>NW_006784891.1:399898-461636 GCF_000442215.2 Lipotes vexillifer | reverse complement strand
ACAAAAAAAAAAAAAAAAAAAAACAGGCTCAAGAAACAACAGAAAATTACAAAAGTATCACTACGATGATTTTTAAAATTACTCAAGCCTATTTGGATCTAATGACATTTTATTCTAAGAGCAAGAATCTACTGTGTGGATTGAGAACAAAATAAATAATAAACCAACACAAAAAACAAGCTAATAAACTAAAAATTAAAACTTTATTTTAAATGAGTTGAACTTTTTTCAAAATTAAAAATTAAACTGTAGAAAACCAACATTTTTTCAAAGTATCCTATAAATTCAACCTGACAAATTTACAGCTTAAGTAAAAATATCAAAGGATACTGACTAGTCACTGAAAATTCAGCTTCACCATAAATTATTCTAAATACTGAAGCATGCCAAGTGATTCATACATTCCAAATACTACATCCCAAAACATATTTCCAACCAAAAAGTATATCGGAGAAGGGAAAAAAAAGTAAAGAGTAAGGCTTCAAAATTATCTTATGATAGAACTGGCATTAAACTATCTAATTGACGTCCAGATAAAGCCAAAATACACAAATACACACACAAAAACAAATCAGTTCACAGTCATAATGAAAATAATTCAAAACAACCTAAACATGTTGTCCAAATAACCAGAAACTCATAACAGACTGTTAGGTAATGTTTATTGTAGTAATGTGAATAACACTGCAAATCTACACGTTTCAGAAACACTTGTTGAAAACAGATCTAATAGTTATGTCATTTTTAAGTCTTTTATCTTACATTGAAAAATTACACTAATGAAAACAACTGAATAAAAAATACCGATTTTTTTTTTTAAAGAGTTCTTGCAAGCAATAATGTCTATGGTTAAATGTCAAAACACACATATAAACTATTAGATTGTATCAATCTAATCATTCTGTCTTCCATTTCTTTTCTTTGCCTTAGAATGGCAAAGGAAGTGCAAAGTCAATTTTGAATGTCCATGTAACATTAACTGTGCCTTTCTTCGGCATTTACCACAAGCAAAGTAAATTATTTGAGTATTCTTTTGCCAGGCTCTGGCCAGCCAAACACAAGCAGTAAGGTATCTTCAGTGAAAATTTTACCTTTTAGCTCGAAGTTTGTCCAGCAATTCTCATTCTTCTTTATATGCAAAACACCTCTTTCAAACAACTAAAATAAAGCAATTGTTGAACACACTGGGTAGTTATTCTAAACTCTGCTTCACAATATCTTAAATTACTCACTTAGAAATACAATTATCAATACAAATCCCACTGTAATTCTTTCACTGTTTCCTTGCCACGTGGCACGGTGCCACATTATGTATTTTTTGCATTGTGACATACTCAATGTCTTACTTAGAAACAGCTTTGAAAATTGGCTCATGGCCTATTTGCAACTGATACTATATAGCTTAAATACCTTTCCAACAAAGTTATACTAACTTCAAAATACTCTGGGATCAGCCATTAAAATGTTTTTGTTTCGGTTACAACACTAATGAACACCAAATGTTAGAATTTGTTTTAACGATCTAATATATCAAGGCTTTTCTTAAAAGGAAAGGCTGGATCAGCTATCCATTATATAATGAAAGGCAGATTAGTTAGTACTGATATAAATAATACTTGAAAGATTTAATACTTAAGTATAGAATCAAGCATTAAAAAGTTAAATTCAGAAAGTCTGCTCAATTAGCCATAATATTTTTTTCCTATAAAAATACCAAACTCCTATGCTCCCTTCAGCAGCACATTTACCAAACTCCTGGTTTTTAAGCTACATTTGAAAGCCTCCATCCCTCCATTCCTTGAAAAGCCAGTTAACCTTCACTTTGATTTCCCCATTTCTACAAAATGGGTGATACTACACTATGCTTTACTGTACTTTCTTGTACCACAAAGGAATATAAAGCATCAAAGGAAGTAAAAAGGATTTGGAGGAAATCTCAACACATCACGTCTATTAAAGCCTGGTAAGAACACTGGTTTGACAAGATTTTAGGGAACAAATGTGTAAATGCTACTTTAAAAATATTATCATTTCATTATCATTTAAAAATACAAAAATAAAGAGTAGAGAATGGGCTATTCTAGATATATTCTTGAAATGAATGCTTAGCATGTAAAAAGATAGCACTTTAAGAGCTACTGCAATTCCCTGGGCTTCCTTCCTAACCCTGACACCACACCTCAACAGGGGTGTGATACACCAATATTTTCGGCAGAAACCATGACAGTGACACCATTTATCTGCTTTTGCTGCTGCTTTGGCTCCTTTTGATGATGGCTCTTCTGTGAAGTGGCACCTGCTTTGGACCTCCCCAACATCTAATTATCTTAGTTGCTACAGCCACCACTATTAATCTCATCCTTCTTTTCCAGCATCTTTTCATTTTTCTCTTTGTCATTTTTTTATTGCAATTTCCAATTTAACACTTCTTGACCTTCAGTCGGGACTTTTATAGAACTCAACAAGCAGATGCCTTCCCTTTTGGTTTATTAATTATTAATCACTACTTTTAGCTGTAATGGTTGAGTCTTTGGTTCTCGTTTTTTTACCAGTGCTCAAAAGAGATTTTCTTCTTTCCTTCTGCAATCATTAGAGAAGATCTCTCCTCTGCCTTATTTCCATGTTTTATTCTAATCTCGGTTGGGATTAGAATAAGGTTTTAAATAAATAAGGTTTTACAAGATATACCATATTAAGAATTTGCAACAGATTAATCTATAAAGAAATGGTTTGGCAAGCAAATAGCACAAGTAAGATTCATGTAATAAAAGCTAAAACTTTTGAAAGAGACATTTTAAAATAATCTCAGTATTTCAGAAGTACCTATATATCTGCACCTGAACTAAGTACAAGTTACTGTTATTTATTCTTTAAAGAACTTCCACCCAGATTCTTCCACTTGGGAATACTTTGTTAGTATAATTTTAGATGAAGTGTTTACAGTGATAAAATTGCATTTCTTTAAAAATCACTCTGTATTTTTTTACACTATTTTGGATTCACATAGATTCCCCAATTAGTTGAAATTAATGAAGTTTATCATTCTATCAAGTAGAGAGATTAAAAGTCTTTGAAAGTAACATGTCAATAAATACACACTACTATAGTGTAACAAATTCAGGGAAGGCACACTGCACCTTAAGTTTCTAACAATTTCTAACATTTATTAAATATATCAATTTATTAACTATAAATGAAATAATAATGGTAGATTTTTGATGGGTCAGTACTTTGAAACCTCATTAAAATAATATACTGTTATACTTTTATACTGGATAGCATTATTTTCCAAAGAGAAGTCTGTGGAGCACAAAGGGCATCAGACATCTAACTGATATTAAGGGGAAAAAAGGTTCTGAGTTAAAATAAATGCAGGAAATGTTGAGGTAAACAAACAAAGCTAACAAAGTTTTTATTACTATAGGACTTCTTTGTATCATTAATATGTTAATGTATCCTGTAACTCCTCCACACCTGTGTGGTGACACATGGATCTGTGTATGTTGGGAGCAGTATTTATGCAATTGTTCCTCAGTTAATGATTACAAAACCATATTCTAGCAGATCATCTCCCAAGACTAGATCCCACAGAACATACTTTGGAAAATACTATACAGAAAATGGTCACTATTAGTTGTTGTTTTTAATCTTTAACGTAAAGCAATTTTTGCCAGATACTACATTTGTAAGAGTACTAGTTAGGGGAAAGAGAGAAGGCATAAAGGTTAAAAAAAAAGAAATGTAGTTATTATTCTTCTCTAAAACAGTTACACCTGAAAAGACAAATAGTGCTCTGTCCATATTTAAGCCTTCTGCTGTAGCTATATTTGAATATAACAGATAATTCCTTTTTTAAAAAATGACAGGTTTTGTTAAATAGATACCACAGTGAATTCAGACTTTTTTTTTTTTTTTTTTAAGGTAGGCTATTTGGGGACTTTAAACAACCGAAATACTAAGAAATATCCCCAAAGGCTTTAAAGATGGGTTGCAATAACCATAAATAAAATGTGAATTGAGTATCTTGATTTGTGAAATATCAAACTCAAACTGATCTAGAGCTTGAATCTTCAGAACTCCTTCCTAGATCACAGAACTGGGCAAGGAACAGAAAAACTCCAGTTCACAGTTACCAAGACAATCAGCAGACCAAGGGCGTTACAAGGTACAAAATTTGTTTGGTATCTAGTACAGATGTCAAAAATAATAGCTAGATGTCTAAAAATCCAATACTTCTGATCCCATGCCTCCCATTTCTTCTCTGACATTTCAAAAGATGTTTCAGGCAGAAAGAACATTTTACCAATACAACAGAAAGTTAAAGCACTCCAACAGTGACACACAAACACACCATTACATTTTGAAATAATGCCCATTTACCACTATCAATATTTTATTAATATAAATATTACTAGGCATATTTTAAATATGTTTATAATAAACAATTTTTAAAATAACACAGCATACACATTAAATAAGCTTGATGATAAGTACAGTGAATATTACTGTTAGAAAATTTCTATTTTAACAAAATTTACTATAAATAATAAGATAAGCTCACTAGTACGGGCAGTCTTCCAGGGAGATGGAAATAATTTTTAGAGCTGCTATCTGTTAAAAATAGGAGTCTGCTTAGTGTGGTGGTTAAAAACAGGCTCTGAAGTTGATACATGGGTTCAAATCCCAGCTGAGACACTTACTAGCTGGAAAACTTGGAGCAAGTTACCTATCTTGTCTGTGCCTCACTTTTCCCATGTAAGGGAATGATAACATTAATAATAATAACCGCCTCATAGGTTTTTATGAGTTTTACATGACTTACGGAGAACAGTACAAGGCACAAAGTAAACACTATATATATACATTTTTGTTAAATATACTTTTATTTAGTTGTTGGAATCCTATTACAAAAGAAAATTACTTTAAAAAAAGCTAAGTAAGCTTTCATTTTTATTTATTTCCTTACTGAAAGCTAGACTGGCTTTATTAAAATGAGACAAAGTAGACTTCAGAATAAGGAACATTGCCAGGGGTAAAGAGGAACACTACATAACGATAAAGGGGTTAATTCATCAAAAAGACGTAACAATCCTAAATATGTATCACATAAAAAAAGAGATTCAAAATATATGAAGCAAAATTGGATAGAACTCAAAAAAGAAGTAGGCAAATTCACATTTCTACTTGGTGACTTCAATATTTCTTTTACAATAATTGATAGGATAATCAGACATAGAATCAATAAGGATGTTGAAGATCTGTCAACACTGTCGCCAACTTTACTTGATTGACATTTATGGAATGCAAAAGGAAGGAGTCAAACATCTCGGGAAAACAAATGAAACATATTCATAAAAGAAAGATTTACAGATGAAAATGATATTTATCCCAATTCACAAAGGAGTACATATTCATTAGTCATTCATTCATTCAAACACTTATTAATAGCTTCTTATTTGCCTAGCACTGGGCTAGGTGTTAGAGTTACAAAGACAAATAAGATAAAATCTGTGACCCAAGATTAATCAGGTACTCTGCTCACTCTTGCATTTATTAAGAATTTAAAGAAAATGTGATAATAGTATATAGTATTTAACTAAATGGTATAACTATGCACAGTAATGTGGTTTTGTTGCACAGTAATGTGGTTTTGTTGCTGTCATCACTTTTTAAAGAACCCTTCTAAACATACCGCAAATAAAAGCTGAAGGCTGGTGATATGGACAGACAAGCATATCCAAACACATTTTTCTCCTCACTCTTCTCTCAGAACCCAGCAGCTGATTAAAGAATGTTGGAAATGAAAGCCTAGTCTCTGGTGGCTAAACTTAAAAGAAACTAATACTGTTTTCTGTTATCAAATAATTTTGATCACTCTGAAAAAAGTGAACAGGAGTAATTTGAAGCACGCAGTTTGCCTCTTTTCTCTGAAGCAGACTTATGGTTGCTCTTACATCTTCAAATTTTTGCTGTGGATAGGCTATACTTTTTCAACCTGCATCTTAGCATTTTGATATAGGTATCTTCTTTCTAACCTGGCCTTATATCTACTTAGCCTTATAATCTCTATAGATTAGATTATTTAAATTGGAGACACCATGCACACAAAACTAATGGATACAAATAAATGGTCAAATGGCATTTAAAAGAAAACTTTTGTACAGAAACTTTTTTAAGCTTTAAGTCTATAATCCTTTTAAGAGCAGACAATAATTACCAAAATAATTCTCTCCCTCTGCACTGCCTTAGCAGTTTGAATCAGTAACGTATTCCCAAATATTTAGGAAATGTGACAGTACATTCTTAGGAAAAGTCTCTCAAACTTCTAGACTTCTCTACTTCTTGCTGGACTATTCCATTGGACAAAATTAGTTGTATGTGTTTATCTTTAAATTGCTTTAAAAAAATTTTAAATTGTGGTAAAATATACATATAAAATTTACCATCTTTAAGTGTATTGTTCAGTATTGTTAAGTACATTCACACTGTGTACAATCAATGTCCAGAACTTTTCATCCTGTAAAACTGAAACTCTACACTCATTAAACAATAACTATCCATTTTCTCCTTCCTCCAGCCCCCTGAAACCACCATTCTACTTTCTAACTCCATGAATTTGACTATTCTAGCTACCTCATAGGAGTGGAATCATATACTATTTGCCTTTTTGTGACTGGCTTATTTCACTTAGCATAATGTCTTCAAGGTTTATCTGCGTTGTAACATGGGTCACAATCTCCTTCCTTCTTAAGGCTGAATAATATTCCATTGTATGTATATACCCCATTTTGTTTAACCAGTCATCCACTGATGGACACTTGGGTTGCTTCTTTTCCCTATCATGAATAATGTTGCTATGAACATGAGTGTAAATTAAATGATTCATCAAAAGTTCATATTACCAAATTATTCAATGATGCACATGAAAGGTAAGAAAAATACAGAAAGTCAAGGAAAATAAATTCAACACTTGGTTTTCTAATAAAGGGTGCTAATTTCCATTCAGTGAAATGGTAAACAGAAAATGGCAAAAAGTCCATTTACTAATTTGAATTGTCACTAAGTTCTCTTTCTTTCATAACTAGTTTTAAACATCTACTAGGTCAACTGAACAATATTTAATTCTGATATCTAAAAATACATATCAAGAATTTATCATGCAGGAATCTCCAGAAATATTTTTCCGTGGCAAATACTCTTATAATTTTATGGGAAAGCTTAAAATGATGCCTGATTTTTTTTCCTGAAACATCCTTACAAGCTCATTGACTGACCGACATATTTTTTTTCAAGCTCTATATTTCAAAGAGAAAACATAATACACTTTTTTTTGACAAGCATTTAATCACATAATCATTGAAAGCTATCTAAAGGTTTAAAATATCAAGAATGAGGAACTATTATTCTTTTGAATAATATTAAGTAAAAGCTCTTCTATTTAGACAAAGGTACTCATGAAGTGAACATAATACATATATGCACATATGTCAGAGTACTTTCTTCATCTCCCGTTAATAATATGTTATTATGTGTTCAATAATCCTAAAACCTTGAATTATATGTTACAACATTCAATTTTCATACCCAAGTGGCATTATTGTGTAGCATTAGCTATGCTACCTTACAGTCTCATTCTAAGAGCACTGGTCCAAAGCAAATGCATCGTGGGCTTGGTCCTCACAGCCACTAAAAATCCCTTCCTTTAAGAGGTTTCCAGATTGTTTACTCTGCTGCCACTGGAAAATACGTGGTAACTACATGTACTATATGGAAAGAGGTCCAAAATTCATTGTTTCATTAAAAAGTCAAATTGCAAGACAATTCTGAAAAGACACAAGAAAATATTAACAGTAGTTTCTTGGAGTCAGACTGGAAAAGTGGGTAGAAAAAAGGACTTATTTTCATTTAACATACCACAGAGGATTTTTAAGGCAGTAAAACTATTCTGTATGAAACTGTAATGGTGTACACATGACATTATGCATTTGTCAAAACTCATAGACTTGTACAACACAATAAGTGAATCTTAATGTGAACTATGGACTTTAGTTAATAATAATGTAACAACATTAGTTCATCAATTGTAACTAACATATACACTAATACAACATGTTAGCAATAGGAGAAACTGGTGGAGGTGGGAATAGAATATGGGAATTCTCTTACTTTCACTCAATTTTTCTGTAAACCTAAAAACTGCTCTAAAAAAATAAGTATACTAAATAAAAAAGAAATCTGTACTGTTTAGTTTTAAATGACAAGTTCATGCATGCTATGAAAAATCAAATTTTAAAACTGCTAAGAACTAAATATTTTAATCACATGGCTTTCTATTCAGTATTAGATATTTTGCTATTTGAAGTAGGTTAGCATCCAGAATATAAAAATGTACAGTATATATGAACTAAGAGATAATAATTACCCTGTACAGGTGGGTCCTGCTTTATAGTACTATCTATACACTATATACTATACGAGAAGTAACTATACTCTGGACCATTGTTTCTCACCACTTTTTTCATTATCATCTCCCTATGATGCCTTTTTAGACATTTTCCCCCAAACCATGCTTACCCATGAAATTTTAATGCCACCAAAATACTCACCATTCTTTTGTATTATTATGAATATCACACACACACACATAGACTATATCATTAATTTCCTGTTTCTGTATCTTACAGGCAAAAAAGATGTACTCAACTCTAATCAGCCCCTTTAAAATTTTAACTGTGGTACTCCAAATTGCACATAATAAGGTTCAGAGAACAGGTACTAAAAGTTTGGATAAATACTCTCAAACCACTCATCAATGATTCTATTCTAAAACCTAACGTATCTAAAACATGTATGAATTATCCCAGGAGAGGAAAAAAGAACATGTCAATCATTACAACTTTTTGATGTTTTAGCACATTTAGGGTTCATTTAGCCTAGAAAATTAGGCTAAAAGAAAGAGCATAAGTAAAGCCCCTACCAGCCTTTATGTTTTCTAATGAAATACTTCCTTACCAAAAAATTTTTATAGGCAGTAAAAAAGGAGAGGCACAGGAATGCATTCCAACATTCCAGAGAAGGGGTTTCCTTAAGAAAATATTATTAAATATTAGAACATGTACAAGTGTGCTAGGAAACTGACTGATTATATCCAGGAGTATTGAGGAAAAGTTGAGATTGTGTAACTTGTACTCAGCAGGGAAGGGAGGAAGGGGAGAGGGCCTTCTTGGCAAATGCACGCTAAGGGGCTGCAAGGTACAGATTCTGAGCGGAGCCAGTAAAAACAGGACCATGTTCTCCTGCACCCAGCACCTCTGAAAAGTATGCTTCTAATAGATACAGACCTCCACCTCTGGGCTTATTTTCCTCAAAGGAGCCAAAGGCTATCTGAATTAAGGGAAAGAAACTAGATTAGAGCATGCCCTTCCCTGCCTTCATCCTTAAAGGTATCAATAAATCAGGCTTTACCTTTGTGATTTCACATATACACAGTGCACTTTTTAATGCATAGCCACTTAAAAATAACTTCTTTCCACTTATCTGCTGATATTTAAAATTTCTTTAAGAAGATAATTACTTTCCTATGATAATTATGGATAAAAAAGCATTTAAAATGAAAATTAAAAATTTAAAGAAGAAAAGGAAGAAATATATCAATAGGTTTAACAGTGTTTTCCCCTTTGTTTATAATGAAAGTGTTATTTCTGCTATGGAAAAAAATTTAGAATAAATTTTTTTTAATTGGCTTGATTAAGCATTGTCTTTCAAATTTTCTTCCTAAAATACAATTAATCTACAATTGTAAATAAGTCATATCAATTCACCAGTCTATCAAAATTGAAAAGACAAGACCAGTGGTCTTGAAAGGAGATAATCACTAAGTAGAAACAGCACAGGAATGGAAAGAAAGACCAAGTTCACCAAGACAAGTAAAAATGACTGTTACCAATGTCCAATGAGAGAACCAGCATAGCATACTGTGTTAAGGGTGTGAGCTCTGGTACTAGAATGTATGGGTTCAAATCCCAGCACTGGCTCTTCATAGTTATAAACTTAGGGTACCTAAGGGAGGTATCTTAACTTCTCAAAGCTTTAGCTGCTTTATCTGGAAAATGAGGATACTAGAAGTCACTATCACATAAGTTGTTTTTAAGTTCAAATGATACAATGCCTTTAGCATAGAGTTTGGCACATTATAAACACTCAATCAATGTCACCCTTAAAAAAAGACACTATTAATATGCGGCGATAAATTTGAACATACAGCTCTTTGGGCACACTATTAAGTAGCAACACTCTTACTGAGCTGTAGGGCACAAAACTACGGATTTCCATTGGCTTTCATGAAGATATCATTTCAATCATGACCAATGCATTACACAGAAGCTTTGTAAGGGTTAACATTAATATTACAGACTATAAAGGAATAATCAGCCAACAGCCATCTAGAAATGCATGAACACTGAAGCTGGCACAGATGTGAATCTGAATGTTATTCAACCTCTGAGTTTCATTTTTCTTTTCTTAAAATGAAGATAATACCACTTATCTGACAAAGTTGTTAGAATAATAGAGAATAATTCATGTGACATGCTTAGCACAGTGTCCAGCACATTATAATCAACCAATAAATGATACTAAGATAACAACTATGATGATGATAGGCACTTTTCTTCTCTTATAATCAGATAACAAGAGAAGAAATGGAATGAGACTGTTCTATTTCTTTAAAAAAAAAATACCTGGGCTGTTTCTTTTTTTAAAAAATAAAAGTCAGAACCACTACCCATTATTCCTTGGAATGTAGTTCTTTCTGAGAGCAGGCTGAAATATATACAATATCTCATTCCTATCCTTCCACAAAGTCAATTTGAATGGATAAGTGAATGAATGAATCAATGAATAAATTAAGTAAGTAAATAAATCACCGAAATGACTTCATCAATTACTGATTAATGCATACTGATTAATTCATTAATTAATACTGAGACTGCTGAAATATAGCCACTTTGGTGACATACTATGGTTGCTACCCATAACTAGAAACTCCTCACCAAGCCACAGCTGATGGAGCAGTGGTGGCATAAAGTAGAGATGGTATTAGAAGAGTTTCAGCTTTGTTCTGCAATGTTCTAACTCTCTCTTATTATAAGAAAGAGAATTATTACTAGGATTAATATATAATATATAGTGGAATAAAAAGATATTAGCTTTAAGTGAAAGAAGCCAGTCACAAAAGGTCTCATATTGTATGATTCCATTTATATGAAACGTCCAGAACAGGCAAACCCATAAAGACAGAAAGTGGACTAGTGCTTGCCTAGTGGTGAGGCGGGGAAGGAAGGGCAAGGAGCAGAATGAGGAATGACTGCTAGTGTGTACGGGGTTTCCTTTGGGAGTGTTAAATTTTTTCCAAAATTAGATGTGATGGTTGCACAACCAAATGTGAATAAACAAAAAACCACTGAACTGTATGATCATGTTTTCTGACTTTTCTTTTTCAGGAATGTCAGTAGTTAAAGTTCCAGGACTTGGTTCTGTAAAAAGTATTTTTTTAAAAAATAAGCTGGCAATATGACACACTATTACAAAACTTCCTAAAAAAAGAAATTGTATCACCATCACCAAAAAGTAGTATCTACCCCTTAAAGTAATAAATCAATAATGCCTAGGTTTATCTCAAAATCATGATCTCTCATTTCAGTGATATGATTAATGATTTACACACTTTGAAAATGAAATTTCTGCTAAGATAAGGACTGAATGACTCAAAGAAATCATATCCAAACTTATTACCTACTAAGAAAAAAAAGAGTCCACATAAGAATGTATGTTCTACACGCTTGGGCTAGCTTTTATTTGTGGCTGTACTGCACACTAAGATACTTGAGACCCTTCTGCAGTGGACACTATGGTTCACTGCTCAGGTCTTGTGCCTAAAGACTCCATCCCCCAGTTGCCAAGAATGTTAGCTACTGTTGGCTCACAGCCAAGAGTCACACCAGGAATTGCCCTCACCCAAAGCACCCCATCACTAGGGGGAGGTGGAGTACTATTAGCCCCTGGTAGGGGGTAGTACAGTTGTTAAAACTTTCACAACTAGTGATCTGGGGTGAAACGCCAGTAAAAAAGGGGAATGCACTGATGGATATCACATCTCAGGCTTTGAGAAGTTTAGGGGAAAGCAGTAATTATAAGAACTATGCAATCAGATGGCTCTTGTTGGGGGCTACTGGTACAATGGGCAATTGACTGATTAATCACCAATGGAAGGTACAGTACAAAAGTCAAAGAACGTCCTCGGCAGCATATAAAGAGCCTCTCATCTCCAACAACAACAACAAAAACAAAAACTGAAGTTTGGGCCCAGGACTGAACACAAGGGTAGCTGAGCTCCAGGCTGAATTTTCAATCCCCTCAAATCAGCTACACCAAGGTCAGCGTTCTGATTAGGAAGGCATGGAACCCTAAGACTTAGCATGAGGACATTTGGGTGATGTGCTTGAAAATCATGAATCTCCAGATTTCCAGGAACTATCTGATCCTGAGGAATTAGCACTTTCCCTTGCCTGAAGATGAGGCAGAGGTTTCTACCTTACAAGATAACCTATGTCCTCCAGGATCAACCTCCACTTCCCCTCTGGGCCTCTAGACCAATCACAAATAACCACGCTTGGGAAGGGCTGAATGTGCTGAGGAAGAAAGGGACTATATGCTGAAGGAGCTGCAGGACTGACTTAGCCAACGTGTACCCTCAGCAGCTGGAAAAATACATGTAGGGCTGGATCCTGAAGACGCTGGATCAAAGGAGATGGAATATAAAGTTGGATAAAGGAGAGCTATCTAGGTATCCTCCCAAGATACAAGATTTAAAACCTTGACAATGACCCTGGAAATGATACCACCCCACAGCTAAGATGGCTCTTAAAAGCTTGGAATAAGTGAAGGTCCACAATAAGTGATGGAAAAATGCCAGAACTACTGCAGCAGACAGTAAAGTGAAGCAATGAAAGGTTCAGAGAAGTCGGGATCCCAGAGAGCATATACCAGGGATGACTGAAAAAGCTGCCTGCCAACCATACTCCACAGGAGGGTCCAGAGGTCATTACATTCCCCAAAGCAGTAAGGAATGCACTGCTGAGAAGGGCACCAGTATTGCTCAGCTCAGTGGTAGCTGTCCTTGTTAGGCCAGTTTGACCAGAGGAAGTACTGTTAGAGAGCAGGATTCCCTGAGGTACAAAGACCTGGCCCCATGCCTGGATTTGGGATATCTCTGAAGGTTGATCCCAGGTCCAGAGCTCCCCACAGAATTGAAGTCTTAGTTGCAACTGCACTACGAGTTAGCTTCTCCCTCTGCTCAATCCTGCTTCACAATCCTTCACTTCCCTACTGGTGGTGTTGCCAAGAGAATCACCTCAAAAACCTCCTGCATGCGAAACTCTGCCTCAAATCTCTATTCCCTGGAGAACCAGACCTAAAACAATCTTAAACATCTCACAATGCTGGATGAAATAGAACAAACATTCCCTTAAATACATAGAAGGAAATTAAGTACTGAGAGGCCAAAACTTAGACAGGAACTGAAAACCGGAGCAGTAAGCATGAATTGATTGTGGTTGCTGTGGGGAGATATGCTAGTTTCTATAACCAAGAGGCTTGAATTTTAACAGCTAACAAGCAGCTGGAGATGAGGCCTTAACCTTGAGAGACAGAGAGTTAGAATAAAACCCCTCATAAAACCAAGTTACCCAGCAAAGAAGCTTAACTATCTTGGCTAGGGTTCTAAACAGACAAAAAAAAAGTCTACACTGAGAACATGAACTGTTGGCCAGCCTTTACAGAGGTTTGAAGTTCAAATTCATAGTGCCTGCATAGTTCAAGAAATCCGAGGCTTCGAAACTTATAAAAAGACTGACTGCAGGCCATTACTACCCCTGGATACCTAGCAAAAACAAATATAAAACTACTCTGGACCTACAGAATTCCCAAAAATAAAGCCTCACTAAAGATGAGCTTATAATCCAAAGTTACAAAGCACATGAAGAAATAACCCACCATGAGGGAAACAGAAGACACAAAAAACAACAGAATTAGACAATAAAAGCTTCAGTTAATAGTACAGAGAGCACTTATAAAGTATGTTTAAAATTATTTAAAAACATAAAAGACATTATAAAACATATCAAAAAGGCCAGACAGATTTTGGAGGGAACATAGAGTTTTATAAGCACTGAAATAAAAAGAAAATATACATTGGGTTAAACTGCAGATTAGACACAGCTTAAGAAATCATTAATTTAAAAAAGAAAAAGCTTAGAAAATTACTCTGAGTGCAGATGGAAAATGAAAAAATGGCATTAAGAAATACAGAGCATAGGATAGAAGATCCAGTAACATCTTACAGCAAATCAAGAAGAGAATAGAATGAAAAGCAATATTTGAAGAAATAACAGTTGAGGATTTTCCAAAAATGATGGAAGGCATTAATCATCAGATTTAGGAACCTCCAACATAACCTATCCCACTAAGACGCATTATGAAGAAACTAAAAAAACCAAAGACAAAGAGAGTATCTCAAAAGCAATCAAAAAACACTGTCTCAAGATGAAGAAACTAAATGGTATACTGCAAACTAAAATTAAACACAGTAAGACATTAAGAAGGCTCTATGCTGATATTACTGTCATTCAATAAGCACATCTGGAAAAAAGAAAGGGAGATGGGATGACACGGCATGTGAAAGAAGGAACCATAGAACACTTCTTCCTCTCAGGAGACAGACAGCTTGTCAAGTAGTAAAAATACAATTCTTTTTCTTCTCAGGCTTCATTAAGATGAGAGAAGGGAGGTAAAGAAAACTGAAAGAAGGAGGGAGGGAGGGAGATGAAAAGTTCCCTTTCTTTAGAAGAGACTTAAATAGAATAGGTAGAATAAAAAAGGTAGAATTAAAAAAAAAAAAGGTAGAATAAAAAAGTCTCTAAAGACAAAAGAATTATTGGGAGAAGAATTTGTATGAAACAAATTCTCAAGAAAAGCCTCTAGGATGAAGACAAAGATGGTTTGTTCATGGGTAAGACTAGTAAAATTTGAAAAATTATGGGAAATTAATTTATAAAAAGTATAATGATATAAAAATGATTATATAGTGATCAAAGCAGGGAGATTAAAACTAAACACAGTAATGGATACTGTGGTTGCCTTCCCAATGACCATGGCCCCTACTTTGCTTTGGTAGTACTACTCCTGCCTCACACAACCTATATGTTTGGAGGGAATACAGCCACCCTCACTCTAGCAATAAGGCGTAAGACTCAGGTGCAAGGTGTTCAGTGTAATATCCCCCACTTCACCCTGACGTCTGGAGATGTTTTCTGGGAACTTCTGGGAAAGAACACCTCTCCTCCTCTGTATGATGTGGTATGAAATATGACGCCTAGAACTGCTAGAGCCATTTTGCAACCATGACGAAAGCCAGCCTAAAAACAAAATCAGCATGAAGATTAGAGCAGAGCTGAGAGAACTACAGAGAAACAGAGCCAGAGTCTTGATCAAATAGCACCTGAAGACTGACCTATCTCTAAACTCTCCAGTTAAGTAAATGAAAGAAATCCCCTTTGTTTTAGCTAGTTAGGTTTTCTGTTATTTGCAACTAGAAACGTTATCTGATATATAGGATATAAGGTTAAAGCACTGTTTACCACTAAAATTTCCACTGATTTAGACTCAATACAAGTTTTAGACTAGAAATTTAAGATGTCATACAGAAATGGCTTAGAAAAAAAAATAAGAATATGCTTGACACGGGAGATTTTTAGTAGTCGCAAGAATGTAATTTGCAAGAGCCAGGAAAACTGAGCATTCCAAACACCAGAGGCCCTGCATGTGCTAACACAATTGTGTAGAAAAGGGTAAAGATGCTGGAGCCAGAGAGAAAACAAGACATTCTTAAGTGAGGTTTGCCTCTGAAGAAATCCAGAGAGCATCAAACTACTTCCTCTTACCAGTCTTTTTGTTTTCATGCTATTTTATTTAAACTTTGTTTACTATTTTTAAAAACTGAAAGATTTCTGGTTAAAAGATAATACATACATTTATCTCCACTCGTTCCCAAAACTCCACAAAAAGACAGTAAAGGAAAAACGTTTAAGTATTAAATACTAAGGATAAAAACAGGAGGAAATTAAAGACAAAAGAAATTAATAAAATTTTGGAAGATGGAAAGCAAAGGGGTGAATATTTTCTGACTTAGCAGAACAGATAAAGTTGAAACCTAACTATCTATAGTTAAGAGAAGGATGCCAACAAGAAAATAATTCACAATAAAGAATCTAGAAAGGCATAGAATGGAGCAGTTATGAGTGGGGCTAAAATCAGGAGGATGACAGAAAGTTCACAAAAGGAACAACTAGACACTCCTTTCCAATTCTCCAACTAACTCTCACTCTGGCAAGAGAAAAGCACTTACTCTCTGGTAAAGACTGAATCTGACAGACTTGACTTAGGGACTAAAGGCACTGAGTGTGAGGATAAGATACTGTACTGAAAACAAGGAGAGTAAATACAAGTTTACATACTAAGCAGTGAGATCAACCCCTACTCCCCAGCTCTCTTCTCCTACTCAACTGCCATAAACTGATGGCCAGCCTTTTACCGCCTACAGAGGAGACAAGGATTCCTCCTTGGGAAAACAAATCAGTCGAAGAGAAAAGCTTGTTAGTTTTAAGAGTCAGAGATGTCTCAATAAAATGAATCTGGTCTTCAACTAACAGCCCTAGAGTGAAATCCACGCACACAGAGTTTCCACTAAGATTTTCAGCATTAATTAAACATTTGAGGAACAATTGAAAAATGATTCTATCATGAAAAAAAAGAAACCAAATCAGATAGAAAAACAAAAAAAAATTATACAGTACACAAAGAAACCGTTTTTAAAATCTAAAATTCAGTGAGATGAGATGAAATTGTATTCATAAAACAAGAACAGGGGATTACCTAAAGAAAAACTCAGAAAACAAGAAAAAGCTTTTGAAAATTTTAAATGAGAGCAGAAACTTAAAATATATATATTACAGTAAGACTGAAAATAAAGCTGAGGAAATCTCCCAGACACTAGAAAATTAGATCAAAATCCAGAAGATCCAATATTAGACTATAGAAATTCTAGAAGACAGAAAAAGGAGAAGAAATATTATCAAAGATATAATGAAAGAAAATTTCCCATAAATTCCAAGAAAAATAAGTTATGGGGAAAAGTGAATGTAATCATAATAATCACTTTGTGGCTCAGCTATGAATGATACATAATTATAATAATGAAGACAGTGACTAACCAAAAACTGTACTATTATGGGAGAAGAAAGTTGAGGGGGAGAGGGAAAGAACTGATGTGGGGGAGGGGTATAAAAGATCTAAATCTTCATTTACTTTATGAAAAAGTCAACACAGAGTGACTAAAATTGAAAAATTAAGAAATGAGATCATAAGTAACATTGAAAAATATGGAAGTAAACACCAGAAGAAACTGCTAAAAGAGAAGTAAAAATAGTTGCCTCTGGGAATAACAATCCAAGGTTGAGAAGGAGTTAGCCAAGGACCAATGTTTTTCATTATACACTTTACCTCATTACTTGAGTCTTTAACATTAATTAAACTTACAAACTAACCTTCGTAACAGACATTTTATAACATTAAGTAACATAAAAGAATGGAAACACTTTAATATTAAATATTTTAATCTCTCCATTCATTTTTACATTCTTTTATATCTTAATTAAATTGTAAATTTTTCTCATACAGGTCCTCTTGCCCATTTCTTATTATTTCATTCTGGATAAAGTATATTTTTGGTTACTATTATGAATGACACCACAAAAATTTTGTTCTCTAACTGGTTGTTGCTAGTTATTTTATATCTTTTTAATTGAAAGAACACTTGTTTTTAATTTTCTTAAACCCATTGATAATAGAAATCATTTTCATGATCTTTATATTTAGCATTGTGCCTCACCACAACAGGTAGAAAGTAAATATTTAACAAACAATAGAAAACACTGACAGAGCACTTACTATGTGTCATACACTTAGGGAATTTATAATCTCCAGTCTTCACAGCTCTTTAAGGCAGTGTTTAGGCAGACTGTAACAAACTGTTAACAGCTGTAACAAAGGAAAACAAAAATACAAGGGCTTAAATAAGATAGAAGTTTATTTCTCTCTCACATAACAGTTCGAAGGTAAGTGAGCAATCTAGGGCAGGTAAACAGCTCTGCTCCAGGGAACCCAGACTAGCTAGTCGGTTGTGCCATCTTCGTCAACTGGCGTCCATCTCTGGATCCAAGGCTTCTGCTTCAATTCTTGTCACTTCCCAAAGAGGACATCCAGGGCAAATGACCTTCTCTTTAAGAAGATGACCCAAAAAGTTGTCCACATCTCTTCCTTTAACATCCTAATGTCCCAAACTTAGTCACAGGGCCCCTTTTAGGTGCATCTAGCTGAGAAATGCAGCTGTAGCTGGGTGGTCATGGCTGACTAAAACTTGGGGCGGAACTGGGGATTCCATTTCTCAAAATAAGAAAAAAAAAAAAGAATGGCTCTTAGGGCATAGCTGGCAGTCTTTGTCACAGGTATGTATTATAATCTCTACTTTATAAACGTAGAAACTGAAAATCAGAACTATTTGCCTAAGGCCACATAGCTACAAATAATTAAGCCAGGATTCAATTCCATCTTGATCCTATACTATTTCCACTAAATCATGTTAAATAACAATAGGAATGCATATATATTGTAAAATTTCTTGCTAAATGTGACAGAACTGGATTGGTTCTAACCAAATAGTCCTGGGTGTCCAGCAGTAGCAGCCTCTCCACCCACACTGGTATCAGCCTTTCCACCTCTGAGGGGATTAACCCCACTCTGCCTAATGAAACAGTAATGGTCTCCCCAGAGGGAGTTGCCATGTAAGACAATGCTGACTCACCTCCACCACCCCTCTTTTCTTCTAGATTTATAACTAGACTCAAGTCCCAGCAGGTCCCTAAAGGTGAGGTACGAAGTGTGACCCATGAGGATGTGTGCTACATGCACTCCGAAAGAACTATTTGGGTTTTCTAATGTATGCAAGCAGAAACGGAACATGTCTGGGAATGGATATTTAAGGGTGTGGGATAATAGTACAAGGAACATAAAGTTGATTCAGGCTGAATTTCTTGATATGGGCTCACTAAGCAAAGATTCTGCATCTAATGTTGCAGCTGGGGGCATTAGAAAGGGCTCTAATAGTTTGATTGGTTGGCTGAAACATCAAAAGATGGCCCATCATGAGCAAATTTAAAATACCTGACCCCTGGGTCCCCTTTGATTTAATGCACAAGGGACTCAAAGGCTTAGGGAAACTGGAATGTTAGAGTGAATTGTCAAATAAGACCTACTCACACACAATGGCAGGGTCCAGAAGACACACCTTTCACCAACACTCTGAGAAATAAATTTGCGAGAGGAGCCCCAGCATCCTTGAAGAGCCTTCTGATTACTCTTCTCTGTAAGCCAGACCTTACATTGGGAACTGCAACCATTCAACCAGAAAACCTAAATGTAATGGGATTAATTGGGTCCCAGGGTGGCAGGGGCCAAGTGGCAGCACTCAGCTGCCAAAGGCAAGGTGGGCATAGTTACCGTAATGACAACAGAGTCAAAGCAGCGATTAGAACAGTATGATTCATACAGACCTATAGTGTTGGCTAATCATGGTATTGCTAGAAGTGAAATAGACAGAAAGCTTACTAACTTCTTACTTGATCTGAATAAGCAAAAAAGTCTGTCAAAGGAACAAAATTCTAACTCAAATCATAAAAACAGAGAGTCATGGCCCCTCAATCAATTCCCAGACTTGAGCTAGTTTACAGACCCAAACCCCTTAAATGAAAGGGAGCCTGGTTCCTTTGAGAAAGGACCCCAGTACACTACAAAAATGTATACTGTTAATCGTTCTCCCAGCCTTCCCAAAGGGACCTACAGCCTTTTACCAGCGTAACTATGGACGGAGGAGAAGAAAATAATGAGACCTCTCAGGGACTAATGGACACCGAACTGACACTGATTCCGGAAGACCCAAAACTACGGCCCTCCAGCAATAGTAAGGGCTTATGGAAGACAGGTTACCAATGGAGTTTTAGCTCAGGTCCATCTCACAGAGGGCCTAGTGGGTCCCCAAACCCATCCTGTGGGTTCCCCAGTTCCAGAATGCATAATTGCAATACACATACTTAGCAGATGGCAGAATTCCCACATTGGCTCCTCCCTGACCTGTGGAGTGAAGGTTATCATGTTGAGAAAGGCTGAGTGGAAGCCATTAAAGCTGTCTCTACCTAGGAAAATAGTGGATCAAAAGCAATACCACATCCCTGGTGGGACTGCAGAGATCAGGCCACCATCAAGGACTTGAAAGATGCAGGGGTTGTGATTCCCACCACTCCCTATTCAACTCTCCTATCTGGCCTGTGCAGAAGACAGATTGATCTTGGAGAATGATGGATTATGGTAAGTTTAACCAAGTGGTGACTCCAATTGCAGCGGCTGTACTAGATGTGGTTTCATTGCTTGAGTAAGTTAATACATCCCCTGGTACATGATATGCAGCTATTGATCCGGCAAATGCCTTTTTCTCCAGACTGTCCGTAAGGCCCACCAGAAGCAGTTTGCTTTCAGCTGGTAAGACCAGTGATACATCTCCACTGTCTTACCTCAAGGGTATATCAACTCTCCAGGTCATAGTATACTTCACAGGGATCTTAACTGTCTTTCACTTCCACAATATATTACACTGGTCCATTACACTGATGACCTGACACTGACTGGACTAGTGAGTGAGAAGCAGCAACTACTCTAGACTAATTGGTCAGACATTTGCATATCAGAAGGCAAGAAATAAATCCGACTAAAATTCAGGGGCCTTCTACCTCAGTGAAATCTCTAGGGGCCAGTGGTGTGAGGCATGTCAAGATATCCCTCCTGAGATGAAAGATAGGTTGCAACATCTGGCCCCTCCCACAACCAAGAAAGAGGCACAACGTTTATTTAGGGAGCCAGTGTGGATTCTGGAGGCAACACAGTCCTCGCTGGGGTGTGTTACTCCTGCCCATTTACCAAGCGGCTGAAACAGCTGCTGGTTTGAGGGGGGGCCCAGAACCAGAGAAAACCTACAACAGGTTTAGGCTGCTGTGCAAACTGCTCTGCAGATCCCATGGTGCCTGAAGGGTCACTGGCAGGTAGTGATGCTGTGTGAGCCTTTGCAGGTCCCTACAGTGAATCATGGAACAGGCCTTTAGGATTTTGGAGCAAGATCCTACATCATCTTCAGATAACCATTCTCCCTTTACAAGACAATTTTTGGCCTGCTACTGGGCCTTAGTAGAAAGTAGAAAGTTACCAAGAGACTTCAGCTGCCCATCATGAACTGAGTGTTATCTGACCCATCAAGCCCTAAAGTTGGGCGTGCACAGCAACACACCATTGTCAAGGTAAGTAGAGATACACAAGGTAAGTAGAGATTCTAGACTTCTGACTTCCATTCCAGTGCTCTTTTCACTATCCTATTCTATCTTCCAGTGAAAGTAAGGTTTGTCCTGTCACAATTACAATCATTCCCAGATGTTAAACGGTTTAAACGATAATTTTTTCTTTCAAGTGATAATAAAGCTTTAGTCCCAAGTAAATCCTAAAGTTTGGTCACACATTACTACTTCTCTACATTTACTGAGAATTCATCAAGCAATGTTATCTTACCAACATAAAGCTAAAGTAGGAAACCTTCACAGTCACAGTAGTTTCCCTGTACTAATATTTCTAAACTCTAGTGTGCTCACTTACGTCATTAGAATAGAAGAATTTAAGCCTGATTTTTTTTTCCCAGTTGTGTTTACCTTCATGGTCACTAAAAGTTCCCAGTACCAAGTTTGTGCTCAGAGAATGAAACACCATATTCCTTCTATCTCAAGGGTCAAAATTATTCATACTTAACTACAAGCTCTATTTGCTTTATTTGATACTTTTTGCTACTATCCTAAATACAAAATAGAAACCCATAATGCCTGCTGAATTAAGCTAAATTTCTAAATAGATGCCAAAGTTACCTAAAAGAAGTATAAAATTTACAACTGCACACCATTTCTTTCAAGTTTATCTTCTTCCCACCCTAGTAACAAAGTCCGCGCTGAGATGTTTCCAAATGTATCTGACGTTTTGTTTTTAAACAAAATATATTTTAAATAGTTTGGGAAAAAAATTTTTAATATTTGCAAGGCAACAACTTACTTACTTTGTCCATATCATCAAGCACAGTAGTGATCATTAGGGTTGGAAAATCAACTGTATTACCAAAGATGGGCAGGGGGTGGGGGGAGTAGATGACAACTCCAGTACAGAGAGAAGATGATATAACTGGTATATCTTATAGCTTGACTCCAATTTAGTTGGAGAGGACTATTAGTTATCTTTGTCAGGGATACAAATATAACCCAAGTAAAATTAAAGAATAAATGACCCTTTCAAAATTTGAAATTATCTTTTTTTAATGAAGCTGCTTATGACAGCTAATATATACCTTTTGAGTTACTGCAAATAATTCAACACAACTAATATGGTGTCTTGCTCTCTCACAAATCTAGGAAAGAACACAGTATATATTTAATCGAAAAAATAAATATTGAAACTCCCAAGAGTGACACTCATATGAGTTAGCGCTCACATTATATTAATGGAAGGTACTGCCAAATGACATACAAATAGACATTAAGCCTAGATCAAAAAATACTACCCATCACTAACTGAATCCCTGCTGTGCACCTGGCACTGTATTTGGCACTTTAAATATTTCTCCACCCCAACAATTTTGCAAGGTATTTTTCTATTTTACAGCTGATAAAAGATTCAAAAGAAATTGACTAACTTGCCAAATATCACATAGCTCACAAGTAACAGAGCCAGGATATGAGTCAATAGTTCACTTTTAGGAAAGATATACTTAGCTTACTAAAAAGAGTCATAGGAGCATGTTTTTAAAAATATAAAGTCTTAACTATCAGTATACAAACACTGTAAACATACATAAAAATACAAAGAGGGTAGCATTTTGAAAGCATGCAGCCTGGATGGCATGTCAGATGTGTAAGCAAAGTCTGCACTACGTGGCTGTGACAGAATGTCTCCACAGTAAGGCCTCGTGTACCCCATTACGATCTAGGTTATCTTTCCTGGACCCAAACCAAACTCCTTTTCTGGATTCTCCACTGAACTGCTAAGCCTGTCTGTGTCTGCCTAGCTTTTACCCTAATATTTTTCTTTTCAATATGTGTGTCCTCCAGATTCCTATCTACTATCTTCCTCCTTTTTATCTGATGCAGACAGAGAACCTGTTGTTAACTTCCCTCCTCTTTACTTTAGGGATTAGCCCACAAAGAGTTAGCTTATCTATCCAGCCATAGAATAGGGTGCTATGCTCTGTTATCATTTTTTCCTAAGATGGAGAAGGAATAATCAAACTTCTGAGGAAATAGGGAAACAGAAAAAAAAATGGTATAAGTTCTTACACTTAGAAATAGAGAACACGAGATTAGCACAACTGTATAAAAATGCTGGGTACACAGTGCTGCAACAAACAAGGTCCTGCCCTCACAGAGCTCACAACTTCAAGACCTGTGCCTTAGCATTGTGGGTACTTGTGACACAGTGCCTGCCTCCAAAGACTCACAATCTACCAATGACACTTCACATTTCAATAGCTCTTTAGAACTTTATAAAATCCTCTCTTAGCACCTTATTTAAGTTTCACAGCAATAACCTGAAATAGAAATAACTATCCTTCCCTTTATTAAAGAGAAAATAGATTAAGAACAACAACATGTTCTGCACATAGTTACACCGATAGTAAGAGGAGGAGCCAAGAATCAAGCCCAGGTCCTCTGGCTCCAATTCTACTTCACTAAGGGTCTCTGAGGAGTAGTCTGGTTTCTGTCAAGTGAATTTAGACCCCAGTTCATAACATGAAATGAATGCCTCATACCCCAACATCATATCATAATTTCACATGGTCATGGCAAAGCAGTGGTCTTATGAGGAAAGCGGTCAGGAACCAAAGGGACAAAATTCTAAAGACTTAGGCACAGCAGCAGGCCTGAGCCTTTCCTACTCCCTTCTCCGCAGGCCAAACCCCGTTTACCACTCTCCATTACAAGTCTCGCCATGCAGTTTGAATACATAACTAAACTGTCCAACAACAGATCAAAAAGTATGACCATTATTATGGTCATAATAAGCAAGGTACAAGAGCGTAGTTGTGGGCTATCCAAACGTTAAATACTGTGAACCCAAGATCAGAGCCCATGAAGTGTCCCTGAACAAAAAAGGAGATAGTCTGGAAGGACCTATATAATACCCACACTTTTGCCACTCTATCTGCTGCTGTGAGGTTGTACTTGTGACTTATCTCAACTATCCATACCACTTCATTAAAGGTCTATTCTCAAAGACAGGGATCTATTCCACTTTCAGTCTGTAATGGGCTGTGGAGGCTATGATTCTGGCTGTCCAGCACGCTTTCCAAACTCACTTTTATGATTAAGAAAACAACAGCAATGACAAAACAAATAGACATCAATCCACCTTGTCTTTGTGAAAATTATTCCCCACTACATGTGGTACGGGTAGGGTTGTCAAACACAGAGCCCTCGATGTTTCCATTCCATTCCTTGGATGGGTACAAGACTGTTCGGATTAACTGTGATTCCTCTGGGGTGCTTTTCGATTTTATCTTATTTAAATTTAAACTTAAAATTTTAGTCTAATTTATCTTGTGTTTATTTTCACTTTAAATTTAACTTAAAATTAATTTAACAGTATCCAAAAGAAAGCAAAATTATATAAAACAATCCTTCATTTAAAAAATCCTCAACTGAAAAACTGCTAAGTAAAATAATAAAATTTTTGTTAGTGATGAGAAGATAGTTTTCTATATATTTTATAACCAGTAACCCAAAATGCGGGTTCTTTCTTGTAAGAACTATTAAGAACTTAAACAAAATGCAGGTTCTTTCTTATAAGAACTATTAAGACCTTAAACATTAGAAAATTTGATAAAATCAAATTCTATCTTCCAGTGAAAGTAAGTGATACATTAAACAACTTTAATGAATCTTCAGATAATTAAGCGAAAAGTGCCAAACCCAAAACGTTCTATGTTATTTCATTTATGCAACATTCTTAAAGTGACAAAATTATATAAATAGAAAACAGATTAGTGATTGCCAGGAGTTAAGAAGTGGATATAGCTATAAAAGGGAAATAGGAAGGATCCTTGCTGTGATGGAATTGCCTGTATCTACACTGTATCAATGACACAGTGATTTAGCAAATTTGTCATCACAAACCAACCAAGCCCTGTCAGAGCGGGTCCAGACACCTGTGCAAGATTACTAAGCCATTGAGTAGTAAATCAGGACTCAAACCTGGAAGTTTAGGCCCTCCAGGGTCTGGGCTCTTACCCATTACCCTATTCTGTTGGTTGGTTAATGGATGGATGATCAATCATCTCACAGTTCCACAAGATTTAGAGTTTCCTCAGGATGGTATTCGGTGCCCTACATGTCCCAGCTCCAATCTTATCTTCCCTACTCCCTAAACATGTGTCCCATACACTAAACACACCTGCAATGTCCCACCTTCACCCCAGCTCCCTCTACTGGGTATTTCCTCCTCTACACCTACGCCTCTCCAAATCCTATCTTCAAATCCCAGCCAGGTCATTATGTCCATAAAGTTTTCTCTAATCTCTTTGTCCTGTGATAATCCCTCTCTCATCTAAACTACTACAACTCTTACATTCATCAAGTACAGCTGTGGGGTCTTTAAGGATAAGGGAGAAGAAGTTATGGCTGTTTATAAATTCTATCCAGCATCAAACAGTCTATATGGGCATTTAGTATACATCTGTTAAATTTAAGATACATTTATTATCAAAAAAAAAAATGCCTCTGATCATCTGTTAAATTTAAGATACATTTATTATCAAAAAAAAAAAAAACACTGCCTCTGATATAATCTTCCCATTTTTTTTCCTAACTTTAATTCACAATTCCATATATGTATGTGTGTATATAAATGCCAAACTGTGTAATACTTAAAATATAGTAGCTTTTACCAGATAATAATGCTGAAATTCTGAATGTTGAAATAACCTAGGGAATTCCCTGGCAGTCCAGTGGTTAGGATTCTGCGCTTCCACTGCAGGGGGGAATGGGTTCGATCCCTGGTCTGGGAACAAATATCCCGCAAGCTGAGCAACTCGGAAAAAAAGAAAGAAAGAAAGAAAAAAGAAATAGCCTAGTTTTTAAGGGAATAATCATCAGAGAAGCATTTCACTTCAGTACAATCAAAGGTCAGCGTATTAAAGATTCTATACAACTAGTATGTATACATATCCTGCAAGAGAAAGGACCCACGAATGATTTTAATACTAAACATATGTTGAAAACATTGCAGGTGTCTAAATCCAAGAGTTCATCAGTCACATGTCACCACAACAACCTTGGCAGGTTCTTCACAAACTCAGATACCATTCTTTAGGGATTAGGCTCCTTCTCCATCAACCCTAAAACAAAAGGACAGGGAGCAGATCTAAATAAAATGCAGAGGTCGCAGTCTCACAGATGCTGACTTACTGTCATCTCTAAAAGAGAGCCGCCAATTACCATACACGCTATTAGATTTATAAAAATGTAACGGCCTAATAGCCATAGAACAAAGCTAAATCTGCTAATGGCAGGGACCATGAGGGGAATACCAACCAAAAAGTACTATAGAAGTCTTTCCATTGAAACTTGCTTTAAAGAAAGCAGAAGAAAGGAAGAAAGGAAAGGAGGGAGGGAAATAAGTTCCAATATGCATACACAAATTGTACAATCTTCCTTTCATGGCAATGGCCCAAAAAATAAAAAAATGAAATCTACTTGCAAAGAGTCCTTTGAAACAGCCGCTTGACTTCATGGTCAAGTTATGTGATCTGTAAGACCTGAAGATACTCAAGTCAGTGATAAACACCAAATCACATGACCCATTGATTAAATCACTTTTCCCATTGAGGAAAATGCACGGAAATATCTGTCTGGAGTTTATACTGGCTGTGCAAATGAATGTACTTAGTCATTATTCAACATCACCACTCACAAAGCAAACAACTGTTTCCCTTTGAATGCTCACCTTTTCTATTAGTACTAACAAAGTCACTGCCAAAAACACTAAATTAACACCGCCCACTACAGAAATAACTTAAACATTAATCTTAACCCATTAAAAAAATATGGGTTAAGCATCTTTTCAATTAAAATATTATTTTACAGTGTTTATCTAGTGAGCAAAGGAAAACACATACATCTTAAATAGATAATCATATCACAAGTTTATACGAAAGACAAGAATATAGAAAACACTGCTCTAAAGTTATTTTCTACTTCTAGATGTCCTCCTAATACTTATTGCTAAATAAGGATAACAAGTAAAAAATAGTACAGGCACTATTTTTCACAATGCATGATTTTCTCACTTGAAGATCAATTAAAACACACATGAGAAAAATTTCTCTTGTATAAATATTTTATAAAAGAGGAAAAACTATTTTTGAGCCTAAAATGTATAAAGAGAACTGATAAAGTATGGTTATCACCTCTTTGAAGATTACTGAGCCCCTTGAAGAAGTCCACAGAACAAACTCTGCAAAATTCCAATACAAAAAAGTTTTTACATGTTCGCTGTAATTTCAGACTAATGTTATAAATCTTCTTAGAGTATTTGCTCCTACCTGAGCTTTACAAGTGGCGATCCATGCTCGTATCAAGTAATCCTTAGTTCATGTTTATCTCAGAATAAGATGCAAAAGAAAACAATACTTAATGTCCCATTAAAAGATTTGTTTTCAGATTTTTTTTTTTCTTCCTCCAGAGGGCAGTCAATATAAGCCTCCAGTAAAGGGAGTTTTTTTTAAAGTTTTTTGGAAAGTGATTTGGTGGAAACCATTTGGTCTTGTAGGAGAGGAACCCCTCCAAGTTCTCAGCTTGGTCGCCGTAACAAAAGATAGATTAACAGGAAAAAAGCATACAAATTTACTTAATATAAATTTTATGTGACACAGCAAACTTCATAAGGAAATAAAGACCAAAGAAATGGTTAAGTCTGAGCGTTTTTATACTAGGTTTGATGAAGAGTAGAGAGTCATGGAAAAACAGGATAGGACAAAGAGGAGTATGAGCTAAGAGTAGTAAACAGGGGGAAACTTAGCAAGGCCAGTTTGTTCAAATTCTTCTCAATGTCCATCCATCTAACCCTTTTCCTTTGGGCATAGGTAAGGCATCGCTCACATGAGGGTCTTTATGGCATGCTTCAGGGTCAGAAAGTCCTGCACCTGCCATTTCTCAAATTCCTTCACCTTAAATTAGTCAACATGCCAAGGTGCCATATTTTGGAGTAGCATGTCCTAAACCCTGTCATTCTCCATATGAAACTTCCCCAAGAAGTTTCATAGTCCAGAAACTGAGTTGGCAGAATGTCCCATAACCCACTGAATCAACCTCAGTCCTGGAAATTGGTCAGTCCATTCAAACAGTTGTGTCTCATTTCAGGAGGTGGTGGTATAGGTAGGAGTACATGGTGCGAGTAATCAAGCATTTAATAAGGGGCATTTCTATGGAAACAAAAAAAAAAAACACAAAGGTTGATGGTTAGAACAAACATAAACTCAGTTTTTGAGTCCAGAGGGCAGTCAGTTAAGACTTCTAGATGTTGGGCTTAAAGCATCTTTAGGTGATACAGTGAGGATAGGCAGTAGCAATCTGATGGATTTTCCTGGTGTGCAGTTTAAAATGTCTCTGGTGAGGTCATCAGGTGTTCCATGAACTTTCTGAGTGGCCCACACAGCAACAGGCATGAAGGTTGCCCATATATGATCTGTTGTAGTGATTTCTCTGAAGTTTAAATCAAGTCAGCCAGCCTCAGCTTCCGGGCTTCAGGAAAGGACAGTTTTAGTTCTCAGTGATTCCAAGTCAGAAGGGTGGGAGAAAAACTGGAAATGTTAATTTAGAGAGTTGTAGCCAAACACTGGAGGAAACTAGAAGAATTCAGGATCCAGTCACATTAACAGGTAGATAAAACCTTAAAGACAATGAACAGGACTAGAACTTCAGACCCATAAGGGTGTGCTATAGCTTCCTACTGAAACATTATTTTTCTCTCTATAGTCACCCCCATTTCTAGCAAAGATAATAAATGACTAATTTGTCTGCAAAATAAGCCTAGTCTTGTTCAATTTGGCCTGATATTTACATAAGTGCAGCAAGAATAGTGATTGACCATATAGACCTTTTTTAAGTTTGCTTGGCTAGACCTTTAAATAAGGAATCTCAAATTAGACTTTTAAAAGCCTCTCAAGGCTGGGTACCCAAGCCAGAAACTTGCCACCAGACTTTGCCTTCAATACATATAGACTTGGCTGAATGTCTCTCTTCTTGAGTTCCCAAAATATTTTAAGGTACTTGCGTCTCCCTGGAAGTGACCTTCCTCACTTACCTATAATGCTGAGTACCCTGTAAACCAGGTACCAGGCCAGGTTTTTTTTTTGGTTTTTGGTTTTTTTTCCAAGAGGGTTTATAAGCATTAGCTCTAATAAAGACCACCTTAGTTCCTTAAATCTGTCTGGTCACATATAATTTTATATATCATTCTCCAATATAACATTCCAGTTAAAGCCTTGGTAATACAACCAGTGTTTTTATTATGTCCTATTACAAGGAAAACAGATTCTTATTGGACTTATGCAAATAACTATAATGCCATGAAAATAAAAATATTCAATAAGAGTTTCTGAATTCTGGAAGGATCAGGTAGGGAGAAAAGTAATCATTTCATCTTTGTTCACAAAGGTATACTTTACCAAATTGCTGTAACTTATAGGTAGCTTAAGAGAGAAAAACAAAACATTAAAGAAGCAGCAATGTTTCAAACAAAAGTCATTAAAAAAATTACAATTATTCCCATCAATTCATTCAATCTCATGTAATTAATACTTGTTCTGTTTGATCTTGAGTTAGCAGTTTTATGAATCCATGAACTTCTTCATTACTTCAGAAAATTCTTAGTCCACTGGCCTGGTCTCAGTTATTCAAGTGATGGCATCATGGAGCTGTCTCCCTTGTAGCTGACTGTAAACACTTTCAGGGAAGAATCAGGAGTGAAACACACCTGTCTGTGAATGACAAAAGACTTTGAAATGGCCATGGTTAAAGATCTGATGAGATGTCATTATAATGTAATTGACAAGGAAATTTGTTTATTTCAGTGACACACAATGTTTTAACACAACCAGAATTTTGACTGATAACATAATGCTGAACATCAAGTATTGACAATTCTATCAACTTCATACCATTTCTGAAATACTTATATTAATAACATGTCCCCATACAAATAAATCTAAAGATTTATCATCACTTTGACAATGCTTCCCATGCAGTTTAATATATCAAATAAACCTAATTAGTTTAACATTTCTCTTTTACAAGGTGGGAGACAAATCTTTTGAGATTTTTCTGAGGACCCTCTGGGAAACCCCAAAGTTAGTTTAAGTAAAAAAAGACTTTATTTAAAATTTGATTTAGGGAAGTTTGTCAAAAATGTCAAAATGTTTGAGCAGTTGATTAAACAGGATCACAGATGATTATAAAATAATACTTAATTGTCTACTTAACCAAAGTGACAAAAAATCTTAAAGGCAGATACAGAAGATTATACAGGTGTTTACAAACCCTTAGCTTGTTTAATCTTAAGTAATCAAAGATATGGTAAAGACAACTGTGAAGTACAGGAAATCATTCTGATAAGACACAAAATTTGGTTCTGCAAACAGATTACTTGAAAGATAAGGAAAAACCTTTTTACAATTTCTTAATGAGAGAAACCAATAATCCAAGAAAACTTTGTCATTCTAGTTACACACAGTATACTTTTGATATTAAGGCTCATCTTTTTTTTTTCTTTAACTTATAAATAAATCTATTCAATCTTAGAAGCTTGACCACACATACAATTCCTTTTCCTCAAACCTTTTACATCCCCCCATTTTTTCTATATACACTCTGTTTTTGTCCCACACTCTTCCTCTTTCTCACTGTGGAACAGCCAGTCATTCTATTTTAGGATAAAATTACTTTCTTTTTCCCTTAACAAAAACACATTCTTCATACTGTGTATACTTTTCCTTATCAGAAACACATCCTATTTTCCTTGTATACTTCGGATACAGAGGGTTTTTTTTCCTTTGTCCTCATTATTCCTAGTAGTTTCACTGACATAATTGATAAGAATCCTTAATCCTTAGTAACCCAATTTTCAGTGAAAACTAGAAAGCATGCAATTGTGAATGCCTACTACATACTAACATTCTGTCGTAGCTTCGCAAATTTATAAATACACCATTTCACAATTTCTAGAGGCATATGCTTCCTCTTAGTATAGCTTTTTGGTGTGGCACAGAACGTGTTTGCTAACAGAACCAAATATCTTTGGTCTCTACAAAATTTAGGAAGCCAAATGAAGAGAAGTTTTGTTCAGCAAATTAATGTTTCAGTATTTTATCTTATTTGGAAATGATCTAGATATTCAATGAATATCTATCATTCTAACATAACTTAGTATATTTCAAGTTACCAGAAAGATTTTGGAAATTATTTTTAAGTAGACATATTATAAAATATAATTATTGTTGAAAAGTTCACTTATAAACTTTTATCCTACTTACATTAATTCACTTATTCTTAACAATTATGCCTGACTTACTCATGAAAATTTCATGAGACATTAAACAAAGCTAGCCATCATTTTAGGTTATTTTTCTTGTTGACAAATCAGGCAAGTATAAAAAATATCACAAATGCAAAGAATCTAAAAAGTTAAACATGAGTCTCCCCACCTGGTTATTTTGTTTGTTTGTTTTTGTTTTTTCCTTTTTACTGTTGTGCTCGACATACATCAAGCAATTTATTTTTATTACACATTTCGTTCTCAGGTTGGACTTATAGTTTCATAATCTTAAATATCTATTAGAGACAATATAAGCTTGTTTAACCAGTAAGCCTAGGTAGAAAAAAAAATGTAATGTCTGCATTATATTTAATAATGACAACTCTGAAGGCATACTTGTTTTTATTTTACCAAGAATATTAAAACTAGCTTTATTTACCAAAGTTTAGCCCAGATAATGTGAACTTAAAAAAAGTTTGGGTTAATTTCTATATTCCTGAGAATTTTAGGAATACTTAATTTATATAAATGCTCATTTATCTCCAAGCCAAACTGAACAGAACTCCTTTAAGGGATTTTATAAATTAATTTGGTAATACCTTCCAGAGATGGAAAAACAGCACATATACATAACATGCATACACAGACATACACATATATACAGATAAATGCAAACAAAGATTTTATAGCTTTCATTCTAAAATTTTAGCCATATGTCAGTAAAACACAGTAATACAAAATCACTGGATTTTATCCACTTTATTTATATCTTTATCTGAACTGTGTTTCTGTCAAATGGGACCAGTTGAGGTAACTTACTCAATATGAGGCTAATGCTTTCTACCAATATTTGTGGAGAAGACTTTTTAAATTTTCACTTTCCTTGATATATATATTCTTATGGAGGCTGTGAACTATATTTTAGGCAAGTGACTGAGGAGACATCTAGCAGCTGGATGTCTCTAAAGCTCTTCTGAGTACATAAAATATTCCATCCAATTAGCCTTCTTCCTTTTCAACCTCAGATAGCTATTCTGGGGGGAGCCTGGGTCCCCTGAGAGCAGAAGCCTAAAGTTCAAGTAACTGAGGTGCTGGAGTGGAAAAGGTGTGGCAGAGATGAAGAGGGTGGAAGAGACAGGGGCTTGAAGAGGGACCTATCCAAGGAGTCAAGGAAATTGAATGGAAGATCAAGGGTGGCAAAAGGAGAAAACAGGAGCATAAGCAATGGAAGAAAGAGGTCTAGAGGAGCCAGTTTGAGATCTTAAGTCTCCCAAAGAAGCCAATGAATTTCCAAATTATCCTCAGCAAAATTATGCCAATCAGAAGTGAAGGAGACAGAGTTGCTGGAACATATAGTCAGCAAGAGTTCCAGAAGGGAGTTTTAGTCAATTTAGAAAAGTTCCCATGGGAGGAGCAGGACCAAAGAAGAACAGAGAGGACTTTAAAAAACAAACAAGCAAACAAAACTCCTATAAAGTGCTGAATATCAGCTTCCAATTATGCCAACTTCTGACCATAGAGCTCTTGGAAAAAATACATCCTTTCAAATATCTTATCATCAGGTTTCAACACAAGGCAAACAGTACATATTTGCAAGTTTTTTTTTTTTAAACCAAAGGTATGCCTATTTTAATTGACTAAAAACTATTAAGCCTTTTAGGACTTAAAACCAATGAGCCTTTTATGGCTCAATCATGGACACAAGAGGCTTCCCCAAAGAGGGTACAGAAGATATAGCCCTCCCAAGATCCAGAGCCACTCCCAAAGATAGCAGAAAGAAAGAAAGACTTAGACAACTCCCTACCCCACCCGAGAACTGGCAGTGGTGGGTGGGACGTTAGCCACAAATGGGGTGCAACCCACATTTCTGTCCAGCCGTATTCTAGGTGCCTCCAATCTGACAGGTGACCACCCACACATACAGGTTTAATAACCTGAATGCCCCAGCAGGCGGAAAGCCAAGTCAAGTTCTCAAGGACACACAGGAGACAAGGAAGAGAACAACAGCTGTCCCTGGGAGGGAAAGGATTAATAATCAATAGCTACCAGAAGCCAAATTCACAAGAGTCAAACTTCAAAGAGCTAATTTTTACAACTGTTTTTCTCCTGCTAATCTGAATTTGGAAAAGAATGGACAAAAGAATTTTTACCTTCCTCTCTTGACTGAGCACTATAGACAGAGACCTGGAAGAGCTGACTTTGGTAAGAATTCTTATATTTCATTGACTTGTCAGTTTTCCCAAGATCCCAAATGCAGCTTCCGGAGCGAGTGGGGTGTCCCAGCCATCCCTTCATGGTCACCAGAAACTTTCTGGATATACCTGAATACCTTTCCCCTCTACCCTTCTAAGTTCTCAGCTGGGTCTCTGTAACAAAAGACAGATTAACAAAAGAAAAGCATACAAATTGATTTAATATGTTTTATGTGACACAGGAGCCTTCATAAGGAAATAAAGACCAAAGAAATGGTTAAACCTGAGTCTTTTCATACCAAGTTTGATGAAGAGTAGAGTCATGGAAAAATATGATAGGACAAAAATGTGTATGAGCTGGGGCTTCCCTGGTGGCGCAGTGGCTGAGAGTCCGCCTGCCGATGCAGGGGACACGGGTTCGTGCCCCGGTCTGGGAAGATCCCACATGCCGCGGAGCGGCTGGGCCCGTGAACCATGGCCGCTGGGCCTGCGCGTCCGGAGCCCGTGCTCCGCAACGGGAGAGGCCACAACAGTGAGAGGCCCGCGTATCGCAAAAAAAAAAAAAAAAAATGTGTATGAGCTAAGAGTAGTAAACTGGGGGAAACTTAGCAAGAACTGTTCATTCAGATTCCTCTGGCATTCCTCTGTCTTAGGAGATAAGGATGCTCTTTTCCTCAGTGTACTAGGAGGACACCTCATACATTGAGGTGTCTTATGACCTGCTTAGGGGAAGGTCAGGACCTGTACCTGACATTTCTCAAATTCCTTCAGCTTAAAATATTCAGTAGGTCAAGGTGCCATATTTTGGGGGTAACATGTCCTGAACGCCATCATTCTCCTTCAGTTTATTTCTTATGCTCTCAATGAAAGAATTTTGCCAGTTACTAGGAATGGGCACAGTAGACTAAAATAAATCAAAAATCCTCTCCCTACCTTCCAGGGCCAATGCAAAACACTCCAATCAAGCACAATGACAATATGAACTTCTATTTCTGGCAACCAGATGGGTGGAGACCACCTAAAAATGCTACATTAAATATTTTAAAATTCTTTTTAAAATGTATGGCAGAGCTAGCTATAAATAAAGTAAAAGGAATGCTCCCAGGGCAGGAATGATAAGAAAGCACAAATCTAGAGAGGTTAGTTCTGAAGCCAGCATGCCCTAGGGGCATTTGCATAGTCCTGATGGTAAGAACTTGATTGGGGTGAGAATGGAAGCCATATGAAATACAGTAACAGGAGGCAAAACTAAGGGCCTATGCAAGGCAAAGAGCCAGAGCAGAGGCCTTCCCACAGAAAGCCCCATGGGGTGGGGAAGGGGGGAGGCAGGGAGGGGGGATGGCTAAAAACCAATTCATTTTACAGGTGATAAGCATGAAGGAATGGGCAAATGATCAGAAGGAAAAAAGAAATGATAAATACATATAGGTAACTCTAAACACTGTCATTCTGTTATTTCTGGGGTTAAAAGATCAAGTCCTGGAACTATAACATCTAATAAAAATAGTTTATATCAGAAGGAGGTTGATCTTACTGTTCAGGAAGAGGGTAAAGATACTATTTACATTTAGACTTTGTTAAGTATACATATTAATATTTCTTAGGGTAGCCACTAAAAGAAAAGAAATAAAACTGAAAACTTCCAACAAAGTTAAAGGGTAAAAATGGAATAAGAAGAAAATCCAAAAGAAGACAGAAAGCATAGGATATGAATTCAGGCCTCAGAGTAAGATATTCCTGGGTTCAAATCCCAGCTCTGCAAGTATTAGTTCTAACCATAGACAAGCCATCTGCTTTTTAAAATTCAGTTTCCTCATCTTCAAAAAGAAGAGATAATAACACGAAGTTTTTAACCTAGGACTTGAGTTAACATGCAAACACAATACTAGCACAGTGCCTGCCACAAAGATGCACAAATACCTTTCTCCTTTCCCTTCTTTTCATGACACTGAAGCACATTCACTAATAAGCAGGTGATTGTTTTAGGCTGAACGAGACATTTAATCATGAGTTCCACAACTATTACATAGAATTCAGTCATACTTGCCTCCTTGGCTTTCTATTATATTCCTATTCTATTATATTCCTTCCTTATTCAGGACTAAAAAGCTTCCAAATAAAATTATATTATGTGTAGGACCTCCAGCTTATTATTGCTCCAAAACAATGCTTAAACATATTTAGGTTTCCAGAAGAAAGACTAAGTTCAATCTGAAGCAAATGCCCCTTCCATGGCAAAATACAAAATACAAAGGTTAACACTTCATATAAGATAAAGAAAACCCAGTGGCTGCTTTATTAAATAGTTACCTACTCTTCCTATCCAGTACTTGCTAGGGGAAAAAAAAATGACTATTAATTATGTCACCTCAAAGATGTGTAGCTCACTTTAGTTAATCACAATTTGTCGAAATTCAGAATGAGCATGTAATCCCCAAACACAATAAAATAACATCTTGTTGTATGAAGATTATTTCATGGATTTAGATATCGTGCTCCCAGAATTAAAGTGTAGAGTAAAAGCTTAGTTAGTCAGATATTTCCCAATAACAGTGATATAAAGGTTGACTCTAAGGACAAAAAAATGTAAAAAACTTTTAATTCAACAGCCTATATATGGATTATCCATACCCCCCACCCACCTTGTAAATTCTGCATGACCAATCTTAAACTCTGAGTGGATTTTTTTCTCTTCTGCACAGGATGCTTCCAGAATTTCCCCATCGGCACATTTACAGAATAAAAATTAATTTCTATATGTGTCTAAGATAAACTTCAAGTGGCAAATCTGCCCAAAAACTTAAAATATAATCCAAAATAAAGTATAAATGCTTCAACTGCTCATGTCTACCGATGCGAAGGACTGACTACCCTCAACTTTAAAGCACATATGTTAAATGGTCAGCAAGGTGACACGATCCTCTTAGCTAGAATAAAAATGGTAAAAGCTTTAAAAGTTTTGCAAGAAACCAACTGGCAAGAAACTAAAACTAAAGATGAAAGTTATATGAGAATAGAAATGGAAAAGTTGTACACACAGACTCTAACAGGAAACTACATGGGAGAATTTTGAGTGGAAATCTTAATAATAGAGCTATATTATGTATAAAACAGAAGGCATCAGTTTGATGTATAGCAGAGCAGTTAAGGGCTATAGCCCTGAAGTCAGGTTGCTCCCATTCAAATCCCAGCTCTACATACTGTGTAACTTAGGCAAGCTATTTAGCCTCCATATACCTCGGTTTCTGTATCTGTGAAGTTGGCATAATAATGGCCCTTAATAAGACTGCAATGAGGATTAAATTAGATAACAGATGTAAAGCACTTAGCACAATGATTGGCACACAGTAAATACTTAGCATTTATTAGCTACTCGTATGATTATTATCCTCTTTCTAAAATTTTTTTATAACACCACACTAGCAGAAGTGTCCAAAATCACCTTAAGTAGTTAATTAAAGAAAGAAATTATGTTCTCACTCCCTGATGAAAGTAGATAATCCTAATGCCCATCATACAACATTCCACAAATATAATAACCTGGAGGCCAACACCAAAGAACCACAAATTAAATCATTAAAAATTAGTAAGGCATATAGGTTACTACTAATCTACTCACTTGAGCCCAGAGATCTAATTACTAATAATTAGATTACAGTATTAAGGGACTAATGAAATTCTTCTATACTATATTGCTGCTGAAGTGATCTTGAGGCAGGGGATAAATGGACCCCAGGCTGGGCAGCTGGAGTTTGTCCCCTGTGGACAGATACTCCAAAACAGCAGGAGTGAGAGAAGAGCTGAGCTCTGCCCAGATAACAGACAGAGACCACGTATTTCTCATTCTCGAAGTCAAGGAGAACTTCCTGACTATACATGCGCAGAAAGGCTCCTTGGGTCAGAAAGGGAGTGATGTCAACCTACCCATAGGCCTCTTCGCTAGAATCCATCTTGGCTAAGAGATGCATGCACACATGTGGGAGGACCCTGAGATAAACCAAATATGGACTCAGAACCAGACAAAGCAAGATGGAAACCTAGAAGAAATGCCCCATATAAGAGATTTAAACTACCATGAGGGTGGGACTCTCTCTGAGCCCACCCGTGTGTGCCTATTCACACATACTCTTTTTCCTCCTAATAAATACTTTGTTTCACTTCTTTCTGTCTTTGTGGGAATTCATTTCTACAAAGCCGAAGAAGGGCCAGGGCCTTGTCACTGGCCACTGGTCTAGTGGCTAGGATCCAGCGCTCTCACTGCTGCAGCCTGACTTCAATCTCTGGCCAGGAACCGAAACCCTGCTTCAAGCCGCTGCAGGCCAAGGCCACCCGAAATCAATCTTGAGGGGCAACCATGAAAAACCATAACAATGTCAAAAAGAATCAAAAACCATCAATTATTCTGTAAACACAGCAATTCAATCCACGCCCCCCATCCTCCAGCTTTAGCAGCTGGCAGGGAGGGCAATATATTCGAGATATTAGCTATTAAAAACACCTTAGGGGCTTCCCTGGTGGCGCAGTGGTTGAGAGTCTGCCTGCCAATGCAGGGGACGCGGGTTCGTGCCCCGGTCCGGGAAGATCCCACATGCCACGGAGCGGCTGGGCCCGTGAGCCATGGCCTCTGAGCCTGCGCGTCCGGAGCCTGTGCTCCGCAACGGGAGAGGCCACAACAGTGAGAGGCCCGCGTACAGCAAAAAAAACAAAACAAAACAAAAAATTCACCTTAGTTCTCTCATGTCCCAATGAGTAAAAGGATCTACTGCAGATAATTCTAAAAGTTTGGTTTGCTTTTGACCTTGACAGCCTAAGAAAACCTAAGTAGTTCAGGGAAAGTAACACCTTTATCTAAAACCTCTCAGTTGGGGGTGAAAAGGAAAGACTCCCAAGAATGCCTGAATGCTTATACTATCCCCCAGGGAGAAACTATTTGAGACTGAGCTGTTAACTGGCAGCTACCACTGTCAGTATCACCTGAACAGGCTTCTAGCCCAGGAATCTAATAACTACTTACTAGCTAGCCACTAATTTACTCTTCATTTCAAAGCACCCTTTTTATCCAGGTTTAAAAAGAATGAAACTGTCTAAATGTTGTTTTGGGTATTTTTTTGCAGCAGCAGCAGCAGATGGAAATGCATTCATCATTAGTCTCCATTATTCTTCTCAGCTGGCAAAAACTTGTGGTTGTAAAGCAAAGAAATAGAAGATTTTGGGTGATTTTAATCAAAGTTTGCATTCTAACCCCGCCCTGCAGCATGCTGTAATATGAGGAACATTCCTGCCTCACATTCCCAAAGAAATGAATTTTTATGTGAATACCCCCTACATTATCTGTCACCTCTTTTTATGTTGTTGTTTCTATCCATGCGGCCAATATTAGGCATCTACTACTTTATGCTAGATGCTACATAGCACCATCCTTGAAAAGAAACATTCATCAATAATAAACTGACTGCATTAATAAAAGTTTGAAGTGGAATAAATGAATCGTAAAACACTTTTAGGAGTACGCACATATACAAAACAAAAAAATTCTAGACTCAACATGCTGCACACTCTCTAAAAAGCACTGTAGGTATAGGCACCAAAATATTTAAGGTGCTTTTGAAATGCAGAGGAAAACAGTGTATAATCAAAAGCAGATGGGCTTTAAAATTAGTTCCACCATTTATAAGTAGTATAAACTTAGACAAATTATTTACTCTCTCTGAACGTTCCTCATCTCTAAAAGGGAAATATAAATATTTACCTTATATAAGGGTTGCTGGGAGAACTGAAATATAATGTATATTAAATGCTCAGTACAGTGCCTGGCATATAGTATATTATCAATAGATAGAGACTAGTATTATTAGAGACATTTTCAACAACAGGACACATTTAGTAGTGACTCTTACTCCTTGATGGAAAAAATCCATTGTGTCAATAGAACTTATAACCATTCTGAAAAACAAAGTAAAATCGTAAGTTTCATTAAAAAAACATGTAATTTAACAACATATAAATTAGGAGAATTTCTTTTGGCAGGTTGGGAGATAGGAACCTGCAACTAAGAGATGAGTTACATTTCACAAGAAGAGTATTTAAACAAACAAACAAAAAATATATAGTGAGATTATGGAGGGAAGACCTGGAGAAGGAAAAAAGTCAAGAAGTAGCTACACCTATTTGTCAAATTGAAAAGGTCCTGTCTCTTCCCCTTATTCTTTCTCCTTTTCTCAACTCTGCTAAGGAAGAAATACGTTCTCTTAGACACTGGGAGTCCAAAAAAAAAAAAAAAAATAAGGAAGTCTGTAGTAACAAGGCAAATAAGCAATCTCTATATATTAAACCACCTGCTAATTCTTTGAGTCAACAGGTTTTTTTGTTTAGTTTTACAAATTTTTTCACTTTAAAATACATATAACTTAACATAATGTACCTTGGGATTAGGTCTATCAGTCATTCCACCCTTACTCTGAATTACCTTAATCAAATAATTATGGATTAGCTATCAGTTACGAGAGAAATGGATTTCATCTGGAGGAGAGATTAAGGGACAAAAGAGAGAAATGAGCGATTTTAATGCACAGGGCACTTGTGAGATGAGAAAGCATCATTATCCAATGGAGGAAATAACAGCCGGGAAAGGAAGAGATTGCAGGAGAGTGTACCAAGCAGCAGAGAACAAATACTAACGATCAACACACCACTTACTTGTTTTTTTGTTTTGATTTGTTTTAATTATTTATTTACTTATTTTTGGCTGCGTTGGGTCTTTATTGCTGTGCGTGGGCTTTCTCTAGTTGCAGTGAGAGGGGGCTACTCTTCATTGCGGTGCACGGGCTTCTCATTGCTGCGGCTTCTCGTTGCAGAGCACGGGCTCTAGGCGCACGGACTTCAGTAGTTGTGGCACGCGGGCTCAGTAGTTGTGATGCACGGGCTTAGCTGCTCCACAGCTTGTGGGATCTTCCCAGACCAGGGCTCGAATCCGTGTCCCCTGCATCGGCAGGCGGATTCTTAACCACTGAGCCACCAGGGAAGTCCCTTGTTTTTTCTTAAAGACAGTAATTGCCAGCGTGTCTTACTGAAGACCAAATGCTACTACAGACTACCAATACTTATCAACTGTAGGACTGTGAAACAGAATACCACATACTTTGAAACACTGGGGTCTGAAAATATGTTGTTCTATCTTCTGATCAAACTATAGAAAAATCATTATCACTCAAAAAGTAATGTTTATTTAATTGCATCTTTGGAAAAAAATAAGGATCACCAGAAAGAAATATTCAAATTCACTTCTTACAGGCCTCTTTCAAGCTTTTCTGAACTCCTTTGCTTATGAATGTAGACATACACAAATTTCTCAATTTAAATTTAAAACCTAGCATACAGGGGCTTCCCTGGTGGCACAGTGGTTAAGAATCAGCCTGCCAATGCAGGGGACACAGGTTCGAGCCCTGATCCAGGAAGATCCCACATGTCACAGAGCAACTAAGCCCATGTGCCACAACTACTGAACCTGTGCTCTAGAGCCCGCGAGCCACAACTACTGAAGCCCGCGAGCCACAGCTACTGAAGCCCACATGCCTAGAGCCCACGTTCTGCAACAAGAGAAGCCACCGCAATGAGAAGCCCGTGCACCGCAATGAAAAGTAGCCCCGCTCGCCATAACTAGAGAAAGCCTGCGCACAGCAACGAAGAGCCAATGCAACCAAAACTAAATAAATAAAATTGGAAAAAAAAAAAAACCCTAACATACAAAATTGTGCAGAGAAGCCCTCTTTCAGCTTTAAGGTTTCAAGAAAGAACCTTCTTTAACAGATCTTCAAGCACTGCAAAGGCTCCTTAGAATGATAACCAAACATACTAAGTCAGTCTGAGTCAACTGCAAACTCTACCAGCCTTCTGAACACAAGTGAAATGGTTTCCAGGTCTGGTTCAGAAATAGTCACACCAAAGTTGAGACAGATACTCATAATCTCACTGTTGGATCCTGAGCCCATGGGACTTTCCTGGAGGTCCAGGGGTTAAGACTCTGTGCTTCCACTGCAGGCGACATGGGTTCGATCCTTGGTCAGGGAACTAAGATCCCTCATGCCACGCAGAGTGGCCAAAAAAAGAGAAAACAACAACAACCCTGAGTCCATACACCGAAAAAAATTTGTCACTTGATTACCACTGAGTCTCCATTCTTAAGTGTTTTCGTATCTTAAGATACAATTATCATAGAAAATATCATTTTGTTTAACCAGTTATCTTTGGAGTTGACACCCATCAATTTTTTTTTTTTTTCCTTAAACCTAAAGGGAATAACCCTCTGAAGAGGAAAGGGAGAAGTTACTTCAAAATCTTGTACTTTCCATTTTCCTTTCCAACCATATCTTCATAGTTAAATTCCAAAGTGTGTGTAGGGGGGGGAGGACAGGAGCAATAAAGTTAATTGGAGATAGTGCTGTAGTAAAGTACATCCTTTCAGTTGGATGCAGTGGAATTTTGCAGTTGAAATATGGCCCCCCAAAAGGTGCACAGTTTATTCAAAAAAGAGCTGGCTTGAGGATCACAGAGTTAGAGAAGTACTACACAGAGTCAGAGATATGCACCTGCCTGGAAGTAAGAAACCTGAAGCAACAAGCATGCTGAAAAGTTCCCTACTGTCTCATTTCTGTCTTTTAATATAATTTTCCCCTTTGCTGGGGGGATAATAAAAAATAGTTGAGAGGGGAAAAAAAAGCATGATAAAGAGCTGTGGAGGTGACGTAAAGAATAAGGGAAAGGGAAGTGGGAAAAAATGGATCTTATTCTAGTGATAGCTTCTATAAGACCCTCAGCCAACTGCCATGATGTAATAATAATAAAATAAATGCTATTGTTTATTGAGTACTGTGTGCCAGGCATTATGCTAAGCACATTATGTAAACTATCGCGTTTACTCCCTATGACAGCTCTGTACATTGGGTATTATTACACTTATTTTACAGGTAAGGAAGCTCAGATTACACCTGAAACCTGGCAACCTGCTAAAAAGGATCCATTTACATCCGATAACATTTTCTCTATGCCTTATGTCCTTAAAATCCTCTCCAAGAGGATTTCCAAACTCTTGCCCTATGCTGCTTACAGAGAGCACCTGAGTTTCAACAGCTACACGTTTCTCTATTCATAACCTCTTAACAAAGAAAGCTCTCTCGGTAACTTCTCTTGGTCCATGTGTCCCCTACTCTTAAGGTCCTTTGGAATATCCCCTGTGAATCATCCAATGGCTCACTTGTATTTACCAGCAAAATCTCTTCAAGCCCCAGGGGTATCCCATGTCACCTCTCTGCCCTCTCCCTCCCCACAGTGTCACTGAATGGCACGAATTTCACCTCTATTCTCTTAACTATTAATTCATATTCACTCCCTTAAATAGAGACTCAAAATCCCTCTCTCTTCAGAAAACCTGCCCGTGATTAGCATCATTTAACTGTAATTATTCTTGTAGCAGAAAGGCCCTGGATTGGAAACCAGATCTGGCTTCTAACCTTGGTTCGTTTACTTGATATGATACCTGGGCAAATCACTCCACCTTTCTAGGACTAGTTTCTCAACCATAAACAAGGGGAATTAGACTAAATAAGCTCCAGACTAATTCCCAGATCTACAAGTTTTTTATGCAAAAAGATTACCAAAAGTATAAAAACGGAAAAATTGTTATAAATTTTTAAAATTACTTAAGGCACCTTAGATTTTTAAAAATTAATACACAACATATTAAATCAAAGACAGAGAAAAACTTTTAAACTTCAAAGGGTGACAAGGTTGATTAAATTGTCCATTTTCCATTCTTTATTTGACCCATGACTGAAAACCCAGGTAATCCCTTAAAAGACTACTAGGCTATGAATATACACACTCTCCTATTAACTAATCACTACGCAATATTTCAAATACCACATATTTGTTTAATATACCAAAAGCATTCTAAATACCACCTGTGATGATTAGTTTTATCTGTCAACTTGGCTAGGTTACAGTACCCAGTTACTTAATCAAACATTAATCTAGGTGTTGCTGTAAAGGTATTTTGTAGATATGGTTAATATCTACAGTAAGTTGACTTTAAGTAATGGAGATTACCCTTGATAATGTGGGTGGGACACATCTAATCAGCTGAAGGGCTTAAGAGCAAAAACTGAGGTTTCCCAGAGAAGAAGGAATCCTGCCTCAAGACTGAAGCATCAACGTGACCTTAAGCCTGCCAGCCTGCCCTACAAATTTTGGAATTGCCCCTCACAATGTCATGATCCAATTCCTGAAAACAAATCTCTTTTAAAACACACACACATATACAAATGATATTGGTTTTGTTTCTCTGGAGAACCCTGACTGATACACTAACATACTGAATACTCAGACTGGTATTTTGTTCTTTTTTAAGTGAGGATTAACAGATAGATGTCTGTTTCTTGTAACCCCTTTAAAATATTAAAGCATTTTAAATATGTAACCGGAATGTTATTTTTTAAGTTAGTATTTCCTACACAATGCCAACAAATTAGCAATGCTATTATCTCACTGTGCTCTTCTTTATTAAAATACATAGGGAGAAAAAGAAAAGTGATGTTTTCCACACTGAATTTTTAAACTCCAAAACTGATTTCAGAAGATTCTGAGATTCATTATTTTTCTCATTTTCATGGCTTTCAAAGTGTTTCATAACTAGCCGTTAGTATAACATGACTGTGAAGAAAGTCACTTATCAGCCCAATTTTAAAGATCAAGGAACCAGACAAAGAGAAGTAGTAGACTTTGCTCTACTTTATCGAGTGACATCTGCAAAATCAAGCTGGAAATTCTCCAACTCTAAGTTTTATTGTTGACCCATCAATTAGTTAGTCCTCCATGCTACACTGACATAGAAAAATATTCTAGAATCACAACATACACAGAAACTATTAAGGACATAAGAATGACGTATTTAGTATTCAATAGTGTTCACATGCTGGTTCCATTCAAAAAGTATTACTGATACCAGGTACCTACAAACTTTTTCTGTAAAGGGTCAGAAGTATTTAGGCCTTGCAGGTCATAAGGTCTCTTTGGCAACTACTCAACTCTGCCATTGTAGCCCCAAAGCAGCCAATGACAGTACATAAATGAATAAGTATGGCTATATTCCATTAAAACTTTATTTACTAAAACAGACCAGCTTTGGCCTCTGGGCCATAGTTTGCTGACCTCTGACTCATGGAATCATGGAGCTGGAAAAGACCCTGGAGGTCATATGGTACACTCCCATTCAATGCCAAAACACCTCTATATCCAGTGCCAGTGACCATCTGGCTCAGAACAGTTTCCATAAACAGACTGTTTTCCAAGCTAGATTGGTTATTCCTCAATGAGGAACTTCCAAGGATGGGATATTTTGCCACAGTGTGGAACTAACCAGAGCACTGTGGGCCATTTAGCATTACTCGTTCCTGAAGAGTAAATGCTACCTACACAAATATACACCTATGACTATGACAACCAAAACTTTCCCCACATATTCCCAAATCCCATGGGGTAGGGGTACTGGTATCCAATGGGTTAAGATAAATTGAGCTATACTGAGGTGGGATATGTGGCAACTGTCCCATGCAGCCATTCCCCCTTCTACCTATGGCAGACATGACTAATCAATCAGATACTCTTTCCTAGTGAGGCTGGCCTTTGCCTCAGAATTTTCAACACAACACTCAAGACAACCATCTCCAATGAATCAGAATTGTGATGTTAAAACATATTTGTTATCCCTAATCTAAAAGGATAGTTCTACACATACTCTCTGAAAAGAAACTGGCTTCCTTTAAGTTTACAAAGCTGAAAAATAATATGGTTTAATTTTAAACCCTAAGGCACGTTTTGAAAGTTTGTGAAAATATTTCTTGGTTGTGACAATGACTGAGGACACTGAAGGCACTTGGTGTACTGAGGAATGACACATGTCCTGCAACACTAGGGACAGTACTGCACAACAGAGGATTAGCCTGCATCCCCCACGATGTTTTAATATCCCAGTAGAAATAGATGTGGATGAAAAACCTGTTTAAATTATCTAAGCCTAGACTGTAACTCAATTTAACACATCAACAGGAATTCTCTTTTTCACATTTTAATAATCACTAAGTTCTCCCAAAATGTAACTGCTCTGAAAGTCAAAGTAAGACTGTACTTAACTTTTCTCTGAATTTTGCCAAGTTATTCACCATTTTGGAAAATCATCTCAATGACAGCAATATAATTCAGTGTATGTAAGTACAATTTATCTGAATAAGCCTGCATTTGTAATGATTTTCATCACAGTAATTCTAGACACAGGTAGGAAAAGTTAACCACTTGGTATGTGTAGAGCATATACACATTAAAAAGTATATTTAATGACTTTATTTTTATTTCTCCTTTATAATACAGTTAGAACATTATATTCACTTCTTTGCAGTCAGGTTTGCAAGTAGTTACAGTATATCTATGAATTCATTTCAGGATAGTAAAGGAGGGACTAAAAAACATTTGTTATAAAAATAGAGTGTTGGCTCTGACAGGTTAAGAACCACTGATCTAAACTAATGAAGCCTTTTTGACCAAATTGTGTTAACACAGACACAAATCTTGCCCAAAATTTGGAAACAAATCTAATGTGCTTCAAGGGTTCAAACACAACTTTAACTGGCTCTCTGAAGCCATTTTTACAGAAAAACACTAGATCTCTCAATATAGGTGCAGCTTCCATATCTCCTTTTCCCTTCTCTATAAAATATACAAGAAATGACTGTGAAAGCCAAGTGCTTAGGACCTCTAAGTCCTCCAGCACACTGGAGCTGTCGCTGTGATTACTTCTACCCAATTGTGAAGAGAACTGGCAGTGATTAACAGAGTCAATGAAAGAACCCAGTCATCACTGAGGCAACTGCCCTTGAGCAACAGACACAAAGCTCCTACTGAGAGTCCATTTTCCAAGAGGGCAGAAATGTTCAATATCTGCACTGTCTATATAAGAGACTACTAGTTTAAAATTTAAAGGTTTGACATTGACTAAAAGTGGAAATAATCTCCACATAAGTCTATCTATTTTATATATATATATGTTATATACATACACACATATATTAATGGACTAAAGCCATTGGCAAACCTAGCTTCCAAGAATACTAATTACTGTTTCCCTCTATAAGTCTTTTCTTAAAACCTTTTTATAGTTCATGGCAGTTTTTAAGTCTTTAGAGTGTCGATAAGACTCCATATATAGTTCAAAGACTAAACTCCAAAGCAAAACCATAAACATAAGCAAGGTCAGGTCCCAGAAACTTTCTTTAAATCAAGTTTTCAACTATTCTAGGTTAAGTGGTGACATTTAGTTTTAAGAGCTAAGAGAGACAGGTATATTGGAACATAATTCTAATGATTTACTTTTTCTATTCTTCAGAGACATGCATGTAAAAGTGAGTGGTAGGGAGCAAAAATAAATAAATAAATAAATAAAGGCTTTGAAATGGCCTATAAGTAACTCTTGGGTCTCCCAGGGAATAAGGCAACCAGGTCCAGAGATCTAGCACTTGTCACACTTCTCTGCGGAAAACTTTGTATAAAATTATCCACAAATGATCTGCTTCTAAACCCTACAAGGCACATTAGCTATTTAGCTATAATCAGCCCAAAGCCAGCCCCAACTCAACACAAGCTTTAAGGGATAAGTATTATAAATGAAGAAGACACAGCTGAAAAGGATGGCTAAGAAGCAAACAAGAATATTAAGACCAAAATACATCTCTACAGGCTAAAATGCTGGACTGCTGAAACACAGGCAGGAAAACTTTAATACAGAGTAGGTTTAAGGTCATATATTTCAATTTAAAAATCAACCATACAAGTACAGGGACCAGACTAACAGAGAGTTCCTGCAAAACTCTGGGGAGCTTTGGCTTACCAAATGCTTACTATAAGAGCAAGATATGTCTGCTTAAATATTAATGCAATTTTGGACTTCAGTAATATTGAATATACAGTAATAGAAAGAGTATGGTGTCCACCTTACAGGAAGTAATAGTCCCACTATTTGCTGCCTTGATCAGACATGTAAAATAGTGCAGACAATTATAGAAGCCATATTTTCACAATACTGACAACCTAGAGCATCCAGAATAAGACAATCAGGATAGTGAGAGATCTAGGTATTGACATTATTTAACCTGAAGAAGAGATAATAAGAGACAGTTTTTTAAATATGTGACAAAATCTTAAATAGAAAAGAAAAAATAGATCTTCTATGTTTCTCTGGCTGATGTAACTAAAACCAATGGATAAAAAAAAAAAAACGCAACAGGTAATTTGGATCTGTTATAAATAAAAGAATAACCTTATAACTTGAGCCACCCAACAACAAACCAAGGTTGTATAAAAAGGAAGTGAACACCTTGTTTCTCTATGTATTCAGGCAAGGGCTTAAAGTCCTCTAGGATAAGAAGTGTTATGAGGGTGTACCCAAATCAGGTAGAAGATTGGATTAAGGGACTGCTACAGGTTCACTCCAATTCTGCAATGATATCATTTTAAGGGCGGAAGAAAAAGTACAAGTTAAGTCAACAAACATTTTATTTCCCTAATAGCAAGTTATGCTGGTAAAAGGGGAGAAGAATTGAGAGGGCCAAAGTGATTCTAAGGTACATTTAAAAATACATGGTGCATAAGGAACTCAAAGTGAGATGCAGTGGAAAAGGGCACTGGATTTAGGGTTAGAAGACTAAGGTTGTATCCCAGTTCCAACCCAGCCTAGCTCTGCAGGATGTAGGGCAAGTCACTGAACCCTTCTGTAGTTCAGGTTTTTCCACCTCAGAAATAGGGATACCACCTGTCCTGCCCTAAGGATCAGATGACTGTATAAGAAATGCACTGACTAAATAATTTATACATAAATTATCACTGTTATTATTCTACATTGATCAGAGTCTTCTAAGCTCTGTTCACCAAACTTTAAAAAGGATATGAAACAAAATACTAGCAAACAGAATCCAACAACACATTAAAAGGATCATACACCATGATCAAGTGGGATTAATCCCAGGGACGCAAGGATTCTTCAATATACGCAAATCAATCAATATGATACACCATATTAACAAATTGAAGAATAAAAACCATGTGATCCTCTCAATAGATGCACAAAAAGCTTTTGACAAAATTCAATACCCATTTATGATAAAAACTCTCCAGAAAGCGGGCAGAGAGGGAACCTACCTCAACATAATAAAGGCCATATACAACAAACCCAGAGCATGCATCATTCTCAATGGTGAAAAACAGAAAGCATTTCCTCTAAGATCAGGAACAAGACAAAGATGTCCACTCTCACCACTGTTATTCAACATAGTTTTGGAAGTCCTAGCCACGGCAATCAGAGAAGAAAAAGAAATAAAAGGAATACAAATCAGAAAAGAAGAAGTAAAAGTGTCACTGTTTGCAGATGACATGATACTATAGATTGAGAATCCTAAAGATGCCACCAGAAAACTACTACAGCTAATCAATGAATTTGGTAAAGTTTCAGGATACAAAATTAATGCACAGAAATCTCTGGCATTCCTATACACTAACAACAAAAGATCAGAAAGAGAAATTAAAGAAACAATCCCATTCACCATTGCAAGAAAAAGAATAAAATACCTAGGAATAAACCTACCTAAGGAGGCAAAAGACCTGTACTCAGAAAACTATAAGACACTGATGAAAGAAATCAAAGATGAGGGCTTCCCTGGTGGCGCAGTGGTTGAGAGTCCGCCTGCCAATGCAGGGGACACGGGTTCATGCCCCGGTCCGGAAAGATCCCACATGCCGCGGAGCGGCTGGGCCCATGAGTCATGGCCGCTGAGCCTGCGCATCTGGAGACTGTGCTTTGCAACGGGAGAGGCCGCAACAGTGAGAGGCCCGTGTACCGCAAAAAAAAAAGAAAAGAAATCAAAGATGAAACAAACGGATGGATAGATATACCATGTTATTGGATTGGAAGACTCAATCTTGTGAAAATGACTATACTACCCAAAGCAATCTACAGATTCAATGCAATCCCTACCAAATCACCAATGGCATTTTTTACAGAACTAGAACAAAAAAATCTTAAAATTTGTATGGAGACACAAAAGACCCCAAATAGCCAAAGCAATCTCGAGGGAAAAAAATGGAGCTGGAGGAATCAGACTCCCTGACTTCAGACTATACTACAAAGCTACAGTAATCAAGACAACATGGTACTGGCACAAAAACAGAAATATAGATCAATGGAACAGGATAGAAAGCCCAGAGATAAACCTATGCATCTATGGTCAACTATCTATGACAAAGGAGGCAAGGATATATAATGGAGAAAAGACAGCCTCTTCAATAAGTGGTGCTGGGAAAACTGGACAGCTACATGTAAAAGAATGAAATTAGAACACTCCCTAACCATACACAAAAATAAACTCAAAATGGAATAAAGACCTAAATGTAAGACTGGACACTATAAAACTCTTAGTGGAAAACATAGGAAGAACACTCTTTGACATAAATCACAGCAAGATCTTTTTTGACCCACCTTCTAGAGTAATGGAAAGAAACACAAAAATAAACTAATTTGACCTCATGAAACTTAAAAGAAAGTTTAACAACTTTCTATAAACTATAAACAAGATGAAAAGACAACTCTCAGAATGCTAGAAAATATTTGCAAACGAATCAACGGACAAAAGATTAATCTCCAAACTATATAAACAGCTCATACAGCTCAATATATAAAAAAAAAAACAATCAAAAAATGGGCAGAAGACCTAAATAGACATTTCTCCAAAGAAGACGTACAAATGGCCAAGAAGCACACGAAAAGCTGCTCAACATCACTAATTATTACAGAAATGCAAATCAAAACTACAACGAGGCATCACCTCACACCGGTCAGAATGGGCATCATCAGAAAATCTACAAACAATAAATGCTGGAGAGGATGTGGAGAAAAGGGAACCCTCTTGCACTGCTGGTGGGAATGTAAATTGATACAGCCACTATGGAGAACAATACGCAGTTTCCTTAAAAAACTAAAAATAGAATTACCATATGACCCAACAATCCCACTACTGGGATTTCCCAACCCAGAGAAAACCATAATTCAAAAAGACACATGCACCCCAATGTTCACTGCAGCACTACTGACAATAGCCAGGTCGTGGAAGCAACCTAAATGTCCACAGACAGATGAATGGATAAAGATGATGTGGTACATATATACATTGGAATATTACTCTACCACAAAAAGGAACTAAATTGAGTCATTTGCAGAGATGTGTATGTACCTAGAGACTGTCATACAGAGGGAAGTAAGTCAGAAGAGAAAAACAAATATCATATTAACACATACATGTGGAATCTAGAAAAATGGTACAGATGTACCAGTTTGCAAGGCAGAAATAGAGACACAGCTGTAGAGAACAAACGTATGGACACCAAGGGGGGAAAGTGGGGGGGTGGGATGAATTGGGAGATTGGGATTGACATATACACACTAATTTGTATAAAACAGATAACTAATAAGAACCTGCTGTATAAAAAAATAATAATAAAATTAAATTTTAAAAAAAGGATATGAAAAACCTAGAATCCTAATAGATCAACCAAGATAAAAAGCCTTGTAACTTGACTAAAGAGATAGAAAGCATGTTTTAGGTAGAAACCCTCATGGAAAAAAGTCTTACCCAAGGAAAGGTAAAAGGTATTTATTATAGAATAGGTTGTGTGTTCTTAAAAAGGATGTTGTTCAGTTGTTTTCTACAGGAAGAAGAAACAAGATTCAGAATGAGAAGAGGTGGATTTAAATGAATGCAAGAGAGATTTCAGTTGGGTCTAGGGAATAACATTTTACATGCTTGTTTTCATCAAATGAAAATGTATAAGCCACAAAGCAACAAAAAGACAAAGGAATCCTACCTGTCAAGATGATAAGACCCTGGAAGAGGCTATGGACGTTTAGAATTCAAAACCTACCTGTCCTGGATTGGTCAACATTTACTAGCCTTAAGGGAGTCAAATCACATTGTCTCCCGAGGTCCTTTCTAGCACTAGAACTCAGAGAATTAGAACCAATAAATAACTGTTTATTAGGAAAAGAAATAAAGTTAGCACTTGAACTTGGGAGTATATTTTATATGAGCTTTCTACTTTAATCAAAAGTGCTCTTATTAGTCATGTACCACAATGTTCATTGCAGATCTATTTATAATAGCCAGGACATAGAAGCAACCTACCTAAGTGTCCCTCGACAAATGAATGGATAAAGAAGATGCGGCACATATATACAATGGACTATTACTCAGCCATAAAAAGAAATGAAATTGAGTTATTTGTAGTGAGGTGGATGGACCTAGAGTCTGTCATACAGAGTGAAGTAAGTCAGAAAGAGAAAAACAAATACCATATGCTAACACATATATATGGAATCAAAAAAAAAAAAAAGGTTCTGAAGAACCCAGGGGCAGGACAGGAATAAAGACACATATGTAGAGAATGGACTTGAGGACACAGGGAGGGGGAAGGGTAAGCTGGGACAAAGTGAGAGAGTGTCATGGACATATATACACTACCAAACGTAAAACAGATAGCTAGTGGGAAGCAGCCGCATAGCACAGGGAGATCAGCTGGTGCTTTGTGTCCACCTAGAGGGGTGGGATAGGGAGGGTGGGAGGGAGATGCAAGAGGGAGGAGATATGGGGATATATGTATATGTATAGCTGATTCACTTTGTTATAAAGCAGAAACTAACACACCATTGTAAAGCAATTATACTCCAATAAAGATGTTAAAAAAAAAGTGCTCTTATTCTTAAGCGATAAAGCAAATGAGATAAAATGTTAAAAATAGGTGAATCTGAATAAAGGGTATACAGGTGGTTCCCTGTACTATTTTGATTTTTGCAACTTTATTCAATTACTGTGAAATAGTCATCATTTAGGTTTAAAATATTAGGAGTTGAATGATACTTCTTATCTTACTAGTGCTTATGGGGAAGTCTAGAACTTGATTATGTATCACTTCCTAGGGCCTGCCCTCCCTCCTCTGCTGTAATTAAGACACCTTCACCCATATACAGTGGTTGGTTTTCTCACATCTACAATGTTCTCATCAATCTCCATGCCTTCATCCTCTCAAGATTGAAAATAAACTTCAGTATTTGTTTTTTATTCACATTTCAACCCTTCCCTCAAACCTCTCCAAGACTCCTAATAACCGTATAAACTTTGACTTCCCAGCCTCTGCCAGGTCATTCTCAAGGAGGTGGGAGAGGTGGGAGGGATTTCTTTCTTTCTTTCCAGCCAGCTGCAGGCAAAGAGGGAGCACATTGTCTGTAGGGTATTTTAAAACAATAATAAAAGCAACTAAAAGTCTTTCTGCCTTTTATCATCACCAGGCACTGGCAATTAGAAACAACCTTAGTGTTGAGACACTCCTTCCAACCATTGCAGACAGCTCCAAACATCACCCCTTAATATGTCACCAGTAATGGTCAGCCTTCCCAACCTCTGCCAAAATCTTTTATCCAATAGTTTTTCTTTTCCTCAGGATCTCAAATTAAAAACAAAACAAAAACTAATAATAACAACAACAAAGACTAAAGGTAATCAGTGTATTTTCTACAGTATTTGTAATTGTGAGGTATATCATTATCACTTTAATAGAAAAGCTCATATATAATTTAATGTGATGCCTCACTCAAAACAAAACTAAGTAGAGTCCATTTATATAATCCAGATCAATTATGATTTAGTATTAAAACTATTTTTCAAACGACAATAATGTAAACAAATGGTTCACAGCCATAACTTAATGCCTAGAGGCTGGAAAATTTGCCAAGACTTATGGGATCAGACTCAGCAGAATAGACAAGGCTCTACTAACATAACTGCAGTCCTTTATGGCTGCTCTAATCGCCCTGCATCACACTTTGAGGGCCAGGTCATCCTAGACACTATGAGAAAAAAGGTCTAACTCAGCAAAAGGAAAAGGACAAAAAGAGATACTAAAAGAGGGGATCGACTATGTCTCGGCCAATCTTGTTGAGGGCCATCTTGCATCAAAGGCAATGCAGCAGCTGGATGGTAAATCAGCAGATCGACAACACTCTGCTTCGTATCTCCCTATCCAGCTGTATTCCTCAGCTGTAACAAATCCTCCCAATTCTATCAAAAGGCAGGGAATGCCTTCCTCACTAGGGCATGCAGATAACTGAAAATGGACTAGATAACAATAAAATTGATAATCAGAGAGTACAGAACCAAAAAACTCAATATAGCAAGTTACTTCACATATTACAAACGGGTTATTAAAGAAAACAAAATGTGTTAGTATGTGTATATGAAGACACTTTTGACTACAGCTGTTTTAATCGTTTTTCCAATACAGATACACATTTCACTGCAGCAGAAATAAAAAGAAATAGTAAATCCATAAGAATAACTAGTAATTTGCTGCACCCTGATAAAAAAAAATGCCACTATTGGTTAAACTGTTAAATACATCTAAATCCTACAGAATAAGACAGAGTAATCCTACAGAATAAACATAATTTATCTAGAGAAGGCTAAGAAATGTACTCAACAATTAGAACAAATAACAAAAATTCCAAAGATTATCCAGAACACAAGACAATCAAATTTCAAACATACTACTCAGATATATAATTAGAAACTTGCCACAGAACGCAGGGCTCTTGTGTTTCAACGTGATCACATCCTCTCCTATGAACTAACATCTAACGGCCTACAGGCTTCCTCCCAAAACCAAGGGAAAAGGGGGAAGAACATATTTTTAAATCAAGATTATATAGAAAAATCAGATCAACCTTTCAGAAAAACAGTATTGTCTACTTTAAAGAAATAAGATTAAGACATATAGAAATCTACATAGCAGTTAACTGAGTAACTTTAAAGGTCAGTGTCATCTTTTCACTTTCTAATTTGAAAAACTATTCAATTTGCTCACTTCCATGTTACAGCATTGTTTATGTTTAGGCATGCTTTCCACTTTTAAGTATCAGCTGTGCCCCTAAATATAAGGAAATGATCTTACTCAAGCATAAATTTTCAAGGCCATCAAGAGTTTATAAGCTATAGTTAATAATACTATGTTGTATATTTTAAATTTATTAAGACAGTAGATCTTAAGTGTTCTCACCACAAAAAGAAAAAGAGAAATTAGTAACTATGTGAAGTGATGGTTTGTTAATTAGCTTGATTGTGGTAATCATTTCACAATATATGTGTATATCAAATCATCACGTTGTACACCTTAAATATATGCAAATTTGATTTGTCAGTTATGTCTCATTAAAGCTAGGGGAAAAAAGAGTTTACAAGCTAGCAAGACACCAAGCCATCAATAAACATAAACTGTTCTAGTTTACTTGAATTAGAGCAAGACAGACCACCAAATCAGATCTAAAAGATACCTGTACCAATACAGTAGTTTTAAAAATAAAAAATGTTAACACTTGAAATATAAAACACTTGAAACAAGCAAAAGATTCAACCATCAGATATCACTGTCCACCAATGACAATGTTAGGGCTCTCCCTAGGTACCTCACCCCATTTGTGACAAAAATACAAATTTGCCATCTATCTAAAGCTAAAACAGTCTTTGTAATTATGCAGAAGTGAGATACTATATGATGTAGATTAGGAAGTACATATTAATTGCAAGTCAATAAAACATGAATAAAATGTAGACAATAACTAAAATTAATAATAATCTCTGGTAATGATAAGTGAGCCCACATAGTACACGATGGCCAGTAAGGAAAACTAAATATGCTAATGTGTATATAACAACAGAACTTGGGTTATCAATGATTTTTAACAATCTACCAATGGCAAATATATACGTTTTCTTTGTAGCAGAAATAAAAAGTAACAGTAAATCCACAGGAATTGCTAGTAATTGGCTGCACCCTAATCTAAAATTGCCTTTACTGGTTAAACTCAAAAACTAAATACAACAGGATAACTTTTCATAAAAATATATTAGAAAGTTAGGCAGAAAAACAATGAATAGTAACTGCAAACGTGACGGCACTGGCTTTCCATGTAATTATCACTGTAATTCCAAACGCATTTACAAGTTCATTCTATGACAAAGGAAATAACCTAAACTCCGCAAGGTAGAGAAGATTCCAAAAGGAAAACTTTGGTTGGTTTGCTGGTATGAAGACAACTTTAAAGCACTATCTGTTTGACAAAGAAATGCAGCATAAGTTGGACCTGGGTGAGGAAGAGTTCAAGTTTTCCCTGGGAATGTAAATTCTTCCCCGAAATCCACACAGGTTAAAAAAAAAAAAAAAAAAAAAAAAAGGCACATCAAAAAGCCAGCATTAATTGCAAAGGAGGCAATACGAGTTCAGCATCCAGTAGGTGGCTGGTCATCTTTCTGATCCGTTAGGTCAAGACGTCCTTCTCATCTACGACCCTCAGAGAAGGACTGCCTCCCTCCTCTCCAACCTCTCCTGGAAGCCAACCTTCGCCAACTCGTGCCACCCTCACAGACAATCTGCCAAGTGCCGGGACACTCCCCCAAGTGGGACTTCTCTCCTCCGAGATGCCTCCTGCCCAGTGTCACCCGCCACCCTCCTCCCCTTCTCAGGGCCTCTTCGGCCTCAGGGTCCCCGGTGCCTCCCTCCTCAGCCCCTCACGGCTGCCCTCAGGGCTGCCCCCGTCCCCCGACCCCCAATCCTGGTCCCCTCCCTCAAACCTGGGGTCCCGGTTCTCCCTCTGCCCGCGCGAGGTGTCTCGACTCTCCCGTCCCTACCCGGTCTCCCCCGTCCCGCGGCGCGGGGCGGCGGCGGGGCGGAGAGGCATCCACTGAGGAGACAAGTGCCTGGGACTCTCCGGCTCCGATCAGGACCCGGAGCCGGGCTTCCGCCTCGCGCCGGAAGGCATTCGCGAGCGGGACCGGAAGTCCCGCCCCGCGAGCTCTCTGCCTGCAGAGGCAGCGGGGTCTCCCTAGATCGCAGAGGATTCGTGGCGGAGAGAGGGGGTTGCCGGCAGTCGGCCGGGAGCAGAAGGGCTTACCCTGAAGGGCCGAGGCGCCAAAAATCTTTCTCCCTGCTGCTTCTCTTTCCAGCGGATCAGCCAACCGACCTGCAGTCGGTTGATCAAGGGTCTCCTGTGTTCACGCACCGGGAGGAGCAAGATGACTCAGACACTGACCCCTGCCCTCACAATCTAGCTGAAAGTTGACCAAAATATAAACAGAGGTTAATCACACCGCAAGGCAGTATTGCTTCATTCCTTAATCCAAATTTTTATCACCTGCTATATATCACTCATTAAACAAGTAGGCTGTAAACAGACGAAAGCCCCTATCTTATGGAGCGAGGGAGGCACTAACGGCAATGAACCAGGCAGAGAATAAATCAAACAACGACCTGTTCCTCGGGAAGCTTAAGGTAGTACAGGGACAGATATATGGGCAAACAAGTGCAGTGAAACCATCGAGCATCAGAGGAACTATGGCCGTGCTGCAGGCAGTCGTCGTGTGGTGCAGGGAGCTGGGTAGACCCAAGACTCTACAGATAATGGCTCCTCCGTTGAGACGGAAATGAATGATGAATAAGAGTTAAAGGTCAGACAAGGTGGGGAAGGGCATGCAGAGGAGAAGGATGCCAGAGAGAGCTTGGCTGAATCAGGGAGCTGGAGGAGGGTACAGTTAATTTAGCAAGGTCTGCGATCAGAGAGGCAGGAGGAAGCATAAGGAAAGGAGGCAAGCCGAGATCAGGAAGACTGTTGTGTATTATGCTAAGAGATTTGGACTTTAGACTCCATGTAACAGGGAATCAGTGCGTATCTCTAGGGGAACCGACAAAATACTGAGTTATGGGGTTGACTAGGATGATTGACCTAGTCATCAAAGAAAAATAAGAACTTGAAAAATCACGGAGAGAACATTTTACCAGTGAGGGTGCTTTCTCAAACTGTCATACCCAGATGTTAAAAACAATGAATGATTACAACTCTATAAAGGCAGGACCACCAGGGCTCAGACCCCTGGGGTTGCCCATTGGGCAGATCACCCCAACCAACTGAGTTGCCAGCTGAGGCCTTAGGGAACCATGGAATCAATGGGCCAAGGAGGAAGAAAGTTCATTACCAGCTACAGTAATGAGAGCCGTTGCCTCTATTTCCTTGCTTGCTACTACTGTTTAATAAATACCCTCTTGCACACTGAGCCCATTTTTCCTTTTTAAAAAGAAATGGGGGCTTCCCTGGTGGCGCAGTGGTTGAGAGTCCGCCTGCCGATGCAGGGGACACGGGTTCGTGCCCCGGTCCGGGAATGATCCCACATGCCGCGGAGCGGCTGGGCCCGTGAGCCATGGCTGCTGAGCCTGCGCGTCCAGAGGCTGTGCTCAGCAATGGGAGAGGCCACAACAGTGAGAGGCCCGCATACCGCCAAAAAAAAAACAAAAAAGAAAAGAAAAGAAATGGCATATTAGTTTTTTCCAATTCTTTTCCTTTTGCCAGCAACAAACTATATTGCAATAAATGGAGATAGGATTATGGTAAAATAAAAGGAAGACTGGACATCATGTAGAAAGTCTGTACTTAGAAGGCACAGTATCACCTCTGGATGGAGTAGAAAGACACAGCTTTGAGTGTTCTCCCTCTGGGAAGGTTAGCAGTCCATTTGTGGTGGTACGTGAAATAACCGAATCATATAGTAGAGAGGTGTGTCTTTGAAAGAAAGGGAAGAAGAGAGTATGTATGTGTGGTGTGATATATGTGGGATATGTGTGGGTAAGGGTGTGTGTGTGTGTGTGTGTGTGTGTGTGTGTGTGTGTGTGTGTGTGCTGGGCCACCAAGAAATAAAATATAATAGACACTCCATGAGATGTTTCCCTGTAGCTCACCACAATTCCTCTTTTTGTAGGAATGGCCCCAATACATAGGCCAATCCCTTAAAGGGCCATATATTCATGCACAAGTGATCATGTTCTAGGGTTTGCCCAGGATTCAGGGGCATCCCAGGACGCTGAACTTTTGGTACTTAAACTGAAATAGTCCTGGGAAAACTGGTCGCACTATCATGTCCCCTGTAAACAGATTAATCCAGATACGAACACATCCTAAACTAGGGCATTTAGACTCTTCCCTCAGGGAATTTTAAACACTGCATAGGGAAACACAGAGAGAAGATGGCCGTTAGAGTTGAGTCACATAAATGGCAGTGCCCTAAAGAAAAAATCTATTAACACCCATTACAAAGGACCCAGGACCTGCCCTGTTTTCTCTGAGTACAGGAGATATCCCTGTGTACTTCCAAAACTTTTTTTTTTTTTTGCCTGACTAGCCAAAGATTTCTGCTACTTGCAACCAAAGTAATCTTGCTTAAGATAATCTGCTCCCAGAGCCCCTGAGCCAAATGATCCATACTCATTGCCACAGCAAACTGAAGTGGATGTAGACACAACCCAAATAGGCTAAGTGGGTCTCTCATGCATGGATTTTAGAGTTGACATACAGTGCTCCAATTGATCTCTCTTTCATGTTGAAATAGAAATGTCACGTAAGCCTAGGATTGGGTTAGGCATGAGCAAGGTGTCCCATGCAGGTAGAGAAAAAACAGCTAGGGCAACTAGAGGGAAGAGGAGAGGGAAAGGATAAGGAAGAGATAAGGAAGCAGAAAGAGAAGACAGAATTATCTCAGAGAGGGTCACCTTAGTTCCCATCTTTCCAGTTTTTTATTCCAGTCCCTCATGTGGTCCAGCTAAACTTTCTGTCCTTAAATTCTATGAAAATTCTATGTCCTTCCGGTAAATTTCCCATTTGACTTGGGTTAGTGTTAGTAGGTTTCTATTCCTAGCAATGAAACACCAAGACATCAATTCACAAGATGCAAGGTTGCCTGCGCATTCTCTTTTCTGCATCACTTTCTTCTCACCAGAACTTTGGAGTCAGCTTCTCTCCCCATGCCAATGGCAGGAGGAAGATTTTCACACCTCCACTGCTACCTGGTCCCTACAGGAAAACTCTCAGAGTTACCATGGGGTTGATGGGTGAGGCAAATCATACCATCAATATACAAATATGGTGGGAGATTTTAGAAACTAGTATTTCAAATTCTCCATCCTACAGAGGCAGGAGCTAAAGTCCAGCTAGACATAGTGGTTCCTCTAAGGTCTAATAGTTCAATGGTCCCAGAGACAGGACTAGTTCAAAATCTTCTCTCTCCCAGTACAGTTACCTGATTATCTGGTGTGGAAAGAGGCTGATACCCCCAAGAGGCTATTGTGAAATCCTTAAAATTGTACTACTACCCAGCTTCCTCCCCACCTCCCTCCTGGCCTTTGGAGTTTACCCATATCTATATAATGATATCAGCCTGACTGCAGAACCATGACAACTATTCAGGAGACACTTGTGAGTGACAGTGGGTAATAGACATGTTCCTGTGAACCAGGAGAGAACATTTTTAAGGAAAAATTTTCTACTTCTTTTTTCAGTACTCAATGACTGGTTCAGACAGATAGATGGGTTAATTAACAGAGCTAATAAGGTTAGATGCTTAAAAAGTTTACTTACACATTCTACATTTGCTTTATTTCATACATGAGTGTTTTTCGTATCTTTATTTATTCTTTTGACCACCAACATAAACAACAACATCAGTAGCCATTACATCTAAAACTACATCCTCTTCCATTTACACTAATGCAGTAGTTTAGTCATTTGTGGAAAAATAAACTAGTCTATAATTGGAGGTAATCACAACAGCATGTTCCCTGGGGTATAAATAGTCTGGTGTAAAATTATATTAGTGAAAGATTATGAATCAGTGAGAATTAAGGTCATCCAGGGCTCTCCAGTTAATAATTCCCAACTCTACTGCAGGGTACCAAAAGCAAGGTATTTTCTATGAAGATCTCAATCTTCTGTGATCCAAAAACATCACTTAGGCTAAAGTGAAAGATGACTCTTATTACATTGAGGGTGGTGTTTTCTTCCTAAAGAGGGAGCTGCCCCGGGCATGTTTCAATTCAATTGAAATATTTAAAATCATGACTTTTGATGTTTTGGTCTAAATTTTTTATTGTAGTAAAATATATAAAACATAAAATGTCCCATTTTAGTCACTTTTAAGTGCACACTTTGCGTCATTAAGTGCGTTCAAAGTGTTCAATAACCATCACCCCCATTCATCCCCAGAACTTTTGCCTCTTCCCAAAAGGAAACTCGGTACCCATTAAACAATAACTCCCCATTCCTTCTTAAGTCTAATTTTGGTCAATTTTATAGGTTTGTATATCCCATTAAAATATTTTCAACACTGATTCATACCCTCTTGAGGTAAACATGTTTATAAATAGAAATAAAATAGTGTCTTATTCACCTCTTTTCCCTTGTGGAATTTAAATGAAACGTGATTTCCACAGGGACACATTGTATAATGATCAGATATTTCTACCTCTTTAAAACCCACACCAGTGGGAATTCCATGTGTAAAAGAGAAACACACCAGGGAAACTTGACATGATACTCATTAACAGAAAGCTTGGGTGGGTGTGTTTGGAAGGAGTTTTATACAGTTAATGATTTTAAACTCCAATCCTTGCTTTTCTTTCTGCAAAAGCAATGGGCATTCCGCAGATCTGACTGGGGCACAAACCACACTTTGTTTTCTTCCCAGGAAAATCACAACTAAGCA
>NW_006784891.1:395758-399888 GCF_000442215.2 Lipotes vexillifer | reverse complement strand
ACCAGGAATGCTCCTGCCAGAGAAAGCTTCACCTGCTAAATTCCAACAGGACTAGGAAAACAAGCCTTTCTTCTTCAATAACGATTTCACTCCCCAGTTTGGTAACTGAAATAGGCACACATTTCCTCTCCTAACTTGAAAATCTCACCACTAGGTAGACTGAATTTTCAGCTCTGAGCTTCAATGATACAAACTATTTCCAAAGAAGAAATTAGCTACAGGCTGGGAAGATTGAGGCAAAACTTTCCCTGTGAAAACAATTGATGTTATGTCTTAAAGAGGAATATGCCTTCTCTACAAAAGAATCCTGATGAATTAGTAAGAAGTCACTTCCTTTATTTTTAACATTCTCTTAAAAACTTTAAAAATCAAACAATACTGTACAGGTTGGATATATCTGCCTTGAGTAGACATGACAGAATCATAGAGGGTTATTTCTGAGTCTTCTGGTCTTTCAGCCTGAGACAGACCTCCTCCACTGGAAATACTTACTGCCCAAGAATCTACCCTGAACATAGCAGTGTCAGATAAAATACAGGACACCAAGTTAAATTTGAGTTTCAGATTTTTTCGTATAAGTATGTCCCCAAATATTGCATGGGGCATACTTCTAATAAGAAATTATTTATTGCTTATCTGAAATTCAAATTTAACTGAGTATTCTGTATTTTTATTTGCTAAATCTGGTAACCCTATGGCACACAAGCAAGATTCGCTAAATATTTCTAAAGGAAAGATTTCTTAAATACATCAAAGCTACTTTCCTCCCACCAAAGTACGAGTAGAACATTGGACTGTTGATGTACTACATGACAACTATCCACCTTTGTATCCTTCTTAATATTTTACAATAAAAAAAGAGAAGCAAGACCAAAGATCTGTGATGGTTATTGTTAAAAATTAAATGGAAAGTATGTAAGACAGAATCAGAGAGACCAATCTGATCTCCCTGTGGTTATAAGGTAATAACTCATGGATTGGTTGTTATTTAGTATGTGAGTCTAGGAGTTTACCTGAGCACAGAGTGGACATGTGCTATTGAACCAGACTAGTCTTTTCACTGTAGTTACTTTTCTTTAGGGTGGGTTTGGTTGTTTATTTGTTTGGTTTTTGAGTCATGTTCTATATTTTTTATTCTTTTTTTTCTTTTGGCAATCAAGTAGAAATTTGGTATTAGAGGAGTATAGCCCAAAGAATGCTGGAGAAATTTATGTGGCACTTTTGGAAAATGGAACAGTGAGACTCCATTAACAAATAGATATGGACTCTGCTGACCTCTCTGCCTCCACATTCGCTCCAACAGAGACAAACTGCATATAGTTTCTGAGACATCGCTGCTGCCCTGGCCCAAGGAACCTGCCTACATCTTTCATCTAAGATGCCAGACCTTGAGGCTTCAATGTGGAGGTCCTTGCCCACGTCCTCTCCCCACCCAGGTCTCGCTCTATCCCCTGAACACAAAAGAGCACTGCTGAAACCCATCTTGCAAATACAGTTTGCCAAACACCATCTTCTACTTCTTCCTGCAACTCCTCTTTCCACATAGAAGAGAAATCAACATATCTAATTCACCATGCTGTCCTTATTAGTCTTTTTGAATCAGTCTTATTAGCGTTTGGCCCCACACAACTTTCTTATTCTTCCTCAACTAAGCATACATCCATTCATTTGTTCATTCAACAAATATCCAGACATCCACTGGTAAACAAAAGAGACAACAATTCCTACCCTTGTGGAGCTTGCATTCTCATGGGAAGGTGGCAGGGTTGCGGGGGGTGGGGGAGAAGGAAATCAACAATAAAGCAATAAATAAATGTTAAATTTATTACAATCTAACATATTAATTTAACACGATGATAAATGTTTATTGTAATCTAACATGCTTATTTAACATGGTGATAAATACCTTAGGAAAAAAACAGGGCCCAACAAAAAGGTGGGGATTGCAATTACAATCATCAAGAAGTGACATGGGGGCAGAGGCTTGAAAAAAGCAAAAAAAAGGCATGTCTGGGGAAAGGTATACAGAGACAGAAAGAATAGCCAGGGCAAAGGCCCTGAGGCCAGAGCATGAAAATCAAATTCTGGAAATCCAACTCTCAAGCCTGCAGCATGCTCCAACGTGCTCAATTCCGGCTTAGGCTCACCCTGGACTCCCTGCTAGAATGACTGATTTTTTTGCATTTCTGTCTCCACATGGCAGCCTCACAGACATTTCTCCTTTGGCAGTTGCTCTCTGTTAGGTTTTGCCAGTAGGGGGCATTAAAGGGAGATTGGAAGCCCAGAGGCAGGAAAGGGACTTATTCCTTCCTGTCTACTTCCTGTTTCCTGTCAGCATCATTTATGATGGCCCTTCACCTTGGAAATGGCTGTTACGACAAGTTACCACCTTTAACCCGACTCCCAAAGCCAGCCTCATCAGGCCCCTCACAGTATCTGCTACAGAAATGCAGCCTCAACTCTGAGTGCAGCCTTCACTTCTGCAGACTCTGATTCTCCCTTTGTTTCCACAGCCCTAAAGTCATGAGCTGCTTCCTGCAGCTACTGTCTCCCTATGACTTCAATGCTCCCTTTTCCCTTTCCAGCCGTCCATCACCCATTTAATGAATTCCCAATACTAAATTCTCTCTGTTAAGATAACTTGCGTGGTTTCTTTTTCCTGACTGGAACTTGACTGAAAAGGGAGCTGGAATGTAACTTTCCGGAAGTCACAAACCATGTTTTATTCATCTCTGACTCCAAGCACTTAGCACAAAACCTAGCATATAATAGTGCTCAATCAAAGTTTGTTGAAAGAATAACGAACAAATATCATATCCACTCACTGGCAAAGTAAATTGAGACCAATGTCTGGACACGTGACACCCAAACCCAGCTGTCCCCTTAAGTATTCAGAAAATTGCCTTGGTCTGTCTTGCCGGAGTAGACCATCTGCAGGGTGGCAATGTGAGCAGAAACACCCACCTCCCACTCCCATCCCCTACGCAGAGGGAGTTTGTGCAGAATGAAGAGGCCATGGGCGGAGAATGCAGTCAGGAACAATCAGTCCTTAGGCTACCACTAGCCCAGGGAGACTTTGAAACAAGAAGAGAGTGTTTGGGTTAAAATTATTTACCAAAAGCATTAGTGTTTGGTCCACTGCCCACCAAAACCCTGCCAAAACCCTAGCCAATTTCTGACAGGAATTCATAGCAAGACAGTGAACAGCTTATTTTAGTTTGGTCCTAAAATATAAAAGAACATCTCTCTAGGAATACTTGTGCCCTGAGGAAATACCATGCCACGTTTTAAATGCTAGACTATATTCCTGCAAGGAAATTTAGTTGTAAGAAAAATGAAGCAAATGATACCTGAAAGTAAAACAAAGTTGCCCAGGGCCTTGCACATAGCAAGCATGTAATACATAGTTGTTAAATTCTTCTAATGAGACTCTTCATCAAGGTTGTAATCTAGGATGAAATCATCCTAGAGAACTCAGAGTGCTTTAGATCCCATAACTAGCATGTGAGAGAGAATTTGGCACAGAATCCTTTTGATGTACTTTTCCATCCCAGCCACTGTCTCAGTATAAACTCTCTTTTTTGATTTATTATAATAGCCTCCAGACTGGACTTCTTGCCACTAACCCTGGACCACAATCCACGTTGCTCTCAGTTATTTTTCCAAAGCTCCGTTACTTAGTTCGAATTTCAGCTTTGTCACATCCTGGCTGTGTGGCCTTAGGTAACTTGATTAACCTCTCTGTTCTTGGTTTCATCAGCCTAAAATGGGGATAATAACAGTACCTACCTCACAGGATTGGTATAAGGTCTAAATAAGTTAACGAATCTAAAAAGACAATGCCTAGCACATTGAAACTGCAATATAGGTGATAGAGATTATTACCACACTTGAAAACATAGCTGGCTTCCTGTTGCTTATGGGATAAAATTCAGTTCATAAGCAGATATGGGTTTTCCTACTCAGAACCTCCAGCTCTCTTTCCAGATTCATCCTCCACCTTCCTTCTCTCTACTTTCCCCTGTAATTACCGGTCTCTTCATCCCCTCTGACAAAACCTTCTTTCCTGCTAGAAGGTTCCATGAGATGAACCTCTAACCACCACTATTACCACTACCACCGCCACTCTT
>NW_006784891.1:370840-395641 GCF_000442215.2 Lipotes vexillifer | reverse complement strand
CTTTCCAATCTTTTCTTTTGAATGTCTTTGCGTGTGTTTTCCTCTGTACCTGGAATGTCCTCCTTCTGCCTCTTCTTCAACTGACACACACCCACTCAACCTTCAAGACCATCCCAGGTGTCACACTCTGAAGCTTCCCAGTGCCCTCCAAGAAGAGGTAATGACTCCTGTCACTAAAGGGCTTCATATCTCTGAAGACTTAAGGACCACACTATATGCCATCTCACACATTTGCATATGTGTCTCTCCTCACAGGAATTCAGACTTCCTGGGGGGCAGGAAAAATACCAAAAAGGATGAAAATCTTTTTCACAGCAGTGCCGTAACACAGTGATTGACATAGTATGTGTTCGATAAATGATGAATAAATGAACAAATAAGTGCGACAATGAAATAAAAGCAACTCAAAACAGGCAGAAGGAGTTGCCCATTACTTGACGCCTTCAAGTAGAAACTGAGTGACCATCTGCCACATTACTTTAATGAGAAGTGTGTGAGAGTTTGAACCAGATAACCTAACTTCTGAGCCTAAGATTCTAAGAGGAATCCAGGGAAAAGTTTGTGTGTGTGTGTGTGAATATATTTTGCTTGATGTAAATGAACTCAAACTGGACTCTAATATTAGCATTTCAACTTGTCACTCAATTTTTAAACTAAAAAGAAATGTGTATATATGTACAATATACCGAAAATTGGTTTTCTTTTTTTTCTTCTTCTTTTTAGCTGTGCTGTGCAGCTTCCGGGATCCTAGTTCCCTGACCAGGGATTGAACCCAAGCCCTTGGCAATGAAATCGCAGAGTCCCAACCACTGGACCACCAGGGAATTCCCACGGTTTTCAAGCTAACGAATTTTGCAAAAGTTCACAGAAGGAAGAGCTCAACTTTACTTGTATTGCACACAAGGGATCATTCTTCCAACTGGAAGATCTGAAAAATGCAAATTTAATCCCTTCCTATTACTAAAGAAAGTCAAATACAGAGAGAGAAGATTGATAAAATGGTAGGTGAAGAACGTAGGTGCTACAAGGAGAGAGTTAAGGAACTGCCAGTGGGACTACAAGAAAAAATAGACACTCAACAGTAAGGTGTACAGTGAGTGACTCTAGATGACTCAGAAAAGCTAGCTGTCAAACAGTTCCAAATCTAAAATTAATGAGTTTATTTAAATAATACATAAAATGAGAAAAGTCCAGCAGTAAAAACACTAGCAGTTTTGCCTTGATATACAGTATACATAGCTTGAAAAATACCTCTTTTCATTTAAGAAGTTACTCCCTTTTTCAGAGTGGAGGACTTTCCATACAAGTGTGACACAAATCATTTTGTAAAACGCAGACGTTAAATAATAAGCCTGAAAATACAATCACTCATAGTGACTTTAACAAAACAAGTGAATGCTTAAAATATTAAAAGCATTCAGCCATGATGTGAAATGTAGCTTTTTTTTTTTAATTAACAAAAATAATAGACTGTTTTGGCCACATCAACTTGACACACTTAAAATATTAGGTTACCCAGTTAACTCAGTTTTCACTTTTCTCTTCCTGTTTATTCATAGACTAAAGAGAAAGATAAACTTTCCTGCTTTTTTTCTTTTCAAGGTCCCAAAGAGATCTCAATTTACAGAGGTAGATAACATTCTTTCTATACCTCAGAAACCATCAGTTTCTCTGAAAACTGGACTCGCTTCAGGACTCTCCCAGAACTCCAGGCCTTCACATGTCCTTCAAAACATCAAGAACAATCCACTGAACCTTATTTAAGAGTTCATCCTTAGCGGCTCAAATGAATTTATTACAGCCAGTCATAACTTTTTCTTGAAATATACCCATTTAATTTAATTGAATTTTTGAATTATATGAAAATAAAATAGAACTTTTTTTCAATGGAAGTCTTTCAACAGGAGTGCCCAAATAAAAAGTAGAATATTATTCCAAATTTTAAAGCAGTAATTTTCCTACAATTTTCAAGTGGAGGAAAAGTTCCTGTCTTACAGTTCATGTGGCCTCCAGCCAGCAGATCTAATTGTAGGCTGGGAAGGGTGTAACCCTGTAAACTAAATGGGAGTCAGCCACCTTTGGCTAAAGTTCACTCTAATCTCAAATATCCTAACCCATTATCCATGTAAGTACACTTAGACTTGTCAGATCACTTGAGGAAATTTTTATTTCAAAAATATGGTCACTGAACACTTGACATTTAGGCCACTAATAATTTTAATGTTGCTGGAACAAGAATTCTGAGAGAGATGGATTCCTTAGGCTCAATTATGAAACATATTTATCAGCCCTCCCATTTTTCCTCCCTGTTTCCAGCCCTTGTCACGGTATTCACTCATAATTGAGGTGTTAGCTGAAGAAGTCTTAAACAGTGATCCTCCCAGGGATATTTTGATTTCCCTGAAAAAATATTTCTTTTTTAAAAAATGACTTCAGGAAATAACTAAACGAAGCTGTAACAGCGGGCTCATACAGTTTACCAGAACAGCGCTATAGTCCCAGGCCTTTCCATCCTTCCCAACAGGAGGTGTGAAGCTCCATACTGCAGTATCCCTCTGCCAACCTCCCTTTTCCCTCTGTCCTCTCCTCCCTCCCCCACCCCCGCGTTCCTGCAGCTGTTCCAGTGTCACCATGTATCTTAAGTTCCTACCTGAGACTGGATGCCTAAAAAAACAGATGTGGAACTTTGAAGAACGATGGCCTCTGTCCAGATCATAAATCCAAAAGACCTGAAATGATCAATCCATACGACGAGCCCCTTATCCCATTCCTGGTTAAGGTCTCAGCTTGTGAATTCTGCCAGGCCATCTCCCCCTCATCCACCCTCTTCCTGTTTGCTGAAGTGTTTACCTGCCCACGGTCCACAGCAGGCATTTTCTCTTTCTCCAAAGGGCTTGGGTGGAGAGTCTTGACCTGAATAATTTGTGTGAGCCTGACCAAAAAAAAAAAAAAAATTGATTCTGGCAAATTGAGCTCAGAGTATTTAAAATATACAAATCCTATTTTGGGGAGCCAGTGGCTCTTGCTCCTGGACAGCTATTTCCAGTTTAATGCTGTAGGACCAGTGGCTGTGCAGTTGCCACCCCTTCAGCTGTCTTTGTAGGAGCATCCTTTGCTTTTGGGCTGCTTGTTATTGTTTTTTCTGGACCTCACCAGAGGTCAGTGATTCTCAACCTCATTTCAGTCACGGCCCCTTCCGAGAACATGATGAAAAATGTACACCTCTTCCCACAAGACAAAGCGTTAGTGCGCACGCGTGTGCGCACACACAATTTAATATACAATTTGTGTGTGCTCATGGACAGTCCTGTGCTTTGGGTCTTATTTTCAGAAACTTTATATAGACAAAGTTGACCCAATATATTAAAGACAATACCCTGCATTTATGAAGTCTTTGAAATGTATGGTTCAACACAGCTGCTTATTAGGGGGGCAAGTTTTGTGAGATTAGTCTTCAGAAACCCACTCTGTCCGAGCCAACCCAAGATGTCTGCTCACCTTAGCCTATTTTCAAGGTTTACGGAGTGAAAGATTCAGGTCTCACTTATTTTAGATACAGGAACGCCAACCAGTCTACAGATTTTTGCCTAAGGCTCCATTTCTATTACCAAAACATAGTTTGAATTCGTCCTTTCTTTTGAAAAATTTCCTGAATAGTTTATTCTTCCTTCTGCAAGCCCATACTCTCCCCCTGCATCACACTTTTTTTTTTAGAGGTGAGGAAGAAGCAAACATGATCAGGATAAGAATATCAAATCGTATTTGTTAAATATCTGTGGTGTCACCAGTCACGAGTTTCAGAGTGCGATTATGTAATGACCCAGGCTGTTGAAGGATAATTGAGTTACAACTATTCTCATGTAGAACAAATCTTGATATGTGAAGAACTTAATGGTGCCATGATAATTACTGAAGATTATAATTACTTTTGGATTATGATTGTCCATTAAGTTGACAATGACAGTTTAAGTGCAGTTTGGCACATTATGGAGACATTTTTACACTTATATTATTGAAATATAAGTATAAGGAATGTAGTACTTTAAAAAGCACTTTCAAAGCCTTCTTGATAACATTATAAACCCCCAAACCAGTATTTTAGTTTCTTTGAGCCTGAAAGTTCCTGAGTAAAAGGAGAGTAGGTGGAAAAGGAGAACAATAAGTAGGGAGAAATGTTTCAACTTAAAAAAAAAAAATGGTATTTTTGTTATTCAACATTTCTGAGCATGCATAGTCTTCCTAAAGAACACGAAAAGGGACCCAACCTTGAGCAATGTATCTGAGGGCTCAGTATGTAGCCAGCCTGAGTACAATGGAGCATACAGCTGTGGAATATAAATGGAACCAGATGAAGGGCTGCAGTCCTATCCATCACATCAGCCTCATCAGAGCATTGGAGGCAGGATGAGTGAGTGGGCTGATGCCTTAGGGAATGAGGGATCAAGGATTCTGTTTAAAGGAGGGAGGCTCTGGCAGTGATCTGGTTAGGTTAGGGCTAGAGGACTTTTCCTGAAGCTGTTTCCAAAGCAAGCCTGTGGGGTTTTTTTGTTTTGGTTTGGTTTTGGTCTTTTTAGCTATAAAAAGTGCTGGTCCTAGATTGTACTTATTTGGAGTAGCTGGGGGAAGGCTGATGGCGCTCTGGTGTGAGGGTCCTCTAAATCTCTCTCTGGAGCTTCTCCTACACAAGCTTTCCTGCTTCTCCCACCCTCCCCATTCTCCTCTCAGAAATAACTTGCTAGCCACCCTCCTTCCACCCCTTGCCTGAGCCAGGCAAGGCTTCCCGTTGATCTTTATTCCCCAACCCCTGTCTGCCCCCTGTCTTACAATGAGCCTCATTTCACTGCTAGCATCACCTCTGCCTTCAAGTCCTGATACTCTGCTTCTGAGTACTTAACCTTAGTGGAGGTTCATTTGTCATTCTTTCATCAGGGCACTTTAAGGCTCTTCATTGAAACCCTTTAATGAGTACAATTTATCTCAGAGAGGTTTTAGTGACTGTCCCCCATTATAATAAAAGTGGCTCACATTTATTGATCAGTTTCAATTAATCTACTGTTCCAAGGACTTTGCACGAATCTGCTCATTTAATCCTCACAATAACTAGAGATTCACTTTGCCTATTCTTGAACTTTGTAATAATGGAATAATACAGTCTGTACTCTTTTAGTAGCTTCTTTCACTCAACATTACGTCTGTGAGATTCATCTAAATGGTTGGGAGTAACTTTAGTTCATTCCTTTTCATTGTAGTATAGAATTTCATTGAGTTAATGAGAACAAGATTCCCTAGCTTAGGTCTATATGAAGATTATTGTGTTCACAGCACAACAGAGCAAAACAGATAGCTTTTTTTCCTATTTAATTCCAGGATTACTCATGCTTGAGTTTCTGAAGTTCTTTAGGGATATTTTAATTACACTTTTATTAAGGCTTAGCTAAAAGATAGAAAAGAAGAAGAAAACATTTAGGGTTAAGATTACTTGTTTTTGATTGAGACTAAGTGAGGGAATTCTGAAGCTCGTCTCTGGACTCCCTGCAGTCTTTTAAGGTGGAGGTTAGATCTTAAGAAATTTTGGCCAAAGAGGTAGAAGAAAAGGTCTTCAGAAGCAGAGGTCATAATTTTAGAGGCTAGGAGAAAAGAAAGAGTTCAGCTTCTAGGTAAGAGTTCTCATTCTCCAGAAGCTAAACTTCCAAGGTAACTTCAATATCAGCTGTTGTTTAGATCTTAGAGATCATACTCACAGAGTAGTGTGCGAAGATCAGTTCTGAATTTGTATGTTTTTTGTTTTGCTTTTTGTTTTGTTTTGCGGGACGCGGGCCTCTCACTGTTGTGGCTCTCCCGTTGCGGAGCACAGGCTCCGGACGCGCAGGCTCAGCGGCCATGGCTCACTGGCCTAGCGGCTCCGCGGCAATGTGGGATCTTCCCAGACCAGGGCGCAAACCCGTGTCCCCTGCATCGGCAGGCGGACTCTCAACCACTGCGCCACCAGGGAAGCCCCTGAATTTGTATGTTTAATCCAAACTTTAACTAGATTTGGATAAACTGACAATTCAAGACTTAGAAATTTGGATAGTCAGCTTTATCCAAAGTAGGCTTGCTTTGGAAACAGCTTCAGCTGAATCATTCCCTTTATATCTTTACATCTTACTACTTTGACCATGACGACATGGCTTTGAAGAACTTGGCCAAATATTTTCTTCACTAATGTCATCAGGAGAGGGAACACACTGAGAAACTGATGAAGCTGCAGAACCAACAAGGTGGCTGAATCTTCCTTCAGGAGATCAAGAGAACAGAAAAGAAACTGTAGGTTTGTTTTTATTTTTGTTTTTTACAGACAAGAACAAACAATATATCTTCATTAAAATGTCAAGCAGGGGCTTCCCTGGTGGCACAATGGTTGAGAGTCTGCCTGCCGGTGCCGGGGACACGGGTTCGTGCCCCGGTCTGGAAGGATCCCACATGCGGCGGAGCAAAAAATGTCAAGCAAAAATGTATAATTCTCTTTATTCTAGCAGAATTCCCCTCTTGTTCAAATTAAATAAATATTTATTGAGCATCTACTGTGTGCAAGTCACAGCAATAAGTCCCGTAAGGAATATAAAGATAAGTGAGAGACATTTCCTTCTATGAAGGCACTTATAATTGGGAAGAATAGATAAGTCAAATGACAGATTCATAAATAAATCTTTGGAAGATGAAGACTATCGGAAAGATACCCCCCAAATAGTAAAGAAGCCAAAAGGAAAGACAAATCAAATCAAGTTCAGAACAGAGGAAGGACTTTGTGGAAATGTTGATAATGGCATTGGCCTTCAAGGATGAATAGAATTTTGACAGCAGAGGTAGGATGGAGAGGAGAGGGTACCAAGTGAAAAAAAAAATCAAGGGCAAAGCCGTGGAGACTGGATAAAATTGGACACATTAGGAGAGCAATAAATAATATAACAAATAATAAGGCACCACTGGGCTCATAAAAGTGAAATTCGTTAACTGCTTCCTCCTTGTAGTCCCGTATACAGGCCAGTAATCTTTTGCCAAAATTATTTTGCATTTACTTATATTAGTTTGCTAGCACTGCCATAATAAAATACCACAGACGGGATGGCTTAAACAACAAAAATTTATTTTCTCATAGTTTTGGAGACTAGAAATCCAAGATCAAGGCGTCAGCAGGTTTGGCTTCTCCCGAAGTCTCTCCCCTGGACTTGCTGATGGCTGCCTTCTTGCTATGTCTTCACATGACCTTTTCTCTGTGTGGGCACCTCCCTGGTGTCACTCCCTCTTCTTATAAGTACACCAGTCATAATGGATTAGGGCCACACAAATGACCTCATTTATCCTTAGTTACCTCTCTAAAGGCCCTATCTCCAAATACAGTCACGATTTAAGGCACAGGGGGTTAGGGTTTCATCATAGGAGTCGCGGGGTGCGGGGGGAGGCGGTGGGTTGGGCACAGTTCAGTCCTTGACACTTATTTAATAACCCTCTTCTGCTTAGCCTGAGAAAAGGGGTCTGATTTTGTTCATCTCTCTACTCCACGTGCCTTAGCCCAATGCTGGCACATAAATATTTTTTCACCCACTTTTTGTTAATTTAGGGGTAGAGTGCAGGTTATATAGGCTGAAGTCCGATGATGGAGAAGAGCTTTAGCTGCTAAAGAGGGGTTTAAATAATTTAGAATAAGGAATGAAGGTCGGAGCTATACAATGAAGCGCTCTTCAAGAAAATCACTCTGTCAACAGTAGAGGATTTGTTGTAGGTAAGGGGAAAAGGAGAGAGGAAAGTCAATTAGGAGTCTCTCACTGTGGCCCAGGCAAGGGGGACCGAAGATTTGTAATGCTAGGGGCTTTGGGGAAGGAGATGAGGGGAAAACCTGTTTCAAAGCTTGGACGTGACAATCAATTTGAAGCGGGAGGGAAAAAAAGGAGAAAAGTGAAGTTTTTGAGCTTGATGACAGAAAAGCATAGTTCCATTCAAGTCAAGAGGTGGTACTCAAGCTGATTACAGTGAGTTTGAGTTGCAGGTGAGCTACATGGATGCTACTGTGGGAGAGTTTCAATGCAGGAACTAGAAAGACGTGCATTTGTTTAGTTCGTTTCCCAACAGGAAGTTGGAAATGTGGGTCTGTTATCTGAGAAAGACATAGCAGAGTAAGCTGCATGATGGATACAACTTTCTTTAATTTTCATTTCTGCAGCTCCTGGTTCAATGTCTGGCCTATATCTAATGCTCAACACATATTTGTTGAATGACTGAAATGGGGATTGAGGAGTGATCTACCTTGCAGGCATTGCAGTCAGACAAATCATTGTTAAAACCAACGGCATGAAAGGAGGAAAAAGAGAAGTAAAGTCTAAGGACATTTAATCTCCCTCACTTGATTTTGAATTATCGCACTGTAAATTATGGGAAACACAATGGGTTATTCTCAAAATCACATAGAGAAAAAGCAATCTCAGTACCTCTACCAAAAAAATCAGGCATTTTGGAGCCTGGGGGAAAAGGTTAGTAATACGCTATCTTAACAAATAGCAACACCTAGTGACCAGTTCCAAAAACAACATGGGGACTTTTCAATGAGTTTCTTTGTGAGGATTTTTGCAGCACTTTCCCATGTGGGGAAGGAAAGTTATAGTAATTGACCAGCTCTGCTGGTGGTAGTGACAATAAAAACTAATATTTGTATGGTACTTAATAATTTGCAAAACACTCTCCTATACATTATCTCATTTGGTAATTGAGATAGATATTGTTGAATAAAAATTGTGGCTGATGTAGACAAGAGGATTGGGGTCTGGGCTGCTTGGCATGGCTGAATACCCTCTGCTCTCTGTCACAGAAATGATGCATGATAAGAAGTGGCAGACAGGAGAAAGGGGATAACTCACAGCAATCCCTCACCACTATTGGAATAAATAGCTCCATGGAGGGCCAAACAGCTACATACACACACGCACACACACACACACACACACACACACACACGCGCGCGCGCGCGCACACAAGTGCATGCCCACCATGTGCTTGCATACTCACAGGCACACACATACACATATGCACACAGACACACACATTTTTTTTCCCTTTAACCTCAGGTGGAAACTGAATCCAGTTTTTCAAGCCCTCTGTTGATTTCCACTTGAATTCCCCTCAGCAATCTTTCTAAACCTTTTCAACCCTGAAGCCCTGAACTCCAGGGCTTTCTTTCACCTGGTACATAGTCCTCTGCCTTTTCATCTTGTCTATCTTTCTGTGAATGTAGTTTTTGTTCCACAGGCTGCAGGACTGTAGCTCTTCTTGCTTCTGCTGTCTGCCCTCTGGTGGATGAGGCTATCTAAGAGGCTTGTGTAATTTTCCTGATGGGAGGGACGGGTGGTGGGCAGAGCTGGGTGTTGCTCTGGTGGGCAGAGTTCAGTAAAACTTTAATCTGCTTGTCTGCTGATGGGTGGGGCTAGGTTCCCTCCCTGTTGGTTGTTTGGCCTGAGGTGACCCAGAACTGGAGCCTACCCAGCTCTTTGGTGGGGCTAATGGCAGACTCTGGGAGGGCTCACACCAAGGAGTACTTCCCAGAACTTCTGCTGCCAGTGTCTTTGTCCTCACGGTGAGCCACAGCTGCCCCCCACCTCTTCAGGAGACCCTCCAACACTAGCAGGTAGGTCTGGTTCAGTCTCCTATGGAGTCACTGCTCCTTCCCCTAGGTCCCGATGCACACACTACTTTGTGTGTGTCCTCCAAGAGTCGAGTCTCTGTTTCCCTCAGTCCTGTCGAAGTCCTGCAATCAAATCCCGCTAGCCTTCAAAGTCTGTTTCTCTAGTAATTCCTCCTCCTGTTGCTGGACCGCCATGTTGGGAAGTCTGACGTGGGGCTGAGAACCTTGCCTCCAGTGGGTGGACTTCTGTGGTATAAGTGTTCTCCAGTTTGTGAGTCACCCACCCAGCAGTTATGGGATTTAATTTTATTGTGATTGCACCCCTCCTACTATCTCACTGAAGCTTCTCCTTTGTCTTCGGATGTGGGGTATCTTTTTTGGTGAGTTCCAGTGTCTTCCTGTCGATGATTGTTCAGCAGTTAGTTGTGATTCTGGTGTGCTCACAAGAGGGAGTGAGCGCACATCCTTCTACTCCACCATCTTGAACCAATCACCCAGGGATCCATGTTTTTCTAGCAAGTCTCCTTGGGTGACTGATGCACACTAAGATCTGGAAAGCAATGGTGTCAGCCATTTCTCACCCAGTTTTCTAGGACTACTATTCAGCCTTTTGTGTGTACCAGATTTGCTTCCCTATCTAGAGCATGGCTCCCTGAGGATAAGTATCCCATCATATAATACTTACTATCCATTGAGCACCTAGCGTGAAATAGGGTGTGAAGGAATGCATAAACCACAGGGCCTAATTCCTCAATAAGGAGAGTTCAAGCAACATGTAATAAACCCACTTAATAAACATTGCTTGATATGGAGGTTCCTCAGAAAACTAAAAATAGAATTACCATATGATCCATCAATCCCAATCCTGGGCATGTATCCAGACAAAAGTATTATTCAAAAGATACTTGCACCCCTATGTTCATAGCAGCACTGTTCATAGTTGCCAAGACACAGCAACATCCTAAATGTTCACTGACAGATGAATGGATAAAGAAGATGTGGTACACGTATAAAATGGAATACTACACAGCCATAAAAAGAATGAAGTAATGCCATTTGCAGCAACATGGATGCAACTAGAGATTGTCATACCAAGTGAAGTAAGTCAGAAAGAGATAAATACCATATGATATCACATATGTGGAATCTAAAACATGACACGAACGAACTTATCTATGAAACAGAAACAGAATCACGGACATAGAGAACAGACTGGTCGTTGCCAAGAGGAAGGGGGTTGGGGGAGGGGTGGAGTGGGAGGTAGGGGTTAGCAGACGTAAGCTATTATATATAGAATGGATAAACAACAAGGTCCTACTGTATAGCGCAGAGGACTAAGCTCAATATCCTATGATAAACCATAATGGAAAAGAATTTTTTAAAAAAGAATGTATATATATGTATAACTGAGTCACTTTGCTGTGCAGGAGAAATTAACACATTGTAAGTCAACTATACTTCAATTGAAACAATATTAAAACTGAAAAAAAAGTACTGCTTGAGACTTACTATGGCTGGCCCTGCGATAGCAGTGGAGGAGACAGCTCTGCCCACGTGGTGCTTACTGATGGGCAGCCACAGACAAGTAAATGGGCAATGACAGCTGAGTACCATGGTGCAGAAAGGAGACTCCAGGAGCTCTGGGAGCACAAAGGAGGAGCAGCTTACTCAGATGCAGGAAGCCAGGGGTTCTTGGAGGAGACTGGGGGTGAAATGGGAGAAATCGCCATCTGGGCAGAAGAAACTCGTTGCAGTGGCCTAGACGTCAGAGGGGAGTTCATTTGTCAGGGGCGGATGGAGAGTAGGCGATGGAAGGAGAGGCGACTGGAGAGATAAACAGAAGCCCATTCATGAAGGGCCTTGTATGCCATAGTAGGGGCAGGGAAGTGGGGGTGGGCTTGGCCTCAGCATTAGGTGTAAACATCCCCCAAACACATCAGACCTTTCACCTCGGGGCTTGTTTGGAAAGAAAATCCCACACCTCAAAGCCCCCTGGTTCATCCTCGTGAAGTTAGAGGAAGAACATTGCCCTCTCAAGAGGCCTTCCTGACCAGTAACGGCTCTTCCCCATTATGTCACTCACAGTCCTTCCATCCTTCGACTCTGGTAGGGGGTTGGGGTGTTGACTAATAATGTATAGTCCTGGCTATGGGGCTTGGTCCTTGCGTGGGGTAAGGAAGCTATGCTGTGGACTTACGTGAACTGCTTGTTCTGAGAATTGTCAGGGCTGAAGAATAGAATCTTGGCACAGGATCAAGAATACCAGGTGCCAGGACAACTGGAAAAATTTAGATTGGGCTGTGTACTAGGAGATATTACTGGCTCAGTGTTAAATATTATGCTCATATAGCAGAGTATAATTTTTTTTTAGGAGACAGTTGTTGAAGTGTTTAGGGGTAAATTGTCATGATGTCTGCAACTTAGTATATATCTATATCTTTGTATATGTATGTCTATATATCTATACCTGTATCAAATATATCTAGCTAGCTAGTTAGAGGAGAAAGTAAATACATGGCAAAATGTTAACAATTAGTGAACCAAGATAGATGAAGGCTATAGAGATGCTCATTGTGCTATTCTTTCAATTTTTCTGTAGGTTTGATATATTTTGGAATTAAAAGTTGGGAGACTAAGAAAACAAAAACTATTGGGTTTCTGGTTTACCATCCTTTCTCTGAGATTTTGGCAGTTTGAGACCTTCCACTCACTTTACCGATGGTCTATTCATTTCTGCATCTTGGAGCTTCCAGAGGATACAAGGTCTTGAAAATCTGTTTTGAAGTTATAAAAGTACCATTCTTCTAACGAAAAGACACATACCAAAAGATTAGGAAATTGTTCTGCCCACTCTGCAAGATTCTGTTGCTTTCCTGTGTTGGAAAATGATTTATACAAACAAGCTGGTCAGCAGTATATTTGAAAATACCACACGCAGGAATCGTATCATGCTTTATGTTTTACGTTTCTTGGGATTTTGGTTTTCAGCTACCCACTGAATTCTCATTTTAGGCACTCGTGATTATGCTGCCTTAAATAATTCATAACACAATTCTGTCATCTGTTACAATCATATTCCTCACTCCAGAGATTTACAAAATCTCTGAGATTTACAAAATGTGTTTTCAGATAATTGCATGTGGGCTTAAGAAATACAGCAAGGGTTCCTTTGAGAGAAGAGGAAGAAGGTGGTTTATAACTAGTGATGTAATAAATGACATAAGGATGGGTGTACTTAGTGAAGAAAAGCTATATGCTTGAACAAACAGTTTACTCTGAGCTTCAACAACTGGCACGTGATATGCGCCATTCAGGAAAGTGATTATTTAGGAAAACTCAGTTGGATCAGAAATCTTTCAGTCTACTTATTCTTTACCATCTATTTGTTCTGAGAGTATCTTTGAAAATATCCCTAAAGAAATATACCAGATAATCCCTACTTTCAACAAGATTTTATTACACACAATTCACTCTGTTTTTTATTGAGGTATAGTTGATTTACAATATTATATTCGTTTCAGATGTATAAAATCTTGATTCAAAATTTTTATAGATTATGCTCCACTTAAAGTTATTATAAAATATTGGCTATATTCCCTATGCTGTACAATATATTCTTGTAACTTATTTATTTTATACATAGTAGTTTGTACCTCTTAATCCCAACCCCTATTTTGCCCCTCCCCCCTCCCCCTACACACTGGTAACCCCTAGTTTTTTCTCTATGTCTGTGAGTCTGTTTCTGTTTTGTTATATACATTCCTTTTTTTAGTTTTTAGATTCCACATATAAGTAATAACATACAGTATTTGTCTTTCTTTGTCTGACTTATTTCACTAAGCATGGTACCCTCCAGGTCCATCCATGTTGTTGCAAATAGCAAAATTTCATTTTTTATGACTGAATAGTATTGCATTATATGTATATACCACACCTTCTTTATCCATTCATGTATTGATGGACACATAGGTTGGCTTCCATATCTTGGCTATCGTAAATAATGCTGCTATGAACATTAGGGTGCATGTATCTTTACAAATTAGGGTTTTCCTTTTCTTTGGATATATACCCAGGAGTGGACATGCTGGATGATATGGTAGTTCTATTTTTAGTTTTTTGAGGAACATTCATACTGTTTTCCATAGTGGCTGCACCAATTTACATTACCACCAACAGTGTATAAGTGTTCTCTTTTCTCTACATCTTCACCAATATTTGTTATTTGTGGTTTTTTTGATGATAGCCATTCTGACAGGTGTGACATGATATCTCATTGTGGTTTTGATTTATATTTCTCTGATGTTTAGTGATGTTGAACATTTTTTCATGTACCTGTTGGCCATCTGTAGGTCTTCTTTGGAAAAATATCTATTCAGGTCTTCTGCCCGTTTTTAAATTGGGTTGTTTTGTTTTTGGATGTTGAGTTGTATGTGTTGTTTATATTTTTTAGATATTAACCACTTATTGGTCATATCATATGCAAATACTTTGTCCCATTCAGTAGGCTGTCTTTTCATTTTGTCAGTGGTTTCCTTTGCTGTGCAAAAGCTTTTCAGTTTAATTAGGCCTCAATTGTTTATTTTTGCTTTTGTTTCCTTTGCTTTGGGAGACAGATTCAAAAAAATATTGTTATGATTTATGTCAAAGGGTGCTCGCCATGGATTTTCTTCTAGGAGTTTTATGGTTTCTGGTCTTACACTTAGGTCTTTAATCCATTTTGTTTATTTTTGTGTATAGTATGAGAAAATATTCTAATTTCATTCTTTTACGTGTAGCTGTCCAGTTTGTCCCAGCACCAATTATTGAAGAGACTATCTTTTCCCCATTGTATATTCTTGCCTCCTTTGTTGTAGCTTATTGACCGTAAGTGCATTGGTTTATTTCTAGGCTCTCTATTCTCTTCCATTGATCTATATGTCTGTTTTTGTGCCAGTACCATATTGTTTTGATGACTGTTGCTTTGTAGTATAGTCTGAAGTCAGAGAGCATGACTCCTCCAGCTTTGTTCTTCTTTCTCAATATTGTTTTGGCTATTCAGGGTGTTTTGTGTTTCCATACAAATTTTAGAATTATTTGTTCTAGTTCTGTGAAAAATGCCATTGGAATTTTGATAGGAGTTGCACTGAATCTGTAGATTGCCTTGGATAGAATGGTCATTTTAACAATATTAATTCTTCCAAGAACACAGTATATCTTTCCAACTACTTTTGTCATCTTCAATTTCATTCATCAGTGTCTTGTAGCTTTCTGAGTACAGGTCTTTTACCTCCTTAGAGTTATCCCTAGGTATTTTATTCTTTTTGATGCAATGATAAATGGGATTGTCTTCTTAATTTCTCTTTTGTTAGTTCATTGTTAGTATAGAAATTCAGCAGATTTCTGTATAGTAATATTTTACCCTGCAACTTTACCAAATTCATTGATGAGGTCTAGTAGTTTTTCTGTGGTGTCTTTAGTATTTTCTGTGTAGAGTAACATGTCATCTGCAAACAGTGACAGTTTTACTTCTTCCTTTCCAATTTGGATTTCTTTTATTTCTTTTTCTTGTCCGATTGCTGTGGCTAGGACTTCCAAAAATGTTGAATAAAAGTTGTAAGAATGGGCATCCTTTTCTTATTCCTAATCTTAGAGGAAATGCTTTCAGCTTTTCACCATTAAGTATGATCTTAGCTGTGGGTTTATCATACATAGCATTTATATTGTTGAGTTATGTTCCCTCTATACCCACTTTGAGTTTTTTTTTTTTTTATCATAAATGGATGTCAAATTTTGTCAAAAACTTTTTCTGAATCTCTTGAGATGTTCATATAATTTTTATTCTTCAATTTGTTAATGTGGTGTATCACACTGATTGATTTGCTGACATTGAACCATCACAGCATCCCTGGAATAAATCACACTTGATCATGATGCATGATCCTTTTAACATATTGTTGAATTCAGTTTGCTAATATTTTGTTGAGGATTTTTACATCTATATTCATCAGTGACACTGGCCTGTAATTTTCTTTTTGTGTGATATCTTTGTCTGGTTTTGGTATCAGGGTGATGCTGGCCTCATAAAATAAATTCAGAAGTGTTCCTTCCTCTGAAATGTTTTGGAATAGTTTGAGAATGATAGGTGTTAACTATTCTCTAAATGTTTGGTAGAATTCACCTGTGAAGCCATCTGGTCCTGGACTTTTGTTTGCTGGGAGTTTTAAAATTACTGATTAAATTTCATTACTGGTAATTGGTCTGTTCATATTTTCTATTTCTTCCTGGCTCAGTCTTGGAAGACTGTAACTTTCTAGGAATTTTTCCATTTCTTCTAGGTTGTCCATTTTATTGGTGTATAATTGTTGGTAGTAATTTCTTATGATCCTTTGTATTTCTATGGTGTTAGTTATAATTTCGCCTTCATTTCTGATTTTATTGATTTGGGCTCTCTTTTTTTGACAGGTTTGGCTAAATAAATGAGTTTATATATCTTTTCAAAGAATCTTGGTTTTGTTGATCTTTTCTATTGTTTTTTTAGCCTCTGTTTCATTTATTTCTGCTCTGATCTTTATGATTTCTTTCCTTCTAACTTTGGGTTATGTTTGTTCTTCTTTTTCTAGTTCCATTAGGTGTAAAGTTATGTTGTGTAATTGAGATTTTTCTTATTTCCTGAGGTAGGCTTGTATCTCTATAAACTTCCTTCTTAGAACGGCTTTTGCTACATCTCATAAGTTTTGGATCGTTGTGTTTTTGTTTTCATTTGTCTTCAGGTATTTTTTAATTTCTTCTTTGATTTCTTTCAGAGATCCATTGGTTGTTTTGTAGCATACTGTTTAGCCTCCCCATGTTTGTGTTTTTTGCAGTTTTTTTCTTGTAGTTGATTTTTATTCTTACACAAAATTCACTCTTGATTTGTCCATTGGATGGAAACCATTGTACATTTCAGAGCAATGAACTAGATCAATGTTCTTCAAACTTTTTAAGCTTGACCCACAGAAAGAAACACATCTTTCACTGAGATCCAGTATATACACATATCTATAAAACTAAAACAAAAATTTCATGAGACTACCTATCTTTATTACCTGCTCTCTGATATTTTCTTTTTTACTCCACTTCATTTCTTTTTAAAAAATTGATGTTTAAGACTCATTTAATCAATTTCACAATTTATTGAGTCCTGACCCTGATACTGAGGAACTCTGAAATAGATAACTACCTTTTCAGATGCATCTTTCTCATGGAGAAATAAAACACTGAAATGGTAAGGAATAGAACACTTGTACATTGTTTGCTCCACAGACTTTTGGAAAATGGATTATAGTGTGATAGTGTGATAATTCAACAGTGAAAACTCCTAGCGCTGTGCATTCTGCCTGCACATAGTAGGCTCTTAACAAAAGCCAGCTTATCAATCAGTGTCTGCAGTGACAGCATTTCCTTCATTATGCTCAAAGCCCAGAATCCTGAGAGTCTGCTTTTCCTTCAGATTGTGTCTCTTAGTCTCTCCTCTGAGTTATCATTTTTATACCACAGGTGGCAGTTTTGTTCTAGTTTTAATTTTTTCTCTTCATGCATCAAGAATCATAGAACTAAGATTTAAAATATAAAAAAAAGATATGTTGGCTTATAAACCAAGAGACAAAGTTTTCTCTTGCTTTGATCACACAATAGGAAATGCCAAGTTAGTCACTATGTTCTATGAATTTTGGGAGTCACTTATTCTGCTGTTTCTTGGAAGTAGCTCACCTTTCTTTAAATCCACTTTTTTTTTCATCCTTTTACACACTACATTATTATTCACTCTCTAATGTATAACCACCCAGTCAAAGATTTTCATCTTTGTTTCTGCTATGGCCCATGGAAGGTTTTTTCCCCATCAGTTCTGGAACACATGTCCAGATGTTCACCTCAGGAATCAGTCTGTGGCAGCTTCCAGTGAAATGGTGTGTAATATTTTTGTAGCTTGAGTTCCTAGGCAAAGACAAACATTATAACACACTTCTTAAGTGGACTGGGGTGAGAGGTATGGAGTCACTCTAACCATTGGAAATGGGTTTCACAGGTAGATCTGTATGTTGTTTTTTCCTTTCGAGTAATGTGGACCATTTTCAGTTTCTCCCTGCAGAAATACCAACTCAGAGAAATATTTTTTTCAGCCGTTTTGGGAACTAAGAAAGACAGTATTTGAAGAAAGCTCTCAACTCTACATAATAGTTAAAGTCAGCTCACTAGATGCCACTACTGGATAATTTCCGAGTGGTTATATTTCAAAAATATATGACAAAAAGGAAAAAAATAGCTCCTGATGATAAAGAATTGATTTATGGTAGGACATTCAGGGAAGCTGTCAAAACTTTCATTCCATCTTTAAACAAGGTAGAAAATAGTCCCTACCTACTTTTCACCTCCAACCTTTCTTTGAATTAAATTCTTTCATGCACCTGCTATTTGCATAGGTCTTGTGCTAGAGGTTATGGATGCTATAAGCATGAACAGAGCAGGATAACTTTCCAGAGCCTGAGTGGGAGGGAAAGGGGCAGAAAGCAGACATCAACATAGCTATATAAGTAATGTCTTTGTGTTTGCATTTTAAAGTGATAGAGGAGAAAGGAGGAGGGGTGAAGGAACAGTGGATGGGGAAAGAGAAATGAAAACAAGAAGGGGAAATTGAAGAATTTACTTCCACTTAGAAGTCAGGGAATATAAATAAGCCACCAAAAACCTAGAGCTGGTTAAACTTCTCACACAAGTTCTCCTCTTTTCATCTCCAGCCTTAAACACTGCCTTTCACATGGAATTAGGCATCCTGAGCTGAAAGAGATACCACAACATCATAACGCTTCACCTCCTTTGACTTGCCTGTTCCCACGCTCCTGGCGGGAGCCATCACACCATCACCTCCATCACTCTGTCTAGTTATTTTCTCAGCGTGGTAACTACTAAGCAAGGAAGGGCCCCAGAGGAGGCTTAAGAAAGCCGTTGTGATGGATGCTCTCTATGTGGGGACCCCTTTGGTGGACAGAGAATTTCATTCCTTGTGGTGGAAGTAACCTGAGGTTCCTATAAAACTTATCCGGGGAGCTTTTAAAGACACAGATATCTGGGTCCCCACTCCAGACCTCTTGAAATCAGAATTCCAAAGGTGTGCCCCTGATATATGGATTTTTTGAAACTCCCACAGGGGATTCTCCTGTGGGGTAGGAATATGCTCCTAGGATTAAGAACCACTGCCTCACAGGAGTCCAGGGGCTCGATCCTATACCAGGACTCTAGGGAGATGCACGGTTTCTAGAAGAGAGTGCCAAACAGGTGTCACTCCCACTCTTTGAGAACATCACGTATGCTTTCCACCTCCCAAATTTTATTATGAAATACAGTCAAGTTGAAAGAATATTATAAGTGAATACCCTGATATCCACCATCTAGATGGTACCATTAATATTTTACTAGACTTGCTTTATTTCTATCCACCTATTCACTCCTCTATCCATCCATTAATCCATCTTACTTCTGATACATTTGAAAGTAAAGTGCAAACATCAGCACACTTCCCTCTAAATACTTCAGCATGCAGATCATTATCTCGAGTTCAATATTGGTTTTTTCCATCTAGGGTAATACAAATCTTAATTATGTATTGTGTAACCCAATGACTCCACCTGTGTACATGATCTAACCCACTATCAAGGTACAGAACATTACCATGACACCCCCCCTCCAAGTTCCTCATGCCCCTTCCCAGTCAATCCCCTCTCCTACTTACCAGAGGCAACCACCATTCTAATTTTTTTCCACCGTAGATCAGTTTTGCCTGTTCTAGATTTTTATAATGATGGAATCACATAGTATGTGATTTTTATAATAAAAATTATTTTAAAATAAATAAAAATAATAAAAACAAAAAATAATTAAAATTATTATATAAAAATATTTTATATAATAATATTATAAAATAAATTTTATGATAATGGAATCACATAGTATGTACTCTTTGTTTAAGGCTTGCTGCACTCAGCACAATATTTTTGAGATTTAATGTTGTTGTGTATATCAGCAGTTCATCCCTTTTGATCACTGGGTTGTATTCCATTTTATGAATATACCAGTTTGATTTTCCATTTTTCTATTGTTGTAACATTATGTATTCTTGAATAAGTAAAAATATTAATATTTGTATCAGACTGTGTTTGGGAGGGAGATTGCTACCCTATGCTGGGGTCTATCTTGTAAATATACTATACATGGTTACCTTCCACCAGAATTTTGTCTTAGAGTATTGATGGGGAGTGATTTGTGGAACACAAAATCTAGAGGCAATTGAAAGTATGGAGGAGATGAAATACTTTCAATAGTCCTTTGAGTTTGTTTGTTTTTAAAGAAAACTTCTCTTCCCTGTGCATCCTATTCTAATGATTCTATCATTGCTGTAACCACATTTTATTATAATTAACTTTTTATGTATTTGCCTCTCCAGTTAACTAGAATCTCCTTGAAGGCAGAGACTGTCTCTTTGGTGTCCCCAGCACACAGCCCAGAACCTGACACATAGTAGGTATTTAGTAAATGTTTCATGAATGAATAAATAAGTGAGAAAAAGCATTCACTGAATGACTTCTTGCCCAAGCTTTAGCCTCAATACTTCTCTACATAATATATGTAATATTTTTCTTATATCTGCTTATCTGTAGCTGTGGAATATTTCAAATGTTGTTTCAATCATGCGTGCTTTTATTTCTAACCATACTCTAAAAACTAAAGGCAAGGGCAGGGATGTGTCTTCCGTATCCTTCAACAAAGTGATGGGATGGAACTCTGAAAAACAGAGTTGATATTACCTAAATGCTGGTTGAATGAAAGATCACATTTGTTTGTTTGTTTGTTTTTAAAGATCATATTTGGAATGATAAGCTCTAAGTCCCAGAAGATGCTGAGATCACAGAATCCTACTTCCTAATTCTTCAAAAAGACCAGGAGCATCCAGAGAACAGGGAGTGTCTTTTGTATTGTTGTATGTCCAGGACCCACTACACGGCCTGTCAGTAGTTTTCACTCAATGAATATTCAGTAGAAGAAAGGAAGGAAGGACAGGCGGAAGAGAGGTGGGGGCCAGGAAGCAGGGAACTGAAGCTAGAGTTGTAAAATGATTTTGCCAAAACTTGCATCAGAACCCAGGTCTCTTCTTTCCTAGACCAGCCCTGTTTCCACTAGATCGTTCACATTTGAAACATTACTAGTGTTGTCAAAAATGCCATCTATTTTCCTGTTACTGATGGCAATTTAACTATGAGGGCAGTTGCTTTGCTTCACGGCAGCTGTCTCCTCCACGGACCTGAAATGCCAGTGCCCCAGCTGTCTTGATTGAGAGCCCTGGTTGCAAGAAAACAAGACAAAATGCTTTGCTGCCTTAATTCTAGTGGGAATTTAATTTAATTAGCATCTGATTTACACAGCGCACTTCTGACAGCTGTGTTTGTGGAGTATCTGTGGAAGCAAGAAATTACCATCCATTGAAATCATCATCAAAGCTTATTTATCTTCCTACTGCATCTTTCCAGCATTCAGCTTTGGGGACTTCTGTGTGTTTATCGCACACTTTTAGAGTAAATAATACTCTAGTAAGTGCGCGAGGATTTGCAGCGGGTTGAGTATAGGCTTGTTTCAGAGCCTTAATAGGATGAATCTGAAAATGACGCTTTGGAGGTTTGATCAAAGGACAGGTGTTTTTTTAATGTTGAGTTCTAAGGATCATTAAGGATCTCAGAGGAGTGAATCTTACCACCTGGGCCAAAGGAGCAATCACAGCGCAGTATTCAGGGCTTGCGCAGTGCGCTCTGCTCATAGCTGCTCGGGAAGTATGTGGGAGATCGTTGATGGGCTGCCCGCTGAAGCCTCCCCTCAAGCACCTGGAGCTGTCCTGTGGGGAACAATGGGACTGGTTGCAGGATCTTACCCCTACTTATATTACACGGTGCCTGGTACACAATAAATAGTTGCTGAATGAGCGAGCAAATGAATGGGATCAGGTATAATTGAACTGGAGGCAGAGCTTTAAAAAAAGCTTTGAAAAATGATTAGCATGAGTTTACAAATCACTATAATACTGGCAGGGGACTTATTAGATAAAGGAGGTTCTAACCACATATGGAGAAGGGACAGTGCATGGCTAAATAAGGACTCAAGGGAAGTTTCAAAGAAGAGGCGGAGATAAAACTGTCTTGAATCATACTAATATTTTATGGGAGACAAATGTTTTGATAACAAGAGAAGAGAGGTGGGAATCCCAAGAGAGAAAATTATATTAACAGAGTCGAAAAGGCATGAAATAAGATGTTTTTAAGGAGGAGGGAACTTGGCTCGTAGAGATAGGAAATGTAGGGTAAGTTAGGGCTAGAGCATGAATGACCTTGAAGAATTTCAAATTTTATTCTGTAACAACTGTGGGACCTTTGAAGATTTCTGAGAAGGGGAGTAACCTGATTAGATTCATGGTTTAGAAGAAAAATCTCTGGCTTCGTGGTAAAGAATAGACAAGCAGAGAGAAGGAGATTTTTCATGCCCTCATAAGTTAGAGAGATATCCAATGTTTCTACCAGTGAAGCAACACTCAAGAAATAGGTCCATCAGTAAAGCCTGGGGGCATGGTTACTGACTTGGAAATGAGTTTCAGAGATAACACCAAGGATGAATTATCAGGATTTAGCAATGGATAGACTGACAGCTGAGAGTCAAGGTTGCCTGTTAAGTACTGAAGTTTCCAGCTGGGCTAACAGTGAGCATGGTGTTGCCATTAGAAAGAGAAAAAAGTCTAAAGAAGATACTGGTAAATATGAAACATGTTTCCCACTTTAGCATGTCATTAATGTACCTGACACAGGCCCATTTTCTTCATACCATTCCAGCTTGATACAATAAGACAAAGTGAGAGAGTGGCATGGACATATATACACACTACCAAATGTAAAATAGCTAGCTAGTGGGAATAAGCCACATAAGCACAGGGAGATCAGCTCGGTGCTTTGTGACCACCTAGAGGGGTGGGATAGGGAGGGTGGGAGGGAGACGCAAGAGGGAGGAGATATGGGGATCTATGTATACATACAGCTGATTTACTTTGTTATACAGCAGAAACTAACACAACATTGTAAAGCAATTATACTCCAGTGAAGATGTTAAAAAAAAAAGAATATTAGAATTAAAAGACACTTTACAGATGATCTAGTTTAGTGTTTCTCAAAGTAAGTTCCTCAGATTGCTACTGATTGAAATGCTCCATGCACATGTGATTTTATAAGCAAATACCTTGGGAAATGTTGTATACTATATCTGCCTTTTTGAGCTTCACAATGCACAGTAACATATTAAACACCTTGACAAGGCACCTTCTGCAGCAGAGAACTTTCCTTCATTTTCTTAAATTAAGTTTCTCAGACCTTTCTTAAATATAAAATTTATTAATATTCAAAAGAACGTTTTTTTTCCCCTAAAGCTAACTTAGTCCAAACTCCTCACTTCATAGATTAGAAAACCAGGCCCAGAGATATTAGGGAAGCATTGACTGAAACCGCCCACCTCGGCCAGGCCCAGTGATAATCACTCACATGAGTTGTCTCACAACAAGAGGTCCCCATAAGAAACACAGAGCTGCCACTGAAAACTAACGGGGAGAATTAGGGAGAGGCCAAAAGGAGGGAGGAGACGCCAGCCCATAATAGGTCCTACCAACCTCCCAGAATCCTCGCTGAGAATCCATCTTGGCTGAGAGATGTGCCTTGGCTGAGAGATGCGTGCGCAACCAGGAAGAACCCTGAGTCAGACCAAATATGGGCCAAGCAAGATGATTGGCCAGAGACAACCCAGCAACTAACCCCATCACCATAAAACCTGAGGCTGTGAGCCACGTGGCAGAGCAGTTCTCCCGCGGTCCCTTACCCTGCTGCTCTCTACCTGGGTTCCCCTTTCCAGTAAAAGTCTTGTTTTGTCAGTACGTGTGTCTGTTGGACAATTCATTCTCGAGTGCTAGATAAGAGCCCACTCTCAGGCCCCGGACGGAGTGCCCCTTCCTGCAACAGAGATATTAAATGACTTTTCCAAAGTCATAGGACTTTCTAGTAGCAGAATCAGGACTAGAATCTAATTTTCACAGTTCCTTATACAGTGCTCTTTCTGCCTCTCTGGATTTCTAATTCATATGCAGGTGATTTGTGTATCTTTCCTAAACCAGAATCAGTCAGAGGGTTCAAGACTCCATATGTCCTGCCCTCTTCTCTCAGATCTCCTCCCACCTTAGGCAGGAGGCTCCTTCACACCCCCAAGGAGTGGTATGATTCTGCATGCAACCCCAGCATATGGGTTTTTTCCCCCATACTAAGCAATTGTCTGACACCAGCTGGTTGTCCTACAATTCAACTCACTTCTGACACTATCCACCTGGAGATGGCGTCAGATCCCACAGCTTAAGGGCTTAGTCCTACAAGATTGCCCACCCCTTTCTGCTGCTTGTTCTCTGTGCTTCTAACTGCCTATAGGTGGGAGGTTCCAATAACCTCCTTCTTTGGTTCCATTAATTTGCTAGAGTGGCTCACAGAACCCAGAGAAACATTTTTACTTACCAGATTACTGGCTTATTATAAAAGGTTGTAACTCAGGAACAGCCAGATGGACGAGATGCATAGGTTAAGTTATGGGGAAAGGCGTGCAGCTTGCATGCTCTCTGAGCTTGTCACTCTCCCCATATCTCCACGTGTTCACAATACCACAGCTCTCTGAACCCTGTAGTTCAGGAGTTTTTAGGGAGGCTTCATTACATAGGCAAGATTGATTGAATCATTGGGCATTGGTGATTGAACTCCCCCCTCCCTGGGAGTCTCAGGTGCGGTATGGAAGCAAGGGGTATGTGGTGGGGCTGAAAGTTCCAATCCTCTAATCACATGACTGGTCCTTCTGGTAACCAGGCCCCATACTTACGTGGGTCCAAAAGCCACCTTGTTAATATAACACAAGGCGCCTTTATCCCTCTCATCACAGGAAATTCCAAGGGTTTTAGGATCTCTGTGCCAGAAATGGGGACAAAGACAAAATATATATTTCTTATTATAAATTGCAATATCACAGGGGGTGGAGAGCTTAACTTCCCTTTCTACCTTCCCTTCCTATCTTTCTAGGGAAAG
>NW_006784891.1:362469-370737 GCF_000442215.2 Lipotes vexillifer | reverse complement strand
TATCTTTCTAGGGAAAGATAAAAGTTGCTGAGTGCTTGGGAACCAGTTGAGAGGAAACCTCTCCATTTTACTCTGACTCAGAATGGAGCTCCTAATCCATCCTCTTGTGAAACCATGACTCTTCCTTTCAAAGTTAAGAATATCCCCTCATCCATGTCCTTGAGCTCATAGCTCTCTGGACAAATCCTCTTTCATTGTTGGTACTGTCTCCCTCCTTCACGTGGAGTCTGATCCCAGCAGGCAAGGACCTGCACATTGACAGCTCTCTGACAGCAGCTCCTGGGAGCACATTCTTGGCCAGGTCCCTCAGCTTAGCTGCCTTTGGTATAGAATTGTACCATCTATCTCAACAAGATCCCACTTTCCTGAGGGCAGCAACTGGGGTCATATTTCTGTTTTCCACACAATGACACATCTCAGTAGATAGCAGCTAAATTGAACCATCCATCGCTGCATATAAATGTGTGTGTCTGGAGGTGTTAAATATACAATATTCCCTTTTCCATAGAGTCATAACTCTAGCAGGAACTAAAGCAGAGGAGAGCATAGGAATAATCTTTAGTATACATTCTCACTGTACAGTTTTCTGCTTCTGGGTATTATCCCACAGGGGGTGAGGGGACCAAAGGGAATAAGGTAACACTGATGGAAGCTTATGAATAGAACTTTGAATGGTGCTTTTGTTAGGGAAGAATTGACTGAAACCACCAAACCAACCATTGGCCAGGCACAATGATAACCACTCACATGAGTTGTCTCGCAGCAAGAGGTCCCCATAAGGAGCACGGTGCTGCCACCGAAAACTAATCAGGAGAATTTGGGAGGGGCTGAAAGGAGGGAGGAGATGCCAGTCCATAATATGTCCTACCAACCTCCCAGAATCCTTTTCACTAGAATCCATCTTGGCTGAGAGATGCGAGCGCCACCAGGAAGGACCCTGAGTCAGACTGAATATGGGCCGAGCAAGACGATTGGCCGGAGACAACCCAGAAACTAACCCCATTACCATAAAACCTGAGACTGTGAGCCACGTGGCAGAGCAGTTCTCCTGGGGTCCCTCACCCTGCTGTTCTCCACCCAGGCGCCCCTTCCCAATAAAGTCTTTTGCTTTGTCACACTTTCATGTGTGTCTCTCAGACAATTCATTTCTGAGTGTTAGACAAGATCTCACTCTTGGGCCCTGGCAGGGGTCCCCCTTCCTGGAACACTTTTGCAGCTCAAGTTCGGATATCGATTGATTCTCACCATTCTTGGGGGTGGGTAGTTTTTTATTATCCTCATTTTGAGGACAAGCCTGATGCTTGGCCTGTCTATGGCTGCAGCTAATGACTGGAGAAACCGGAATTGAAATCTAGGGTTCCCGGCTCTCGAATACTCACTAAGCTTTCCCTTTAAACACCAAGATATGCTCCCTTCCCATTCGCTTTAAGCCTCTGTTGGGATCCGCTGGGTATTTCATCCATTCATTGTGCCCCAGTCAACTGAATGGAGGACTTTTGGTTCTCAGTTATGCAGTTCTACGTGATCACGGTTAATCTGTGAGTGGAGTGAACTCCAGCCCAGGTACTTCCTCATGAGTATTAGGATGCTGAACTTCATTTGGAAGCAATGGGGAGCCAAGATGACAGTTTTCTGCATAAAAATGTAAACGTTTATGTGTGTTTAAATCGGGACTGCATGAAACAACGTGAAGCAGAGAAGAGCGTTGTTCCTTCACATTGCATAATGGAAACACCGACCAACTGGCGGTGTAATAGTTCGCTAAATAAGGTAGCAGTAACTTCCTAAATGTATGTTGGATACTAGATGTATCAGTCAAGGTTCTCCAGAGAAAGAGAATGGGAGGGATTTATTTCAAGGGATTGTCTTACGCAATGGTGGAGGCTGGCAGGTCCATAGTCCGTAGGGCAGGCCGGCAGGCTGGAAACTCAGGTTGCATTTGATGCTGCAGTCGTGAGGCAGAATTCCTTCCTCTTTGAGGAACCCCAGTTTGTTCTCTTCTGGCCTTTCAACCAACTGGATGAGGCCCATCCACATTATTGAGAGTAATTTCCTTTACGTAAAGTCAACTGATTTTTACATGTTAACCACATCTGCAGGATACCTTCGTAGTAACACCTGGATTAATGTTTGATTAAATAACTGGGCATTAGAGCCTAGCCAAGTTGACACATAAAACTAACCATCACATGAGCCAATGAGGAAGACTGACATTTCAATCAATTGCCTAAAATTAACATTAATAAAGTTCGTATATAAAGTTTCAAGAGCTACCTTTCTTAGAATTTGAAGATGAAGATGTGCGTTCTCCCACCATCAACACATTCTTGGGAGCCATCTTGTTCTTGGGGGTCATCTTGCTCTGTCACTGAAACGAATTCTTTTCCCCAGGACAACTGGAGACCATCATGAAATATTTATCTTAGGACACATTTTATACAGAAGTTCACTCAATTCTGGGTAGAATGTCGTTTCTACCACTTTGCCCTGATTTATACAGCTGGTCAGCCCGAGGCAGCCTTGAAGATGACAAACTAAATGTGTCAGGTAAATTGTATCCACTTCCTTGCAAATGATTTGTTGGGGGACCCTAATCTTCTTTTTCTCAGTGTAAATACTGTCCACCCAAATTAAATTCAGACTGAGGTCACTCCCACTTTGTCCCCAACGTAAATGAAATCGTAGGCAGAAGATTTTCCCTAAAGAGATTTCAGCATTTCTTTCCCCACTTTTCCCTGAAAAGCTGACTATTGTGTTTGCTAGCTCTGGGCAAGCCTGCATAAGTTGCCTGAGAATGAAAATGGTTAAAGGTGTGATTGATTTCATTTTGCTGTAGGTATAAGAAATAATTATATCTTGTGGTTGGAGATGGTCCAATTTGGCAGAGGGCAGAAACTTTTACAGGAATAACTGAAAGGTATCATCACCAGCAAGCCTGCAAAGATGAAAAAGACCCAAACAATTCTTGGCAGGCTGTTCGTCCAGGGGAAGATGCTCAAATGATGTTTGGAGATACGGAGATAAAGCGTAGATGCCTGTGTGCATTTGCCAGAGAGCTTCCCTGATCACTTCAGACTTCTTGAATTTCCACACTAAAGGTTAAGGTTTAGGGTGACTCCATCATTAGAAAAGAAAAATAATAAAATTAACTTTAATTTGCCTACATTATGCACAAGGAAGTGTGGTGGTAATAACCTAAAACATCAAGAATCAGGAGAATCATTTAAATTTAGTTTATTGATTAAATCAACAGGCTTTTGCCACATAATTTGTTAATTGGGGATATTTTTGGCTGGCAAGAATTTAGGGTTTAAATATTATCAGAAGGGGAAGTTAGTTAGCCCTTCCCCAACGTATCATTGGATCGTGGAAGCTGCCAGATAGAACTGGGCAATACTTTTTCTCCACATACTGTTTAGCATTCATAAATCTACAAAAGGCAGAGATGCCTCCTGGGAGGAAAAGGACTAGGATTGGAACTCCTTCTCCAAGGTTCAAAGTTAAAAACATGGGATAGAATGAACGGAGATGGTACCGACCAAGCTTAGGTGGCATGAAAGGACAATAAAGGCCCAAGAGGAAACCCGCTATACAAGGGGGGAGGTCCGGACTGCTGACAAGCATTATATCTTTGTCTAGATTGTTGGCGGGGAGTGTTCTGGGTATAGAGCATGGCTAATGGTAGAATCACTTCCTACTAAGTCAATTTGACATTATGATTGTACTTTGGGGAAAATGGCTATGAGTCTGTAATATCACTAAAGAGTTGTTCTTTCTAGGAGGCTCCTTTTTTTTTTTTTTGTGGTGGGGACGCTCATGACTAATAAATATATCAGAGAAGTGTTTTCCTGGTCTACTGAAGATCCACCTGGGTAAATAAGCAGGTGGAAAATATAGGGATGAACAGTGGTGGCAAATGAAACAGCCAGACTAAACTTGCAGGAGCTGGTTGCCTGGATAAGCCCCAACACAACACAATAAGGCAGGAGGAACAACTGATACAGCTCAGCAAGATCGGCCTCGCCTTGAGGAGTGAGGCCAAATTCTGGCCCTCTGGGAGCACTGTAATTCTTGGATGAGTACCTTTGGAGTCCTTATGCATATTTAGGAATAAAAAACCTATTAGTTATTCATTGCTATGTAAAAAATTCCCCCAGTATTAGCAGCTCAAAACAACCAACATTTATTATGTCACAGTTTCTCTGAGGCAGGAACCCAGGAGTGGCTTAGCTGCAAGGTTCGGGCTCAGAATATCTGGTGAGGTTTCAGGCAGCTGTCGTTGGCTGAAGCTGCAGTCATACTGGGGCTGGAGGAAGATCATCTAAAAACACCCTGTCAATGTGCAGCTCCCGCACAAGCCTCCCGTTAACCTGAAGCCATTCATCCCAGGAACTCTCAAGTCTTGATTGATGGGAGCAGAGCTTCCAGGAATGACATGCGATGGGGGAGCTCTTGTTCCTGGAGAGGCCCGGGGCCCCATCAGCCACAAAACCAAATTAGGGAATTACTGTTGCTACCTTTGCAGCCCAGTATCACATGCATTTCAAGTGGGCCGCCTTCAAAGAGGTGTATATCCGGGTGGTTAGGCCAGGCTATGCCATCAGAGGCCTGAAGGGCCCCAGCTTCCCAAGGCCTCCTGAAAAGGTGTGTACTGCCCAGGCACCTGCTGTGTGGTTCTGGGTAGCCAGGGATCTGGAACAGGAAAAGGGTCTGGAGAGGCTGGGACACAGGAGGGGACTCTTGGGGGACAAGTTGTACGCCTAGTAGCAAACCCTAGCCTCCCCAATGGGGAATAGATCTCAAGCTTACCCAAATGCCTTGTGGGGTGAGGAGGGGCGGGGCCGGCAGGCGGACCAGGGAATCCTCCAGTTAAGAGTCACCCCGGAGCCCTGGTTGCAGGAGAAGCCCGGAGCCAATCAGGCAGCAAGCTCAAATGTGGACTGTCGCCAACTTGCTTCTGCCCACTCAGAGTGATGGGGGTGAGGGGTTGCTGTGGTGACTGTGCAGACCTCCCCAGACCTGGACGCCCTCGCCCTCCCAGGTCTGCGGATGGCACGCGTACTGCGCATGCGAGTGCCCAGCAGTTCAGGATGGCCAGGGATCTGGGACACAGCAAGGGTTGGGAGAGGCCAGGTCAGAACAGTAGAATGTCCAGGGACAAGGCTTAATCTACACAAATGCGCATATTCCCCTTGAAGGTAGTGCTGGACGGCCAAGGGTGGGGAAGGGCAGGCCGGCAGTGGGGCAGGGCGGGGGCGGGGGTGTCCTCTAATAAGAGACACGAGAGCTACGGTTTTGCAGGAGAAGCCTGGGACTGATTGACCAGTTAGTCCCTGCTGCCTCAGGGTGATTTCAGGGCATGGGCCCCCTCCACACTGAAGACTGGGTTGGTGGTTAGGGCTGAAGGGATGTGTGTGTATTAATACTATGCCTGCCGGTCCTGCGCATTTTCTGGAGCAAGGCGGAATATGACCCATCCCGGGACCAGTACTGGGCCAGGACCCAGTTCAGAGGATTAGGGGCACCATGGTTGGCTCTTGGGGGAAAATAGACCTGTCGAAATTCCTTCATTCCTCACTGGCTGTTCGCAGGAGACCTTAGTTCTTTACCAAATGGACCTCTCCACAGGCTGCAAGATTCTCACAAGGTGGCAGCTGGCTCCCCCCAGAGCAAGTGAGCCAAGAGAGTAAAAGGGGGAGACCAAAACAGAAGCCATAGAGTCTCTTATAACAGTCTGAGAAGCATCATACAGCACTTCTGACATATTCTGGAGGTCACATAGACCACCCTGGTTCAGTATGAGAGAGGCTACATGGCATGTGAATACCAGGAGGTAAAGATTATTGGGGGCCATTTGAGAGGCTGGCCACGGAAAGACTGGATGTCCTTATAATTTAGCTATTCCGAACTTAAGGCCAATAGGAGTGCAGAGATTTTTGTCTGTTTGGTTGATAGATAACAGTATATCCATGAAAATAATCAATAAACAATCTATAATAGGAATAGAAAAGAGTTTTATTTCAGCCAAATTAAGGACTATAGGTCAGAAGAGAGCCTCTCAGATGATTCTGAGGAACTGCTCCAGAGAAGCATGGTTTTCAGCACAGTTTTATGTCTTGTCAGAACAAAGAACATTAAACAAGTCTGGGATACATTTCTTCAAGGTTTCAAAAAACAGATCAGCACGTGCATGGTGAGTCAATATGGCCTTGGCACCTGGGAAGGGAGTCTTATCAATGAAGGAGTACCAGTATTGGCATCCCAGGAGGAGAGACATTTAATTTTTATTTTTAACATGGACATTCTTTACTTCTGGTCAATGCACCCTTTTCTTTAATAATTAAAGCAGATGTACAATGTATGTATGATAGGCCACAAATAGGCTGTTGTAGTTAGCATAAAATTCAAGTTAACTCATGTATAAGCCAGAATGACTTCCCCATACCTCAGTATGTAAAAATTTCTTTTATCAAATAACTGGCACATACTAGGTGCCCAATTAATATTAAAAGAATGAATTAATTTTAATATTAAGGGAAATGTGAACTTCTCTTGCAGCCACAGGCTGATAATATCTGGGCATTGGTTTCCATTTGTTTTCCTTATTATATTTAGTTTGAGATTCAGTTGATTGCATATGGCAACTGACCTTAAGACAAGGTGATCTCCCTTTTTTTAGTGGAAAAGAAAATTAGATTGAGAGTAAAACATTTACTAGATAAAATGTACTCCTATGAATATCACACTTTGGTTTGCCTAGTTCTCTAGAATCAGCCATAAGTAAGGTATCTTCCAGGGTACCATTTAATTGAGAAAAGTCAAAAAGAGTTCATCACAGGATCCATTCTGAAGCAAAATAGCAAATAAACCAGAAACAGAGTTTTAGTATGGCCTGACACCTGAGATGCAGGCAACCAATGCTTCACTGGTAGACTTGGCCACTTCTTCTGACATGTCATAAAGCTCTCAGATTTATCTCATGTTGAAATTGGACTAGCAGGGCCTTTTGGATTAAGAACTAAGACGACTCCTTAATGGAGACAAACCATTCAGACTCCTTGAAACCATGATTTTCATAAATATTACTAATTATAATTGATACAATGATTTGAGTACCTAATTAGAGCCACGTGCTTTTCCTCAGTTTTCACCACTTACCCTTAGAGTAGTCATGGGCTGTGTCTACCTCACTCACTTTAATCCCCTTTTACTGAGAACTATGCTCATCCAGAAACAGGTCCTATAAGTATGTTGCTACCACATGACTCCACCTTCCTGGTCACAAATGATTGGATGAGGGATGGTCACCTGAACAAAAAGGGCTACTCAGGGGCTTCCCTGGTGGCACAGTGGTTGAGAGTCCGCCTGCCGATGCAGGGGACATGGGTTCGTGCCCTGGTCCGGGAAGATCCCAAAAGCCGCGGAGCGGCTGGGCCCGTAAGCCATGGCCGCTGAGCCTGCGTGTCCGGAGCCTGTGCTCCGCAACAAGAGAGGCCGCGATAGTGAGGGGCCCATGCACCACGATGAAGAGTGGCCCCCAGTTGCCGCAACTAGAGAACGCCCTCTCACAGAAACGAAGACCCAACACAGCCATAAATAAATAAATTAAATTAAAAATAAAATGAACATGGTTAATATATTCAAAGAGATAAAGGAAGCAAAACATTATAATATCCAAAAGGAACAGGTTGATTTGAAAAGGAACCAAACAGAAATTCCAGAAATGAAATATACGGGAACATAGGATAGGTTGGATGTAGATTAAAGATAGTGAAGAAATCTGAGGAAATCTCTCATAAACAGCATAAAGATATATATATATATATATATTATATATATATATAATGTACATATATATATATATATTCTTTTAACATGAAAGAAAAGTTATGAGCTAAGAATAGATGAGAAAGTTCAATATACTTTTAATGGGAGTTCCAGAAGATGTGAACAGAAATAATGGGGGAGGTGATGTTTGAAGAGGTAATGGCTATGAATTTTCCATATTTGAAGAAAGACACAAATCTTCAAATATGAGCAACATGAAGACTACTAGAGGGATAAAAAAATAAAATCAAACCTAGATCATAGAAATTATAGAAAATCTTAAAATTTATAATAGATAAGGCAGATTAGGCTAAAGGCTAACTTCAAATCAGCAACAACTGAGCCCAGAAGATAGTTGATTATTGTCATAAAGAATTCAATATCCAGCTGAACAATTTTTGAGAGTAAAACAATGACATTTTACGACCTATAGAAACTGAG
>NW_006784891.1:359922-362459 GCF_000442215.2 Lipotes vexillifer | reverse complement strand
CATTCCTGCATCTTCACTGAACGATGAATAATATAAGATTCTGTGTCAAACAGAAGGAAAGTGAACGCAGAAGGAAGAGTGAGATGCAAGAAACAAATGTAAATGAACAAGTAAACAAAGTGAAACTCTTAATAGTGACTCTTAAAAACACTACTTTGGTAGGGCACACTATAGAAACAAAGAAGTATTAAGTATTAGATAACAATAACAAAAATATGAGGGGTTGACCTCTTTAAGTACTGTTTTGGAATACTTTGGAGAGGATAAATATGCATGCTGACAATTTAAAGGTGACTAGCAAAATAATGGAATTAGAATGTATGGCTTCAAAACCAGGAGAAGAAAAAAAAAAAAAGGAAATAAACACTCCAACAGAAGGCAGGAAAAAGGGGATAAAGAGAGCAAAGGAAAAGCATGATTAATGAAAACACCAATAAAATATTAGAAATAATTCCAAATAAGTCAGTAATCATAATACATATGAGTGGGGCTTCCCTGGTGGCGCAGTGGTTGGGAGTTCGCCTGCTGATGCAGGGGACATGGGTTCGTGCCCCGGTCCGGGAAGATCCCACATGCCGCGGAGCGGCTGGGCCCGTGAGCCATGGCCGCTGAGCCTGCGCGTCCAGAGCCTGTGCTCCGCAACGGGAGAGGCCACAACAGTGAGAGGCCCGCGTACAGAAGAAAAAAAAAAAAAAGAAAACCCAAGTTTAAATAAAGTTAAATATGTTTCTTAAAAAAAAAATAATAATAATAATACATATGAGTGAATCAATTATCAGGCATCTATCAAAATGAAGACCAGCAGATTGACTTTTTAAAAGTTTTATGGGCAATAAACACAGGACTGAATATACATATAAATATATATTCATACATACATATGTTTATGTATGCGTGAATCAGTCACCAAATCTTATTTGTACAATGCCATTGTTAAAGGTCAGAGTTACAAAAAGCCTGTCAAGGGTTAAATTTGTTATCCAAAACAAGGTGATGTGAGACCTTCTCAGCCCAGGGTCCCCTGAGGAGTCTTAAAGGATATATTCATGGTTTTCCCTGACTGACTTAGTGGCAGTGTATCACAAAAGAACCTTGGTGAGAAGTAAACTAAAACTACTTGGTGAGAAGTAAACTAAAACTACCTAGTTTCTGATGCCAAAGAGCAGCGAAAAAAAAAAAAAAAGATCTTAACTTGGTGTTTAAAATATGCCGAGTATAACAGTATTGCAAAAGTAAATATTTTCAATGCCATGAGAAATAAAACATGCTCTATAACAATCAGAATAAAAACATTTTCAAAAAACAACTCACCATTATTCCTCTGCTTTTTCTTTCATTGCTTTAATTGGCTTTGGTTTTGAAAGTAGTGCAAAATTTGGTGTTAGAATTTGTTCGGTAGATGACAAATTAATACAACTAGCCTTTGTGCTGACGTGGAAAGGTTCTCTTGCGTGTGTCTTACAGGGCGGAACGAATTTGAGTTGTGGGAAGGTGAGTTGTGTTTACACGTGCAGCATTAAATAAACCCAGTGGCCCTCAAACTTGTCTTCATGTTAGGATTATCTGGGAGTCCTTTTTTAAAATTCCAAGGCCAGGGCACACCCGAGACCCACAGTCTATTGGGGTGGGACATGGGCCTCAATTATTTTTGAGGCTTCCCTGGTGATTGCAATGGGCAGGCCAGTTTGGGGACCAGTGCCCGAAGGAGAGCAGGAAGAAATGTGACTTCTAAATTGAAAAGACTTGTGGGATTTCCCTGGTGGCTCAGCGGTTAAGAATCCTCCTGAGAATGTAGGGCACATGGGTTTGAGCCCTGGTCCGGGAAAATCCCACATGCCCTGGAGCAACTAAGCCCGCGCGCCACAACTACTGAGCCTGCGCTCTAGAGCCCGTGCTCCGCAACAAGAGAAGCCACCGCAATGAGAAGCTAGCACACCGCAGCGAAGAGTAGCCCCCGCTCGCCACAACTAGAGAAAGCCCACGCGCAGCAACGAAGACCCAATGCAGCCAAAAGTAAATAAATAAATTTGAATTGAACGGACTTGTGATTTAGTCATGTGGTGTACTGCAGAAAGTTCCAATAGCCAAGCTTGGGCTAAGAAGTCTTGCTTCTTTTTCTACGGGAGGATTTTTTTGCTTTTTGCTTTCTGCTTTCTGAGGCCTCCCTGCTTTGCCCCCAGCTGAAAAGCTTACACATCAAAAGTTTAAGAATAAGGCCTAACAGTCTCATTATAGTCAATTTACTCCTTTCCAGACCATCTCCCAAGTCATACATTTCTGAACCACATGAAGTACCCCAAGCCCCCATTCACCTGGTTCACTCCTGTTACATTACAGACTAGTGATATCTGTTGGCTTTCTGAAGAAAACAGTAGTTTCTGTTTTGTAAAATAGTGTGCATTAAATTGACATATTCGTCTTTAAAAGAGAGTGCTAAAGGAGCAGAGTAGGCAAGAGAGATGGGGGAGGAGAAGGAGGGGAGAGAGAGAGAGGAGAGAGAGAGAGGAGAGAGTGAGAGAGAGAGGGGAGGGAGAGAG
>NW_006784891.1:323962-358793 GCF_000442215.2 Lipotes vexillifer | reverse complement strand
GAGAGAGGGGAGAGAGGGGGGGGGAGAGGGGAGAGAGAGAGAGAGGGAGAGAGGGAGAGAGAGAGGGAGAGAGAGAGAGACCTGGCTTACAGTCGATTTAGTGAATGCTTTTCTGCCACCTAATGGACATTTCAGGATATGCTATGCAAAATTCATCTTTGTAATCACTGTGTGTGTCAGTATAGAGGGGGCTCAATACTGAACTGTGTGGAATCTACTTATTTTTTATTTACCAAAGTCTTGGGAGCGTTACCAACTTCACACCAAGTACCTAGACTGGGATGTTTTCGAAGTGATATTTCAGAGGGTCAAGTATTCCCCACAACATGCTTTGTACCTCAGTTTAATTCGTAGAACCTCTAGTTTTTTCTTCAAAAACCCAAATCTAGTTTATCAAGGATTGTTCCCAAGTATATAATGTAATTAACATACCGTATAATCTCCCTGACCTTTCAATATTGGAGTATACCAGGACTCAGCTCTTGGACTCACCTACTCCTCATTTGGCCCTATGGCTTTTTTTTTTTAAATAAATTTATTTATTTATTTTTGGCTGCATTGGGCCTTTGTTGCTGCATGCAGGCTTTCTCTAGTTGTGGAGAGCGGGGGCTTCTCTTGTTGTGGAGCACGGGCTCTAGATGCACGGGCTACAGTAGTTGTGGCGCACGGGCTACAGTAGTTGTGGCGCACGGGCTACAGTAGTTGTGGCGCACGGGCTTAGTTGCTCTGCAGCATGTGGGATCTTCCTGGACCAGGGCTCGAACCCGTGTCCCCCACATTGGCGGGCAGATTCTTAAGCACTGTGCCATCAGGGAAGCCCCAGCCCTATGGCTTTAAATACTATCTACACACAGATTTATAGCCAACATTTTTATCTCCCTGAATCTCAGATGCATAGATCTACCGTCTACTTGACGTCTCTTCTTGGACGGCTAACAGACAACTCAATCCATGTCTAAACCTTTTGTTCGTACTTTCAGTGCACACTTCTCCTTCCTGAAACTACCCCACCCACTCACCCAGCTCCCACTCACACACTCACATCTACTCCTCTGGCAGTCTTCCCATTTCAATAAATGGCAACCCTACTCTTCCAGATCCTCAGGCCCAAAACATTGGAGACATTCTTGATTCTTCTCCTTCAATCACACCTCACATTAAATCCAACAGGAAGTTCTCTGGGCTATTGCCAGTCTTAATACCACCACTCCACTGCCACCACGCTGCTCTAAGCCATCATCTGTCACCTGGATTATTGCAGCAGTCTGCTAATTGGCTTCCTACCGTCTACACTCAAAAAGCAGTCAGAGTTGTTAAATGTTAAATCATACTACCATGTCACTTCTCTACTTAAAACTCTCCAGTGGAAGCCAAAATCCTTACAATGGCCTACAAGGTTGTAGATCTGGCCCCAGTACTTTTCTGGCCCCATTTTGTTCTACTGATACCTTCCCCCTGAACTGTCCCTGTCTCATTCCAGCCACTGGCCCCCTTACTACCGTTCCCTGACCACACAGGCTCTCTCCCCTGCAGGGACCTTGTGTGGGCTGTTCTCTGGATGAGTCCGTCTTCCCTTACACTTTGTTCCCTCACTTCCTTCAGGTCTTTGGCTCGAGGTCTTCCCGGGGCTCCAGTCGTTCAAAGAACCAGCTGACTTCGTTCACCACCACCACCACTCGACAGCTTACATCACTGTTTTGTCTCCTTAGTACTTATCGACATTGAACACAATCTATATTTCACTTATCCTGTTTTTGTTTCCCTCTTCCCTTCCTTCTCTGCCCCGCCCACCAGCCAAGGTGGAAGGGGTTTTACCTGTGCTCCCTGCCTTATTTACCTCCTGCCACTACAGTACCTGACACAGCTGGAACTCAGTATTTGTTTAATAAATGAATCATACGGTCAGTTCACTTCAATGGGTGGGGGAAGGTACTATATAATAGATTGGAAAAATAAAGAGAACAGTCTTAGAATTGTCTTTACTTCCTGATGTTAAAATGGCTACCTTATAACATTTTTTCTTTACACTTACACACTCATCATTTCATTTTAATTAACTCCTTCACTGAAGCACAGCACTGTCAGCTCTATCAACAAAATCACACACTAGCTCTACCTCTTGGCATTTAACTTTGGGAAGGTATAATACCTCAAATTTCCTAGAGTTCTTCCAGTTTTCATTAATCAAAAAAAATTTTTTTTTTCTTTTTCAGGTTAACGGAACCGGCCCTGGGTACCTACCAAGAGTGTGTCAGCCTTGTTTGCCTGGGCCTGCGGTGCCCCCTCCTCCCTTTCCCTCTTCCCCTGAGGGCGTCTGAAGGCTGAGCCTCTGGTAAAAGCAAGGGTGGGACAGCCAAAGCCCCACTTGACAGGGCAGCATTCACTGCCAGTTTCTCCACGCCATTTCGCCTGAGGAGATGTGCCCACTCCAACTGGTGACTCACCCCAGGCAGGCAGAGTGAGGCATTCTGGGGAGGATATATGTGAAATCTGAATAAACAAACACATATATAAACAAACCACTGCTCCTCCTTGAGAAATGCTGACAGAACATCGCCTGGCCGGACTCTTCTCCCTTACTTTCAGTATTGGACCATATACATGCACCCAGCCACCAGGGGTAAGAGTGATATTACTGACATGCCTGTCCTATTGCGGTGTTTCTCAACTTTTCCTACATCATAGCAGATGATCTAGGAAATTCATTGTTTGACATTCTGGAGGTGACCAGCCTGGGAGCTCCAGCCACCTTAGGCCCTGCCCAGTCAGCCCCAGAAGGCTGAGATCAACAGCTTGAGGCAAACGACCAGAGAAGCTCTTGACAATATGAAGCCGCTGGGTGATCTAACATTTTCTCTGGGGAGCACTCTTAGAGGGAGCTATGAGCTTACACCCACCTCAAGCACATCACAGTCATCAGATACGCTGAATCGCATAAGTGATAGCTCCGGCCTTTTGGGTAAATACAATCCAACACCACTTTCTGTTCTATAATTCAGAGTAGGCGCCCCCTACAGATTAACTATTTTAATCCCTTTAGTTTACTATAAAAACATTTTTTAAAACAAGAACGTAAATTCGAAGCAAATTACTCAAATATCAGATTAAAGTCTTTAGATACAAAAGTACAGTAAACCAAACGACACGTTTATTTTTATGCACATATCGAGACAAAAAATGCCTCGTTTTCTAAAGCATGATTACTATAGAAGGAAATATTTCTGAATATGATTTTATTTGAGTACATTTATATAGTACTGAAAATGCTCCCTCAAAGTTTCCAAAGTACAAAGTTTTCTGCAGAGTACTGTACAGCAATAATGATAAGGTCTCTAGCTTAGCTCACCACCGTATACAAGACTGCAGCATGCTGGAAAATACTGTGAATAAAAATATATGCAGGCTGATTGAAACCCTACTTCAAGATTAAAAGGTGGTAAGTACCAATAAGCATAAGTAGAAACCAAATAGGTCAAGGAGCGTTGAGTATTTAATGAATTCATGTAGCATAAAACAACTGATGCAAATGCATCTGTCATTTTAAAATACAACTGTGAAGAAATATGATTTTACATTGTATTAACCTTGTTACTGGCTTAATAAACATAAAAATATTTATTGAAAAACAAATAAAAATTCCAATGAAATTGGAAGTAGAATCACTTTTATTTTCATAAATAAAAAGATAATTCAGTATATTAACAACACTTTTAGCAGGATATGTTAGTTGTCGTTATCTGGTTTAAACTAAGTATGCAATAGTTAACACAAGTAGTTATTACATCTATGACATTCATGCAACTTCTTTACATTTATTCACTTCCCCAAATTTCGAACACGATTTCAAAGAATATTATATATAATGGGATAGTTAGTCAAAGTGTCACCTTTGCTGAGTCAACAGAATATTTACCATCTGCTTATCTTAAAGTTGCCAATTATTGATTAAATGTTAATACCAGTATTTACTGCACTTTACAGAAGCACTGAGCATATTACATGTTTTCATTCCATATATGGAAGTATGACCCATAAAAATGTCAATATGTGAAATCGACACATATTGTGTCAATAAATTTAGCCTAGTTACTAAATTTTCAAATGTGAAAATTTAGTAACTAATAAGCACTAGTTTCTAAAATAAATAGATCTTACAGGCCAAGAGTAATAAGCTTCCATCAAGTACGGTTTAAAGTTTTGTCAGTAAATGGCATAGAGCACAAAAATACAGGGAAATTAAAGTGTTTTTTCTATAAACAACAAAATAACTGTCTGTTATTACTCCACTGATTCTGAAAACTGCAGCTTCAAATATTAAATGTTATATAGCAAGGAGTAATTAGCATTTCCATATATTAAAAAATAAAACCTGATTCTATGTAGCTTTTTTTCCCATGAGTATAAACTATGATTTAAGTAATCATTTATTTTAACACAATATTCAGTTAGGTATAATCTATTTTTCATAATGAAATGTTTATTCCTATCTCAATACTTTATGCAGATTTTACTTATTTGTCACAGAATCGCTGTGTGGATTCAAAGGTTTATCTATGTAAGTGCTCAGCACGGTGCCTGGCACAGAGTAAGCTCTCAACATACCCTACTATTACTACTTCTATTATTTGAACCAATCTGTCATTTATAAGAGAAAAATTAGGTGATGCCCCAGGAGAATAATCAAAAGAAGATAAACTTACATGTGTGATTTTTTTTTATTAAAGTATTATGTATCCACTATTTCCCAGGTTTGTGTATATATTAAACTATTTCAAATATTACAAGGTATTTTTAAGATATACTGTACCCGTTTGCTCTCTAAGTTTCTGCTATGGCCTTTGGCCTAAAGCAATACAATTCTGACAGGATAAGTGTATTAGAAAACTATATAAAAACCATGTACACTGAAATCAGGTTAACAAAGGCATCTTACTCTAACTTCTGTAACAAAGTAATAGAGATTTACCAGTGTAATTCAGGACAACCGATCTTGTTTAGGCTTAAAGTTCTTTCTTTCCATCATGCATTATTTGACTTCTGCAAAAACATTTTCACTCTGTCTCACACAAATACTAAGAGCTGTTACCAAGGTCTGTCCCCTAAGTAAAAAAGCCATTAGAAAAAAGTACTTTAAAAAATATTGTAGGTTTGCTTACTGAGACTGAAATGAAGTACAGGGCTATCAGCATAAGAGTAAAAGCTCCTAAATGGTCTTCAACATACCTAGAAACACTGATTTGTAAGTAAATTACAGATTCTAACATGTATAAGGGATTTGGTATGAAGATTTTTTGATCTTTAACTAAAAGTGATTTTTTTTCCCCCCAACCAGAAAAGGTAACTGACACAGAAGATAACAGTGCTACAACTGACATAATGGAGAGGGGTAAAAAAACCTTGTCTGTTAAAAACTGACTCCGGTCATTCTTCTGGTATCAAATAAGAGGAAGGAAAATAAACTTTTTTTTGTGAAGACAGAAAAACACACCTGAAACCACATGATTCTGGCCTATAGTGTATTAACCTGAAACTTACTACTACCCAGAATTCAGGAAGAAAAACCCAACCCCCAAATATGCCCTTTAGAAGCACAATAAAAATTTTTCACAGGTTGTCCTGATTAAAAAGGAGTTTGGAAACAAAGCATGAAATACTTCCACTGTGTTAAAAATCAAGAACAAATAAACTGAAGGCAGATTCCCTCTGAATGTACTAAATTAATCTATAGGCTTCAGAGAAATCATTTCAAGAAAGATGAAGTTCCATGGTTTATCTTATTTGGAAGAAAATTCAAAGTGCACACTGTATCAATGTATTTTAGGAGATGTAGCACCCAGTGTCCTTCTGAGGTTTGATATCTGGTTCTTTCACAGGTTTCACAACTTCTTCTGGTTTGGGTTTAGCCTATGGAGAAAGAAAAATACAGTGTAAGTACATAAACTAAGATCTGGAAAACAAACACTAGATCTATTCCACTTCAGACTAATATAAAGATGATATACTAAAATACACAGCATGGAGACTAACAAAGCTGTGCCAGAAGCTACATACAAACCAATTCAATTAAAGACATAACAGGAAAGCAACATTTCAGTGAAGATGAAAACCTGATGGGTAGGCAAAAATCAAGCTAATGGTACTCTTACTCTTTCTGAGGAGGGAGAAACTGAGCCAGCAACCTGTGCACATGGAACCCTCAAGTTGGAAGATTACTTGTGACAGTAACAGGCTACCTCTTAGGACATTATTTAAGAGGCTGAACAGGATGCAAAAACTTATTTTAAGGAATAATGGTTTTAGTATGGGTAGGAAATATTTAAAAAAAACAATTTCAAGGAAGCAGCTATGGCTACAAAATAATTCCCATCCCTTTTTTCACAGACCCCCTCTCTTTGGTAGCCAAACCTCAAAATTTCCACTTAATCTACCATTTGGTTTAGTACACTAAGATGTACTTAGATATAAATGAATAAAAGCACTCTGATTTTACCCCTGGATGATGTCACAGAATGTTGAAATTAGGTCAAATCTTCAAATACCATGCACTATGCTGAATCAAAAACAGCATTGCTATAGCAATATAAACATGGATGAGCCATCCTTTTTAGACCTGTCCTCCCACACTCTTCTTAAAGGAGGCTCTGACGAATTGTAAAAAGGCAAGATAATGTGTTGAAAACAACATCAGTCAACTATGTAAAAAATCAGAAGACAATTAGCGCCTGGAGGTTTACCTCTGAAAGAGTTCAGATTTTACACCAAGCACTGTAATTAGCTAATTTAACATTTAGACAAATATATGCAACTATTTAAATAGAGGACAATATCAAACTGTGAAGTCTGAATTCTCTTTTGAAATTTTTGTGAATGAATGGAAAAAACCCAATCCCGTACACTGTCATCCTTGGGTCTCTGGGTGAGATCAAAAGCAGCCAATGTTTCTGGTGTCCAGTGCATGCTTGTAGGAGGAAATTCGAAAGGTACAGGTTCTACGAGACCATAAACTGCTTTTAGTTCCAGTTGTGGGGCTTCTGTTGGAACTTTTTGAAAGTAACTGCAAAAAGCAATGGAAACAACAATTCATTCAGTTATTTGTTAACTATTTGAGTGTCTATTTATGTCCAAGACCTTGTGCAAGGAAATGACAATTTAATGATGAATTACATAGAGAACAATTTCCTGTCTCACATAGTTTACAGATGAGTAGGTGACAAAGTCAAGAAACCCTGTCAACAACTGTGCAATGTAACTGAAGCTATGAGGGGTGTAGAGTGCCGTGAGAACACAAAAGAGGGGCAATTAAAAGAGGGGCAGATTTGGGGGGTCAGGGATGCTTTCCAAAGGAAGTGATAAAAATTAATCTGGGCACGTTCAAGGATGTGAAAGCACAGCATGACCAGATGCAGAATATAAAGGGAAAAATGCAAGAGACAAAAAGCAGGGACAAAATTAATTCTACAACCTCCATAGGTACTGATCTACAGTTTGAACAACACTGATTTAATAATGGAAAACTGCTTGACAGGCCTAAACAGAACTGACAGAAAATTAATTTCCCTGCTTTATACGTGGCTGAAAACAGAATGAGATGAGTATGCCAAGAGAAGGTATGTATATATAACACACAGAGAAGGAATGGCAGGGAAACAAAGGTAAGAGAAAGTTAGGACAGTAGAAGTGGGCTATATGTTAATAATTCATGTTTGAATTTTTAAACCTGCTTTTATATGTTATCATCAAAAGCAGAATAAAAGTTAGGTCTAACACAAGTGAATTCTATCACCAATTTAAATAGAAAATTAATGCTCGACTTCAATGCAACTTGATATAAAATGTATGGGAACAGAGTCTAACAAACTGTGATATTATTAAAACAATATTATTATTTAAACATAATAAATACGTTCTCCCTCGGTATCTTCGGGGGATTGGTTCTGGGACCCCAGCAGATACCAAAATCCAGAGATGCTTAAGTCCCGTACATAAAAGGAAGTAGTATTTGCATATAACCTACGCACATCCTCCCATAAACTTCAAATCATCTCTAGGTTACTTATAATACCTAATAGAATGTACATGCTATGTAAATAGTTGCTGGCCTGCAGCAAATTGAAGTTTTGCTTTTAAGGACTTTCTAGAATCCCCCCTCCCTGCCCCCCCATATACTTTCAATCTGCAGTTGGTTGAATTGCGGATGTGGAACCCACAGATTACAGAGGGCCAACTGCACATACTATACCGATTACTAAAATCATACTGAGCTGTACTCACATAAATCCATTTTCTCTCTGACATTTTTCAAGGGTGTTCTTCACAAGATTTCCAAGTTTCCTAAAGAACAAGTGTCCTGAAGGTTTGACTGTTGGTCCAGGGCCTTTGGTTTCTCCATATTCTTTGCATAATGCTTCTGCCTTTGCATAAACTGCATGTGAAAGGGATATACAGTCATTTGATTATAATTATTGATTATTTATACTAAAAAGGCTATTAATCAGAGATGCTCTTTAACTAGCATAAGAGCACTACCAACAATAGTATAAGGGGTAGGTAGGTATTTTCTACAAGTTCTAGGTTTTCGAAGCACTTTTTTCTTTTCTCCAATTCCTTCACTGATTCTCATTCCCTTTCATGAACTCCGCCAAAATCTCTTTTAACTGCCCATTCCCTTCATGATTAAACATTAGTTTTTAAAAGAGGAGTTAATATTCTGGCAGGAATACTTACATTTTTCTGCCTCTTGAAGAGACCTGATTGCTTCACCACATTTATCACTAGCCAACAAAGTCTGACCATGATAACAATAAGCCTGATAAAAGAAACAAATTTTTATTCATTCTCTCCTCAAATGCTTTCCACTATCATCGTTTTCTATATGCATCAAAGAAATGCCTTTGTCCATTGTTTGAAGTATCAATGCAGTCCCTTACATCTCTTTACTTGAATAAGCTTCCCCCTATCTCTGTTGGTATATAAAGTAGAATTATGTCAAGCCTTGAGCCAAACTAGCCTTCTAACCATGGACTGAGAGCAAAAACTATTTGCTGAAACCTGTTTTAAAAATTAGGGCAGAGGGGATAAAGGAGGGAAATTAGTGTGCTAATACAGAGGGAGAAGGAGGGAGGATTTGAGGTTAAGGACTAAACAGGTCTTAAGAAAAATGTTACCAGGCTGGAATAGAACATGCTTATTCTTTAAACGTCTACCATCAATGCAGGGATTGCACATGGTCTTATGCAGTGTGTTTGAAAGCAGATTATAAGGTATAAGAAATCTTATTTATGATTCTTCACCAACCCAGGTGATACACTGTATGGGTAAGTCTTTAGATTAGCATTAGTAAATATCTTTCTCAGTGAACAGGACGAAACAAGAGAATTCTCATGAAGTTTGCAGAAGGTTCCAGCTTAAAAGTGGGTTTGAATCAAACAGTAATTCCATTGCTATAACCCAGCTCTACATCATCTCCTTCCACTCGCTTTACTCCACAATGGCTGCACTGACTATCAGGGAACATTTACTGAGAGCTGTCCATTATCTGTAAAATGCTAACGAAGAGTCAGGCGAGATGACAGAACTGGTGTTCGAGGGGGTGGAGAGACAGTAACTTACATTGTTTCTCGGCTAAAAATACTTACATAAGCTGTGTAGAAACACATTTTCAAGTGAAGATATTTTCTCCATTTAGCAGAGTATGCAGGCTCCAAACTGGATAAAGCATGATCTAAAGTTACATTTTAAAAAGCAAAATATAATTTCACCCTGATTCACTAGGAGACTTACAGCTTATGTGTTCAGATGCTAAAAGCAGCAGGCCATTCAAGTCTAAAACTCAAGCATTTACACTTTAAAAACCTTGCTTTGGGCTTCCCTGGTGGCGCAGTGGTTGGGAGTCAGCCTGCCGATGCAGGGGACAAGGGTTCGTGCCCCGGTCCGGGAGGATCCCACATGCCGCGGAGCGGCTGGGCCCGTGAGCCATGGCCACTGAGCCTGCGTGTCCGGAGACTATGCTCCGCAACGGGAGAGGCCACAACAGTGAGAGGCCCACATACCACAAAAAAACCCCCAAAAAACCCCCTTGCTTTATTTAAAGTGATTTATTTAATTAATTTATTTAGATTTGATGGTTAATGCAATTTAATTTTGAGATAATGATAAAAATAGCAATGACTAAGAACTTCAAAGTAATTACGAATACTATTATAGTATCTCTTTCCAACCTTTTTCATAATACAGCAATGCCAAGAGTAGTCTAGTCACCCAAGTCAGAAGCAAGGATACTCTCCTAACCCTCATTCACCACCCCATCCCTGCATCTTGTATAAAACACACATGCTCATATATCCTACCAAACACCTTTCGAATGTATTTCTTCCTCTCCATTTCCTACTCTGCTATCTTTGTCAAAACCTTCATCATTTCTTCCATAGTACTTAGGAAGAAATGATTATAGTTTAAGTAGAGTCAGCCTACTACTCCTTCACTAGTAAGCCCAGTTCTCATCTTGCAATGATAGGGACCTTTCTTAAATTCAAGTCCAGTCAAGTCAGATTGACTTTACTATACCTTTTAAGGGGTCCCAAATACCTACCGAATGAAGGCCAAACTTCTCAGACAGGCTTACAGACCAATTCATAGCCTCACATATGCACACTTTCATAACCTTTGCTCCTAGCTCTCATCCTGTTTCAGCTAAAACATGTCTCAGTCCCAGAATGTGCTAAGTTCTTTCTAATCTCTGTACATACTACAGAATGTTCTACTCTTCCCATATGCTAAAGCATCCCAGCAAACCTAGAATTTCTATTTCAAAATAAGGCTAAACCATCACCTTCCTCTAGAAAGCCTTCTCTAGCATGCCCAGATCCTTTAGGTTTTAATTTCACCCCGGTAACCACACCTTATTTCATACTATAATAATGTGGTTACATGTTTGTCTCCTTCCCTAGACTATGAATCTGTATACCTAGCAACTAAAAGAGTAACCATCTGATAAATAGAAACATATGCATGTTTCCTAAATAAGTGACTGAAAAGAATAATACGTTAAGGAGAAGACCTGAGTGCTAGTCGCAGCCTCCCACCTGCTAGCAGTTAAATTACAGATTAGTTATGTTAATTCTCTGGATTTGTTTCTTGTCTAAATAAGGATAGTAACTACAAGGTTATAAAGACCAAAAACATTTCAAAAGAAAAATAGCTGTTTAATTATTAGATGTAACTGGTTAAAAAGGATAGCATCGTCCTTTTCACTAGGAGTTATGGAGCATATTAACCGTGAACAGCTCTAATTCTTTTATTTCCTTTTAAACAAGATTAATAAAATAGTGCAGCTATTACTACAGCTTTGCAAAAGATGAACCAATCTGAGAGTCCTTTTGCTTTGCTTGTTCCCTACTAAGCCAAGAGCTTAATGTGAAAATCTAAAGACTAAAAATAGAACTTACCAGCTTTTTGATAGAAATTGGCTGTTTCATATGCCAGGGCAGCAATTAGTACAGGAGCATGTTTCAGTTCAATTGCTCGAGCAATTGTTACTATAACCAAAACACAATGAAGTGAATGTATGATTAAGTTCACTTGCATTTATCTTAAGTTCAATTATAATAGCAAAAGACAGTCTGATATCTATTCGGGACTTTAATACAGTTTGTTAAAAGTTTTAACATGAAAAGTAAGCTACAGAAAATGCAAACATAAACAAGCAGAAAACACTGAGCTTGTTGGTTCTGATACCACTTCCTTAAATAAATCACCAGCCAATTACTAATCACAGAAAACCCCTACTACAAAATCGCATGATGTAAGAGGAAACAAATACTTTCAGGGCACTGGAGTTTGAAATAAAGAAAAACAAAAACCAACAGAGTTTCTTTATTGTTTTCACGTAAGTCTTCATTTATTTCCTGCCACTGAAAGGCAAAGATTTCAAGGTAAGCCAAACAGTGGAAGCAGAAAAGAAATGAGCAAGGTAGAGTGGGGGGAAAGATGAGTTATAGACTTAATTATGCTGCCAGAAATGGCATGAAATCAAAATCCTCTTAAAAAGAATTATTAAACTGTAAGGCCTTTTCCAGCTAATGAAAAATGAAGGCAAATGCTAAAGGTAAAAGTCAATTTTTTAAATTCCTCACTATAAATTTCTCAAATCCTGAAACTCCAGCAATTCCAGCTAATTCTGATTTTAAAAAAAAGAATTAATGCCAATATAGACCTTCTTTAAAAAATCTTACAATATTTAAGATACCTTCTTGAGCTTCGGCTTGACATTGGATAATGTAAGCTTCTATGAGTCGTGCCTCTAAATCCCTCCCCTTTTCTGCAGGTGTAATTAATTTTGGGATATGACTTTCCTGAGAGAGAAAGAAAAAAAAACAAAGAAGCCAAATTTTTATTTTAACTCAGATGTTAGAAAGAAAACTGAAGTTATGAGATATTCAATTTGGGGATTTTTCAGAAATTTAGGGTACAAAGTGTAAAACGGAGCAATGTTAAGCTTACAGAGCATAAAAGTTCCTGTACACGAAAACTTTTAAAGCTTTTTATAAATTTTTGTAAAAATAAGAAATTCAAGAGCAAAATTTGGGTCATTCTAAATTGCTTAGATATGCAAGTCATATTATCAACTTAGAAAATGTTTAACTGAAACGGAAACAAAATTTCCCTTTTGCATGACAGCCGGAACTGTTCATTCACATTAATGATAGCAGATATAAAGAAGACTACAGTTCTGTAGCTCACTCAGGATCACAGCTTTTTCATCACCATAAAACTATCTTATCATGAGAAAAATGCAACACTGGCCTCCAGGGGCCTTCAGTAAATAGTAGTTTAATTAGAATGAGGTGGGGGTAATTCTGGTTGGAAAATACGTTCGTCTTTCTCCTAATTCTCATCACATCTCCAGGCAATTTAATGTAATTAGTGTGTACTGATTGCTCCGCTGGCATTTTCACTGAAATACAGAGAATATACTCAGAAAATCTGGTTTTGCAGAATCATGATTGCTCCTGGCAACTGCTGCATACAGCAAGGGAAATGCTCAGAACTATCAATTTTTGTGCTTTGTTTTCTCTCATCTTTTCAGAAGAGACTGAAAAATAAGCAGTGAAGTACCACTTGCATCGTCTAATTGTAAAATTCACTGATGATTTTCTGAAGTGGAAACACTTAATATTCTGTAATTGGCTGCACTCATCAACAAGGTACTTAACATAAGGAAAACAGAACACATACTAGTTCTTTCTACATGATGAAGTAATTCCTTCACCCCACCCCGCAAAGAATTAAATAAAAATTATTCAAGAATTAAAGCATTAAGAATATATTTTATTATTATTATTTTACCTTTAAATGTTTAAAAATCCCAGCTGCAATTTTTAAGCTTCGATGGACTTCTTTTGCTTCATCCTCTGTTATGCTGAAAGATAGTGGTTACATTAGTTACAGGATGAATCCCGTTTCTGGTATTAAAACCAACAACTAATACATTCTCATAAAACCACAGAAGTTAGTCATTTGTGTTTTTCACTACGTTTTCTTCTTTTTGACACTTAAAAAACTAACAAATGCACATGAAAAATATCCAAAGAGAAGATACTACAAGTGAAAAAGAGAGCTCCTGTTTAGGGGTCTGGAACAAAGGCTTCTTGTTTTTCCTTCCAGATAATCTTCTGTGCATAAACAAGCATAAAAATCAATATACATTTAACGCATGCACATACTTAAAAAACACATACATACACAATATTCACCACTCTGCTCTCGTTTTAATCACCTAAATTACTTCAGAGACAATTTTACATCAGCACATAGAATTCAACTCCATTCTTAAACGGCTGCATATTATTCCCATGTTTAGGTGCATCACAGTTGGTAGCTCCCAGTTTCATATTGCTAATATCCAGTTGTACTATTATAAAAACTATCTCATTTTATTTCACAGTTCCTTAATCCCTCAAAACTTCTTTCACATACTTATAAGGCTTTGTATTTTTCTGTGAATTGCCTGTTTATTTTCGATTTGTTGATCTTTTCCCTGTTGATTTGTAAAAGCATTATAAAAACAATGTCACATGCACTGCAATTTTTTTGACCAATCTGTCATTTGTTTTCTAACTTTGTTTATGGTACTTTACGTGGTCAAATAGTCAACCCTTTTCTTGGTTTGGGGTTTTATTCAGAAAGACCACCCCCATGACAAGATTATTAAAAAATTTTTCCCTTTTAACAGTGGGCTCCATAATTTTGATACTTAAAATACTAACTTTATGAGGCAACCTTAACATTTATTAGAAGTGATACTTTTTATCAGTACCCTAGACTTTTTAATAATGAAGCTCCATATGTTTGAGAAATAATACATATGCACATAACCCTTCCCTTTTAACTTACTTTTCTTTTCCAGCCAGTCTTGAAGCATATTTGGTATACCATAAAGCTACATTAAATCCCATGGAAATTAATTCAAAAACAGCATCCTGCTGGGCACTAGAATTATAAACATGATCATTAAGTACTGTCAATGACTGAGACATCTCTATATGAAGCCTGCTATACATCTTACACAAAATCATAAAGAGCTAAATGCTAACTGAAAAAATGAAGAGTCCTTGTGTTTAATATAGGTTGGGAGGTAAGACACAAGCACACACACACACAATTAACACTGAATGACTAAACATAATGGTCCACGATGTACTTCATAATAGTAAACATGAGAATAGTAGTTCCCAAAGGTTGCTGTACATTGAATAGTTTTAAAAATACAGATTACTGGAACTTATCCCACAAAGAAAGTCTGGGAAGTGCCCAGAATCTGCATTTTTAACAAGTATCCAGTTGATTCTGGAGCAGGTGATTCTTACACCACATTTTAAGAAAATGGATTTCAGAGGAGAGATCATTTCAGGCTAGAATGGTTAAAGAAGGCTTAATGGTATAAACAGAGTTTGAATTGTGCCTTGAAAGATGGCTAGAACGGAAGCAGAAGGACATCCCAGATGAGGGAATGATGCTGTTAACGCACAAGAAAGGATAAAGATTTTTCTGGTGGCAGTAACCCAACTAGCTTGATTGAAGTTGCCAGTTCATAGAGAGAACTCGAGGAGCAGGAGAGCAAAAAGCCAAGCTGATGTGAAACGGTAGAAGATTCTGAAGGCCAAGCCAACTGGTGTACTACAAAGAAAAAGGTCTCAAAGATAAGTGTATTTTATATCTTGTTTCCTTCAGATTCTATAACTAAACATGACACAAAGATGGCAAAATGCTCACAAAGCAAGTATTTTTATTCACTGTTGTTCTGATGAGGCCCTGAAAATTCTTTATACACATTATCTCACTTATCTCAAATGATGAAGTAAAAAACCTGAAGTACACATATAATACTAATAAAGATACAGAAAAATTACCCAAAGGGAAGAAACGAGAATCATGATTCTGCTTTGTATTTTTTATTTAATTGCTGCCTCCATCTTAGAAGGAACAGAGACATGGAAACTTTTTAGATTAAAAAAAAAAAGATTTGTTACAAAACATGTAATTAAAAAATACCTTATAAACTACCCTGCTTAATATACATTATAACATACAAAAATATGACAGTTATGAACAAACTTCTTAAAACAGTTTACCATGCCAAAAAAATATAATGCATAGTTTAACGGCTTATTCTTTCCGCACTGGGCACTTTCCAACGAATTACATCTACTAATTACATCTAGTAATTCTAGTAATGGTGATCTAAGAGGCATATCTAATTTATAACTTTATCTTTAAATAATAAGATAGTTTTGCTAATTTTTATGGGGTCTCATGAATAGCTCTCTCCTGTTTACCCTTCGTTTATTTCAATCTGCCTTGCTCCCAAACACTCCATTTCTATTGTACTACATCTAGGTAGTAGTTAAGAGTGTATACAGTTGAAAAAACATTTTTCAGAAGATATACTCACAGCACTTTTCATTGAGTAAGTAGCAATCAAGGATTAAATAACTTAAAAATCTCAGATGTACTGAATACTCAACATCCTAACTTAAGGCCTTTATCACATAATTCTTCACTGTCTCATAAAACTATGCTGAGAAATGCTGTCACAAGGAATGAAAATTTAGCATGGTGGGGAAAACTGCCAAATTTATGTAATACAAAACACTTTGGAATCTGCCAAAGTTTTGTAATGTAACAATGGTAGAGGTTTGATTCTTTAAAAAAAGTTTTTAAGGAAAATATTCCTTAATTTTAGATGAAGTACAAAGGGGTACATAAAGCAAAACAGAAAATGAGAACTTACTTGGAAAACCTTGGTATCCCAGAATATTAAAATTTGGAAAGGACCCACAGTCCACAACTTCCTACCCAATTTATGAATTCTATTATATACAATATTCCCAAGGAAGGAAGGAAGGAAACTAACATTTATTGAATGTCTATTAATGCCTGGCATTATATCAGCCCCTTAATACAAAATTTCCTATTTTGTTCCTCACAAAAGCCCTATACCTGTAACCCCAACATACAGTTGAGGAAGCAGATGTTCACACAGGAGAAGCTCTGAGGCTGATCTACGTGTGTATGAATCCAAAGTCCACACTCCTTCCACTGTAATGCCTGCCCTGGTTGTTTGCCAATCCCCATTTCCTTCCCTTCTGATTTTATAAAACGGTTAATTCTGAAGCAAATTGAGATAAAGAGATATAACCAATGGTGTTAAAAAAAAAAAGTAGTTAAAAATTTAGCACCATTATGATTGGTTTCCTGTTATAATTAGATCTAACTAGTTTCAAGTGAATGATGAGAAAGTTCTGAGGGGAAGTTTTTAAAAAGAGCAGAAACAGTGAAATTAGGAAGAAAAACAAATACAGTACTGTCAGTCAAAAGAGTATGGAGCTGGGGTGGAACTGGGGAGAAAGAAAGAAGGAGATTGACCAGAGACATCAGAAAAGGAAAGTAGTGGAGAAAGCAAAGTTCTGCTCTGCTTGGATGGAGGCAAAGATCAAAATCTAGGTTTGGGTTTCAAATTCCCAAACCATTCTTTGTGTGTTATTAAAAGTCAAGGCTGCTCAATCTAGTTAACATTTATATTGATTATCTCAAAAATGATTTGGTCCAGAAGAAACAAATTCTGTTTGTACTTAATAGACTGCATTAAGAGTTTAGGTCAAAAGTTTTAATTTCCTGATAAGGCAAAGATGCTGATCAGACTTACATTTTACTTCTTCCACACAGAGGCTACGAGTTAATCACTAGCTAAACAGTTACAAAAATGGCTTGAATTTAGTACTGTTGGTGCTGCTTACCTTGGAACCTGTCCCTGTAATGTATCAGTCCACTTGAAATTTTGAATATATCGTAACTTGCTTTCTTGGGTAGATTCATCCAATGAGTTAATGAAACCTATAAAAAGGTAGAAAACATTTTCAGTTTTACAGAAAATATCACGTGTCTGTTTAGAACATTTTTCGGAGAATGACTTTTTCAGATACCCGAATGAAACTCCCAGCCCCTCTATACCCTTCTCCTAAGGTAATATAATATGAAATATGCACACATTTAATTTTCAAAATGTTAGAAAGACCACATACTACCTTTACATTCTCACATTTCTGATACTCAAGCATACTGAAGAATATAACCTAGAAGACTAAACTATTCAAATCTGAAAAGTCTAAGAATCAAATATGAACTTCTACATAGTTGACTTTTAAAAACTTAAATTGATTTAAATAACTAACCTTGTAAAAGTGAAAAATATGAATCTGCTGCATTCTTCATCATTTGTGGATTACAGTTCAAATCAGTGAACAATTCGAGCAGTCGTGCTCTAGACGATCTCAAGTCACTTAAATGAGACAAAAGAGATAGTAATGTTAAGTAAGCTGTATTACAATGAATCTATGTAAAAGTGGCTTAAAAGTTTCAACTGTAAAAGCTTAAACACACACACACACACCCCTTCCTCTAAGATTACTAAGTATACAGGAATGAATTTAATTAGGACTAACACTGGAGGTAAGTGAAATTTCCAGTAACAATTGTTTTAGAAGTTGTACTAAAATAAACTCAGTCCAACTAAAGGAGCAAATCATGAATACAATTATATAATAAAAATACACAGCAAGTTTTAATTTTAAAAAATCAAACTAACACAAGCTTTTAAGACAGGAGGAAAGAATTACGAATGAGTAAATTAATCTGACCAGTTCACAATAGAAGTTTTTTGAAAAATGGAAATTTAACATTTGTACATAATTTTAGTATCCCCTTACAATTTCAAAATTTGACATTATGTCAAAATGTACTTAAGTACAAAACCATATTTTAAAATTGCATTCTATAATACAACACACACACAAACAGGCAAAAACACGTGGCCACTAGTCATTTTAAAACTGCTCCCTCGTCTCCATTCTCCTTTGCTTCTCTGCAGCAATAAATGTTGCAGACATTTATTGTTTCTTTCTCGAAATTCTTTTCTCCCTTGATTCCAATAACGCCAAATTTTCCAGATTCTCCTCTTATCTCTAGAAGTTCCTTCTCTATTTTCTTCCATGTCCCCTTCATACTCCCACCTCCAGAAATGTTCAGCCTTTGGCTTTCTGCTCTTCTCTCTTCTGAGGTCTCATCTACGAGTATAACTTTACATCTAATCCTAGATCTACATTATCAGCTCTAACTTGGTCCTGTTCCAATTACACATCTTCTTTCAGAAGGCAACTTGCTTAGCGAGGGATCCAGAAATCATATTACATGGACCATGACTAAAGACAATTGGGTGTAAATGACTAAAGACTAAATTTAAATTGTAAGCACCAAGACAGTAGGGACTGTATATCCAGAACTTAGTGTCTGGGATAAAGCATATACTCAAATTTCTGTGTCGAGTGAAGTAATACTAACATTTCAAATATTTTAAGATTTAGAAGGACTGTAAGTAGCACTGATGTTTACAAAGGAGCACAAACTTAAACCTTAATGGTCTAGATGGAAGGTTTATTGGTACCAGCTCTAAGGAGGCTGATTCCAAGAAAGTATATAGTAACAACTATATACAGCTGACCAAAAATGGGATGGGCTACCTTATGAATCTGTCATTGTTGAGTTATTTAATTAAAAGCTGGGAGGGATAATTCTTGGACTCGGAAAAAAATATGAATTTTTTTTTTTTTTTTCCTTTTGGTCGTGCCACGCAACACGTGGGATCTTAGTTCCCCAACCAGGGATCGAACCCGCGCCCCCTGCATTGGAAGCGCAGGGTCTTAACCACTGGACCACCAGGGAAGTCCCCAGAATTTGAATCCTTAAGGCCTATTCTAGACTCGAATACTTTGCTACCTATTTCCAAGTAGGCATTCAATCATCCCCTGCAAATCAACTTGTGCAAAATTATATTCATATTAAAATGACAGAATTCGAGAAAAGTGTACCTTAGAAGTATCTAATTTAGGTTATTAATTTTACAGATGAGTAATTTTACAGATGAGTAATTAGTAAGAGACTTGCCCAATGCTACAGATAAAACAGTTAAGCTGGGACCAATGTCTAGGATTAGGGGTTGGCAAAGTACAACCTGTAACTTGTTTTTATATGGCCCCCAGCTTAATTCTGCAAAAATGAACAAAGAAGAATATCCAATAGTGACTGTGTGTAGCCCACAAAGCCTAAAATATTTACTATTTAGCCCTTTACAGAAAAAGTTTGTTGACCCCTGGTCTAGATCAACCTTTTGCTCCAATTACTTCTTTTCACAAAAAGTAGCAATTCTCTTGGTTTTCCTTTACTGGTACCACCAATGTCTTGATCATCTAGGTTCTGTATCTCATAGACTAAATGAATCCTTTTCAACTTTCCAGAGCAAATGAGACATCTGGCCAGTTGATGCCTCCTTCGAAATCTCTCTTGCATCTATCTCTTTTGTGCCAGTTAAACTGCTCTACTCATACTCCCTAGAACAAAGGTTTACCTAACAGAAATGACTTTCTCTTCTCCCTTCTTACTATCTTAAGTCAGGGGTCAGCAAAGGATAAATATTCTAGGCCTAGTAGGTCATAAAGTCTCCCCTGGGAATACTCAATCTTACTGTACACAGGAAAGGCAGCCATAGACAATATGTAAATAAGCGGGGGGGGGCGCTATGTTCTAATAAAAACTTATTTTTATGAAAACAATCACTGGGCCAATCTGCAGGACACAGTCTGGCAACCCCTGATCTAAGCCATACAATGCATTTAAACCCCAGCTCAAGTCCTCTCTGCTACTGAACACTCTGAAGGCTATTTCAGGTCATAGGGACCTCTCCCTGCTCAGAACTCAATTAATTTACTATCTGACCAATGAACAATATCTATAAATGACTTTGTGGAGTCTCTTGTACTGTTGTAACATATAGCTTAACTCTTTTAATTGTGACTGTTTAGCCTCTCTGGGACTCACTCACTGACCTAAACTTGAGGACCCAGTTTAAATAATCTATGATTTAACTTTTCACATGTCATTTATAAGTTTATAAGGAGTCTAAGGTTAGGGACAGTGTGTTACATACTTGTGCATTGTACATGACCCTAAAAAAGTACCTCGTATCCATGGGTGGCTCAATCAATACTTGTGAAGACTGACAAACTTACCTGCAAATTTTTGAAGCAGCAGGGCCAGTGACTACACCATAATAGTTAAAAGGGACAGGAGCTGTGGCTTTTAATGGGTTCCTATGAAACCAATGTGTCATTCTCTCCAGGTGTTTCCTATTGACAAAAAACAAATGTATAAAAATTAAAGATAAAACATTTAATAAGCAGTATAAATCATATTAAAATATTTTTTAAAGTAAAAGTTGAAAATTACTACAGGATATATACATTTTAATATATAAAACACATATACATAAATAAAATGCTTCACTGCCATACATCAATCTCGTTTTAACTGTCTGTTTATAGCAGCCTATGCTTAGATCAGGCCTGTAAAAAAAACAGCATTTGTAAATGTGCTCACAGTAACTGCAACGCTGAAGATATTGGAGCAGTAATGTTTAAACTTTAATGTGTATAAAAATCACATCGGGGCAGGAGGTGGGGGCTTCTTGTTAAAATGCAGGTTCTAATTCAACAGTCTGGGGTAGGACCTGAGATGCTGATGCTGCTGGTCCCCAAACTACACTTTTGAGGAGCGGAGTACTTGACTTTGGTTGGACAGATGCAAATGAGAAGGGCACAGGAGCAGAGGAACGTGATTCCGAAAGAGGTTTAAATGGTGACCCTTATTTAGACTGCTAAGATTACTTGACAGAAATAGGTTTTAAATTAACTGTATCTCCCACATGATATTTGCTGATGCCAACTGATTGGCTGTAGCATGTGTTCTATAATAAATATACTTTCCACAGAACAGCTAATAAGAATCAATATTTTCATGATAAAAAACCCCACATGGGGCTTCCCTGGTGGCGCAGGGGTTGAGAGTCCGCCTGCCGATGCAGGGGACATGGGTTCGTGCCCTGGTCCGGGAAGATCCCAAAAGCCGCGGAGCGGCTGGGCCCGTAAGCCATGGCCGCTGAGCCTGCGTGTCCGGAGCCTGTGCTCCGCAACGGGAGAGGCCACAGCAGTGACAGGCCCACGTACCACAAAAAAAAACACAACAAAAACACATGATACTTGATCAATAAAATCTATCCTTAAAATGGTAAAAAATGGCTGAATTATGAATATATTTAGCATGTGCAACTGAAGAAACCTCAGGTAGAGTTGGAATTGGGACAGGCCTGTGGGGGGGCTCTCAGGAAGGTACCTCTTGGTTACTATCAGAAGGAAGAAGAAAACTTCTCTCCATCCATGGCAGCTCAGCCAGTCAGACTGTAGCAGGCCAACCAATGAGAAGCCTCCATACTCTGGACCCCCAGGTTCCTCCAATGGACTCTCTGGTTATTACAGTCCCTCCCAACTCTTCTCTTTTCCCTATAAAAGCATGTTCCCCTTGCTTGTTCTCTGTATTTGCTTATGGTCACCCATCTTTGCATATCGCTGACTGTGATTTCTCTGCTAGTCCCTAATAAACTCAGTTTTGTTGGTTAAAAAAGAAAAATAATAATAATATCAATCCTTAGAACATACTTGTGGTTGACAAGGGGGAGGGCAGGTAGGGGAGGGAAGGACTGGGAGTTTGGGATTAGCAGATGCAAACTAGTATATACAGGATGGATAAACAACAGAATCCTACTGTATAGCACAGGGAACTATATTCAATATCCTGTGACAAACCATAATGAAAAAGAATATGAAAAAGAATGTATATATGCATAACTGAGTCACTGCTGTACAGGAAAAATTAAACACTGTAAATCAACTATACTTCAATAAATTTAAAAAAATAATGTCTATCCTTAAAAACCAAAACATTTAAAAAACTACCTAAATGCCAACTTAAAAAAATTAAGTTCCACACCTTTCAGGTTAAAAAAGAAAAGAAAAAAGGAGTGTGTCACTTGCTTAAAAGTCCTTGGGAAGATAGCGAAGACAATACAGGAGGGTGTAGTTGAAGACTTAAATATGGCAATTAGATTTCGGGAAGTGGGAGACAAAATCGGTAGGATTTAATTAATTTGAAAGCATTATATACAATGTTGTCCATGGATTCTTCTTATCGGGGAAAAAACGTGGGCTGCACAGTGTAAAAAATATCTACTTTATGCACCTCCCTTACCATATTTATTCATGGCAAAACCGGCTTTGGAGAGCACCAGCTATTTAAGGATGAGGAAACGCACTGTGTATTCAATGAAAAATTGAGCAAGTTCATTTGCGTAACTCAAAACATTTAACAAGTCCTTCAAAAATATATAACCTTCTAAATATCATCCACGTAAATCTCCTTTATAACCTAAGTAAACTAATACTGCATTTCTGTGCATATAAACCAAGCCTCCCAGAGATAATGGCACACAATACATTTGACCGTGACAAATTTTCCATAAATACTCTTTTAAGGCGGCCTCCCACGTCCTGTATGAAAATGTCTTAAGTTCTGTATATCTTTACTTCAGGACCGAAGACGGTAAGTACCATGTTCTCTACCCCTACCCAATCTGTCCCGTCAGAGACCCGCACTCCAGTTTTCAAGAATTCGAAGGGCGGGGTAAAAGCACGACACACCCACCTGCAGGTGCAAGGAAGGGTGCCGTTGAAGCCACCAGCACAACAGTCGGATCGAGGCTGCCACCTAACCCGCTGCCACAGGAAGAGTCCGATTACCGACAAAGGTTCCCCACTCCGGTGACCCTGGGTCCCGCGACGAACCAACCGCCCCCGAGCTCCCAACGCCCACTTCCTGTTTACCAGCCTCTTCCTCCCGGGCCCAGTCCGGTTTAACGCCGTTAAGACCTTGCGCAGGCGCACACCTTACCGTGCCCCTCCTGAACAGGCATTTTCGTGGAAAGCCGATACTATCTACCCGGGAGAGGCGGGCGGAAGGTGCCTAAACAAACTCCTATGTAGCCATAAGACCCTCCCCCCGCCCCCAACTGCTAGTGGAGACGCGGGCAAGGCGATTCAGTAAATATAGCTGTTAATACCATTGATTCGTGGGGCTAATGTGAATTTCTTTCTCTCGTTTGTTTCAAGGTACTTTTTACACAGGTTCCATAGACTCCCGGATAGTGGTCCCCAAAAATCTCCTTCTAGTGCCTTGAAACATTTGAAGGAGACTTTTGGGGACCACTATCCGGGAGTCTATGGAACCTGTGTAAAAACCTTGACCCTATTGCTTGGGACTCTGGGGAGACGACAGGGGTAGGGGTAGTACTGGGAAACGCCCATCCTCATGACATACTTACCGGATTTCTCGATGTCTGTACAGCACCCCTCCAGAGGGAAGAAAGGCAGTGTCCGAGTCCGCAAACGAGAAAGGGAGGGAGTCGCAGAGCCCGGATTACCGAACTTGAGCGACGGAAACCAGGCCTGCGGGAGCCGATCACGTGGTCAGGGCGGCCATGACAGCTACCGAGGCGGCAGTGCGCGCCGCTCTTGGGTTGAGGCTGCCGCGTTGTCGCAGTCCCCTTAAAACACTCCGTCCCTCAGCCCTTTCTTAGATATTCCTCCACAGTCTTCCCTCTTGAGCTGCGGTCTCCTCCCGAAACAAAGAGCAGAGATGGCCGGGCCTCCCACGCCGAGGCAGAATGCCGCAATAACAATGGCGGCCGCTCGGTGGAGCGGGGCGGCCTCAACCTAACACGAGGCGGGGCCTCGGGGGCGGAGCCTCGGCGGGGCGGCCGCTTCAGAGCCGCAAAGTTTGGCTGTGGCGGCAAATGGGCTTGGGCGGCTCCTTGGCGGGTGGTGGCGGTGGCCGTAGCGGTTCCTCTTGGCCCTGTTAATGTCGGGGCCAGGCCCGGGGAGAATGGCGCCCTAGAGCCCGGCCTTGCTGGGGTAGGGGCGGGAGGGGACGGGGTGGGGACCGGCCATGTCGGAGGTGACCCGAAGTCTGCTGCAGCGCTGGGGCGCCAGTTTTAGGAGAGGCGCCGACTTCGACTCTTGGGGCCAGCTGGTGGAGGCGATAGACGAGTATCAGATGTGAGTGACTAACCGCGGGAGCGGGCCAGACCGGCTACAGTCGGCCGCCTCCCGCTTCTTTCTGTCAGTGTCTCTCATCACTGTATCTGCAGCCAAGGCTTCTCAGGGTGGGGCCCCGCAGGCGCTGGGGCTGAGATCCCACTGGCCCTGGAGACCAAGGTCCGGTCTCTGGGGTTTTTCGCTCTCCGCCTCAGCAGGGCCAGTTCCGTGCAACAGGTAGCCCTTCTCTCCTGGGGCGCCAGCCCATTCAGGCTACCTACTGAGTTCCTTGCCGCCGTCTCATGGGTGCCCCGCTCTGCAGTCAGTTTCCTTTTCCCCTCTCCTCCGCCTCTCTCAGGTTGCCGCCCCTCAGTTTCTCTTTTAGAATCTCGGAGGAATACTTGTGTGTTCTCCGCCCACGTCCCCGGGATGAGGGGCCTCGCTCTGTGTACGGTGCCTTCCTCCTCCCCTGTGTAGGGCAGGAGGGAACTGGTGGCGATTGAGGGGAGGGGAGGGGGTGCCCCCAGGAGGTAGCGAGGCCGGAGGTATCTCCTCAGCCCAAAGAAAGGTCTCCTCTCGCGCCCCTTCTCCATCCCTCTTTCTGGGGAGCCGTGTTTTCCCAATTCACCTCGATTCCGTTTCGGTTTCTGGGACTGTTATTTGCTAGGCTGGGTGAGTCTCACCCACCCCCTCGCTCGGTTGCTCTGGGTGGAGTCCCTGCAGGATGTGAACAGAAGAGAGCAAAATGTGAATTAATAGACCACGCACAGGAGTCACCACAGCCTCCTTGGGTCCCTCCTCCTTTTCCTGTGTATAAAGTATAGCCGCAGGGTACATGTGAGCACCAGGTTCTTTGATCTACCCAAGTCCGATTTCTTTCCCTTTATGGTTTCCTCCCAAAACTTCAGCGGTGTTTTTAAAATTAAAAGACAAGGTTTGCGTATATATTAAACCTTGCTTATAGTTTCTTGCACATTTTACTGAAAATAGGAACTGCCTGCTGAAATGCTGTTGTTTGCAAACTGTTGCCAGTAATTACTTCTTGGTTTAAAGCAAGTTATTGTTCGAAACCATGTGTAAGTAAAATCCACGCCCCTCCCCCCGCCCCAGCGTCTTTTGGAAAGAATACACGATTAGTGCTTGGAAGATCTAAATCCTGTATTCTTTTTCTACAATAGTTACTTGTGTTTATCTGACCATTAAGATAATTTAAATGCGTGGATGTTCTCTATCTCATCTTACTGACTTTGAATTGCCTGTAGTTTTCAAAAGCCCTGAAAACCACCATGGTTTGGGGCATTTTGCCATGTGTAACAACTACTGTCATTTGTTTTGCACTTTCACTTGATTTCACTTTACTCTTGCAACTGCTTGGTGAGAATATTATTATTTTCATTTTGCAAATGAGGAAACTGAAGCTCAGGTTAACCGGATTACCTAGCGTCACAAAACTATACTGCTGAAGTCTGGGTTGTTTGTTTGTTTGTTTTTTTCCCAGTTCCAAATCCTGTCTGCTCTACTATGTAGTGTTTAAGGCATTTATTAAAGATGCGTTGTATGAGTGAATTGGGCAAATTAGAAGACTTCCTTCATTCCCAGAGAATGTAGCCTTCCATACTGTAGCTGGTTAGATAGTGAGCGCCCATGTATACTCATTCTGCGTTAACTAAACTTGCGTAGCCTGAAATCTAAAGCTGCCTCTCACTTGTGATGGTGGGACATCGCAGCTGTTGGCACTCAGCAGCAGACCTCACAATGGAAAGTGAAGAATACCATGTCCAATTGAAATTACAAAGGAAAATTGAATATGCAAGCTGTTTAGCTGGAATTTCTAAAAATATCTCAGCAAGAGAGTAATGGGCACCAACAAATCTATTGTTGAACCTCATTACTAACCTTGAACTTCATGATTCAGAGTAATTCTAAAATTACGATAAAAACCACCAGTGTCAAATTTGAATAGAAATATGTGATGATTGGCTTAAATTTTGTAAACATACAGGCTACATACACGATGTTGAATTTAAAATTAATACACTCAAAAATGAAGGCCAGTTGTCTTTTTTTTATTTGAATTATCTGTGAGAAAAGGAGACCATTTGGGGGCCACTAAATGATGTGAAAAAGAATGGATGGGATTTAGTAACTGACTAGATACTGAGCGAGAAGAAGGAGAAGTCTGGGAGAACTGGCCTTTCTGACCGCAGAGGCAGCTGTCTTTACAGCTGTGCAACACACAGGAGTGAATTCATGGGATGGGGACCTTGTGGGGGAGGGAGTGGACGTGTTTGTACTTATCGTAAGGTAAGAATATCACAGCTTAAACAGTTGCATCACTCAGCAAGTGAGAGCTGGGCGTATAGAAATGAGTAAGATTTGATATCCATCCTCAAAGTATTGAGTCTAATGGAGGATTTTATTTATTTATTTATTTTTTCATTGTGAGAAATGCTGGAGGATTTTAGAATAAATGGGTATTGCTAGTACAGAAGTAGGAAAAGAGTAAGTGCTACCACACTCCTTGCTGTTTCCTGAAGCATGCTTCTGCCTTAGGGCTTTTGTACTTTTTCTGGAACACTCTTCCCCCATTATCTGCTTGGGCCGGTTGATCACCTCCTTCAGGTCTTTGTCCAAATATTATCTCTGCGAGGCCCTCTCTGGCCACCCTATTTAAAATTGTCCAGTTAAGTATGCTGTCCACTACCACTCCCTCTACCTCAGTCTTGCACATCCAGCCCCCAATCCTGCTTAATTTTTTCTATAGTATTTATCACCATCTAAAGTACAATATATTTTATGTATTCATTTGGTTGGTTGTCAGTCTCCCCACTTGAATGTAAGCTCTTTGAAAACAGGGTATAGGAGGGGTTGTCTATTTTGTTCTCTACTGTATACGTAGTGTCCAGAGTAGCACTAGACAGTTATCAAGTAATTATTTATTTAGATATTATATAATTGTTGTATTCTAGTGAATGGCTTGATTCAGGAATATGCTGTGGGAGCATTAAGGAGTTGATGCCACAGTACTGTTGGAAGATTTAAGCAAATTATGTCAAAACTAAAATTGCTATCTAAAATACACATGATCAATTAAAAACAACTCCCTCTAGCAGGCCACCTCTTTCAGCAACCTGGGGGTACCTGCCCCCTAACTTAGGGTAGAGTGGCATGGACTCTGCTGCCTAGAATCAGCTATTTCACAGGATCAGTCCTGAGGCATTAATCCGGCACACAGATGCTCAATAAGTATTTGTTAAATGAATGGGTGAGTTTGAAGATTGGATAAGCCCTGTTAATCATCCTTACTATGCCTTGTGTCAGTGCCTCTCAAGGTGTGATCCCACGTCCTTGCTGGTCTGCAACGAGATAAATAAAGAAATGGGGATTTAAAATTTAGGATTCATTGTGGTGTGACATCTTAATGATAGTTTTTATTTTATTTTATAAAAGTATTAGCCTGGAACAGATTGCAGGGGAAAAAACTAGTACTTCACTCTAAATAGTTTGAGAAGCACTTGTTTCTGTCATGGATTGCTGTGGGGTTTCTGTGGGTCACTTGTTTATGTGCTTTAAGGATATTTAAAACTTCCCCTTGAGAGCAGTCCTGTATTACCTGTAGGCATCCTTGGAAACTGAGGTTATTCTCTAGAGAAAAATATTTGATAGGTTTTTTACCTTTACTAATAGAATGTCAACTCTTACCTGCTCATCTGATACCCAGAGCAGGTGGATTTTCCCTCAATGGACAGATTTATGTCTCACTTTGTCTTAAAATGGTGCAATCATTTATGGGCTTAAAACATTAAAATATTTTTAAAATTAATTTAATTTATTTATTTATTTTTGGCTGAGTTGGGTCTTCATTGCTGCGCCTGGGCTTTCTCTAGTTGCGGCAAGCGGGGGCTACTCTTCGTTGCGGTGCGCGGGCTTCTCATTGCAGTGGCTTCTCTTGTTGAGGAGCACGGGCTCTCGGCACGCGGGCTGAAGCGTAGTTGTGGCACGCGGGCTCAGTAGTTGTGGCTTGCAGGCTCTAGAGTGCAGGCTCCGTAGTTGTGACGCACGGGCTTCGTTGCTCCCGCGGCATGTGGGATCTGTCTGGACCAGGGCTTGAACCCGTGTCCCTTGCACTGGCAGGTGGATTCTTAACCACTGCGCCACCAAGGAAGCCCTAGAAAATTAATTTTTTTGCCTAGGTTTTACAAAAAGTTTTTAAAAATAACTTTATTGAGGTATAATTTATATACAGTGAAATTCAGCATTTTACGTTTACAATTCAGTGAACTTTTAGTAAATTTACCAAGTTGTGCAGCCATCATTACAATCAAACTTTAGAACATTTCCATCACCCCACAAAGATCCTTTATGCACATTTGCAGTCATTCCATGTTCCCACCCTAGCCCCAGGCAGCCGTTAATCTATATTCTGTCTCTGAAGATGAAATGAAACTTTTTCTGGACATTTCATGTAAATTGAATCATATAATATGTGACCTGTATGTGGCTTCTTTCATTTAGCATAATGTGTTTGAAGTTATCCATGTTGTTGTATGTATCAGTACCTTGTTCCTTGTTACTGCTGAGTAGTATTGCATTGTATGGATGTACCACATTTTGTGTATCCATTCACTACTTGGTAGACATTTGAGTTGTTTCTACTTTTTGACTGTTATCATTAACGCTGCTGTGAACATTCACGTGTAAGTCTGGGTGCACGTATATTTTCATTCTTCTTGGGTAGAGATGTAGGAGTGGAATTGCTGGCTCATATGGTAAATTTATGTGTAATTTTTAAAGGGAAACTGGTTGGTCAAACTGGGTGCACCATTTTACATTTCTACCAACAATATATGACAGTTCCTGTTTCTCTACATTGATAGCATTTGTTATTGTGTGTCTCTTTGATTATAGCCATTCTAGTGGGTATGTAGTGTACTTCACTGTGGTTTTCATTTGCTTTTCTCTTACAACTAGTGATACTGAGTGTCTTTTCTTATGATGCTTATTTTCCCTGTAAATCTTGTTTGTACAGTGTCTCTTCATACCTTTTGCCTGTTTTTAAATTGAGTTGTTTGTCTTTTCCTTATTGAATTAGAAGGGTTCTTTGTATTTTCTGGATATCAGTTCTTCATCAGATAGGATATATGATTTGTAAGTATTTCCTCCAGTCTGTTGCCTAATTTTTAAAAAACAGGATTCTATTTGAATTTAACATCATTGTCTACTGACTGCTAGCATTTGAGCAGGAGTTTAGAGCTATATCCTTTCTTCTGACAGTGACCTGCTTAGGTTTACAGTCACTATTGGCATATTGTGTGTAGAACTTGTCAAATAAAGAAACTGTGCAACACTGTAACTTCCCTGAATTCAGGGATGTGTAGTTGACATTGTTAGGTGTAGACTGTGATTCCTGAAGAGAACTCTATGTAGATGGTAGGCCAGCAAGAGTTAGAAAGGAAACCAAGTACGGGACAAGTATGGCTATGGCTATTTCTAATTGTACTGACTCCAGTATAAAATCCACAGAGTGGGTCTATGAATGACATTTTAGGACAAATATTCTGGGGTTTCCAGTTTTGGGGGAAAAGAAATAAATGGATGGAAGCACTTTGATTAAGTAACATGGTGGAGCTATCCTGGCAAACGTTATGATTTTATGTAGGAGTTTCTTGGGTTATGATAAGGAGGATGCAGACCTTTCATAGATTAGATAGAGGTCATCAAGTGAACTTTACACTTGATCTTTAAAGACATGATTGTATAGATTAGAATGTCCATCTAAGACTTTTTGGAAACTTGGTGAACTGTCTTTTGCAACGGCCTTGTGGGAAATCTAGCACTTGCTACCCTTTGTATCCCTGCCTCCATTCCCCACCTAGGATAGTATAGTATGCTTGGGAATTATAGTTTCAAATTCTTTTGTAGTTACAAAATGTCTCACCAAAAAAAATCCTTTCAATTCTTTGTTTTCTTTTTTCCCCCCTGCAAGTTTTTAAAAATTAAAATAAATATCACGTAACATGAAATTTATCACTGTAAAGTTGTACAATTTGTTAGTTTTTAGTATGTTCACAATGTTATGCCACCATCACCCCTATCTAATTCCAGAACATTTCCATCACTCTCAGAAGAAACCCTTTACCTGATACGGGTCACTTCCAATTCTCTCATTTCCCCAGCCCCTGGCAACCACTAATCTGCCTTCTATCTCTATGGATTTACCTATTCTGGATATTTCATGTAAATGGAATCATATAATATATGATCTTTTATATCTGGCTTCTTTCATTTAGCATGTCTTTGAGGTTCATTCATGTTGTAGCATGTATCAGTATTTCATTCCTCTTTATGGCTAAATAACATTCCTTTGAATGTGTGCACCACATTTTTTTTATCCGTTCATCAGTTAATGGACATTTTAGGTATTTCCAGTTTTTGGCTAATCATGCATAATGCTGCCCCTGTGATCATTAGTGTACAGTTTTTGTGTGTGTGAGTGTGAACATGTTTTCTGTTATCTTGGGAATATACCTAGGATTTTGAAACTGCTGGGTTATATGGTAACTCTATGCTTAACTTTTTTTTTTTTTTTTTTTTTTGCGGTACGCGGGCCTCTCACTGTTGTGGCCTCTCCTGCTGCGGCGCACAGGCTCTGGACGCGCAGGCTCAGCGGCCATGGCTCAGGGGCCTAGCCGCTCTGCGGCATGTGGGATCTTCCCGGACCGGGGCACAAACCCGTGTCCCCTGCATCGGCAGGCGGACTCTCAACCACTGCGCCACCAGGGAAGCCCCCTATGCTTAACTTTTTAAGGAACTGCCAAACCGTTTTCCACAGTGACTGTACCATTTTACATTCCTACCATCAGTTCCAGTGGTAGGGTTCCAATTTCCACATCCTTGCCAATACCCATTGTACTTTTTCTCCCTCTTTTTAAAAATTATACCCATCCTGGTGGGTGTGAAGTTGTATGTCATTGTGGTTTTAATTTGTATGTCCCTAATAACTAATGAGATGATATTCATGTACTTATTGGCCATTTTTATATATTCTTTGGAGAAATGTCTGTTCAGTCAAACCTTTTACTCATTTTTAAATTGAGTTATTTTTCTTTTTATTGTTTAGCTGTAAGAGTTGAGCTTAGACTTGTAACACAGATCCATCCTTGAAAACTCATCCGAGGCCTAGCTGCTGTTTCTAAGTATGATGATAACTGAGCAAACAGTGATTTCCATGTCTGATTGGTAGAGGATTTTCTTTATTTGCCATGAAAAATACATTCAAAAGTATAATTTGATAGAGTATCATCACTTTGTCATGGCTGTAATTTGAACTAAGCTTATCAGCAAATTAATGATAGACTGATAAAGTACCTCTGGCTGGTACTATTAATTGGTGCTCACTGGAAGTGTTTAAGCCGAATCTGGACAACTGCTCTTGGCTTGTTGTAGGAGAAATTCGTGTGTACTAAGGAAAGTTGAATTCGATGTCATTTGAGATTCTTTCCACCTCTATGATTCTGTTTTTACTATCTAGAGCTGAAATTTGTCCCAGTGAAATGGTATGAAAAGTATCTTATTTCCATTGTCATTGTATAAAGAGTTAGATTCTAAAGATAATGTAGATTTATACTTTGAAAACAGAAGAAAAGTGTTATTGTACTTCACTCTTTTTTAAGAATTAAATTATTTTACCATGTTTCACTTGAAATAGTTTGCTTTCCTTCAATTTTAAAGAATGTTTTTTTCTTCTTACAGATTAGCAAGACACCTACAAAAAGAGGCCCAAGCTCAACACAATAATTCTGAGTTCACAGAAGAACAAAAGGTACCATAAAATAATCTCTAGATACATCAGATTCCAAATGAAAAGGGTTCTGTCTTTTGAGTCCATTAAGCAAAAACAAACAACAAAAACTGTTATACTTAAGTACAAAGAATGATACTGATTATGCTTTGCTGAACATTAAGTAATTACTTTAGAGATACCACATGATTTACCATGTAATGAATTTCTCACTTAATGAATTTCTTTACTAAGCCATTTAGACATTTAGTGGAGACCATCCACACTTTGGTTGGGAAGGAAGGGTTACCAGAGACTGGAGTTTGATTGTGAGTAATTGCATCCCACCTCAGTACTTACTTAACTCAGAACTTCCTTACCTCCTTCTCCACCTCCTCTGAAAACAAACAAAAACCAAAACAAATGAAAAACAAAAAAGCCACCACTGAAAAGTAATTAGTTCAAGCCAAGAATTTGGCATAAGAATCCATCAACAAAATAAATGCATAAAGTTGCAACATGTTTCAAGGGTGCTCTTTCTCCTTGAATTAAAATTTTAATGTATCAAATTGATTCCCTGTACTGCTAGAGATTGTGAAAAATGGGATATTTTAAGAAGCCTTACTGTAAAACAGTGAGAAGAAATGGGAGGAAACAATTCTTATTTTTCCTGGCTTAAGGTATCTAATGTTAAGTTAAATTTTAATCTCGTAGATAATGAAAAAATTCATGTCAGTTTTCCTCTCATTTCTTAAGACATTGTAAAAACTGTAGCGACTTAATTTGCTTTTATTCTCTTTTTGTACAAGGAGTGGGAGTGATTCTTTGCACACTCTTTAAGTAAGCCTAAACAAATTGGTTTTAGTCCTTAGGCCTGTATTTATTTGATTCATCTTTATAAGTCTTTGAAAAGAAAAAAACACCAAAAATTAGGGTCAGTCATATTTCTTACATGTTAGTATGTTTGCATTTTAAAAATATTTGGGGTCTGTTGAGCCAGTTTGCAGGGCAGAAATAGAGACACAGATGTAGAGAACAAACGTATGGACACCAAGCGGGGAAAGTGGTGGGGGCAGTGGTGGTAGGACGAATTGGGAGATTGGGATTGACATGTATAAACTAATATGTATAAAATGTATAACTAGTAAGAACCTGCTGTGTAAAAAAATAAATAAAATTCAAAAATCAAAAAAAAAAAAGAACCTGCTGTGCAAAAAAATAAATAAGATAAAATTCAAAAAAAAAACCTAAAAAAACGTTTTTGGGTCTGTGTCATCTAATGTATCTTTATTTTGTATTTTAAAAAGTAATAGAAGTTTTAAAATTTTAAAGTATATTTTTCTTTTTTCCTTAATAATTGCTAATATCCACAATAGATTTAGGAAACTTAGGATTTTAGCCCTGGAAAATAATTACCACAGAGGAATTGTCCTGTTTGCAAAAGGAAAGGAAGAAGGACTATATGCTTTATCACCTCTAAGATTGGTGAGATCTGTCTATGAATTGCTAAGGAAGTGATCAGCTGGCATCACAGAATTGAGAGTTTAAACATCTATGTTTTGAAACAATCTCAAATATCTGAGTATGTAAATTAACAGCTAACAAAGTGTGTTATGACTATGGAAACAAAATGAAAGCTTAGGAAATTAAAAAGTTTAATGACAGCCATATTTTAATCACCTGTTTGCCTTGAGTTACTTATATGCCTTGTCTCCAACATCTGTTGCTTAGGTATAGGTTCTATGAGCAACACGACCTCAAATATAAACTGATTTGGCCTAAAACATACTAAACTTTTAAAAAATGTCATCAAGAAATGAGCTTTGTCGTATGCTGATGATTAGACTAACCAGAAAAAATTAGGTTTTTCGTGTTTAGCACAAAAGACCCCGAATAGCCAAAGCAATCTTGAGAATGAAAAATGGAGCTGCAGGAATCAGGCTCCCTGAGTTCAGACTATACTACAAAGCTACAGTAATCAAGACAGTATGGTACTGGCACAAAAACAGAAAGATAGATCAATGGAACAGGATAGAAAGCCCAGAGATAAACCCACACACATATGGACACCTTATCTTTGATAAAGGTGGCAGGAATGTACAGTGGAGAAAGGACAGCCTCTTCAATAAGTGGTGCTGGGAAAACTGGACAGGTACATGTAAAAGTATGAGATTAGATCACTCCCTAACACCATACACAAAAATAAGCTCAAAATGGATTAAAGACCTAAATGTAAGGCCAGAAACTATCAAACTCTTAGAGGAAAACATAGGCAGAACACTCTATGACATAAATCACAGCAAGATCCTTTTTGACCCACCTCCTAGAGAAATGGAAATAAAAACAAAAATAAACAAATGGGACCTAATGAAACTTCAAAGCTTTTGCACAGCAAAGGAAACCATAAACAAGACCAAAAGACAACCCTCAGAATGGGAGAAAATATTTGCAAATGAAGCAACTGACAAAGGATTAATCTCCAAAATTTACAAGCAGCTCATGAAGCTCAATAACAAAAAAA
>NW_006784891.1:234697-323224 GCF_000442215.2 Lipotes vexillifer | reverse complement strand
TGGTGCTTTGTGACCGCCTGGAGGGGTGGGATAGGGAGCGTGGGAGGGAGGGAGACGCAAGAGGGAAGAGATATGGGAACATATGTATATGTATAACTAATTCACTTTGTTATAAAGCAGAAACTAACACACCATTGTAAAGCAATTACACCCCAATAAAGATGTTAAAAAAAAATTAGCTTTTTCTTAATTTTCTTTAACTTTCTAAGGATGAAGCTGGGGTGTTTGACAGTTCTGTGTATTTCATCTTTAATTTATAGCTGTTCTTAGTAGGTACCCGGCTGCTGTCTTTTTTCAGCTTACACAGCTCTCACCCTCCACAAGGCCCAGGAGGCACCATGACCTAAAGGAATGAGCCTGAGATCTGGAGTCAGAAGACTTGGTCTTGAATCCAGTCTCTGTCTCTGGGCCTTAATTTCCTTATGTATGAAATGAGGGATTAGATAACCCTTAATGATCTTGAAAGGTATCCCTAAATCTTCAGATGACCTCTACCTTTGAGGTAGTCTGTTCCTCCTCCCCTCCTCCAGGCCTGATTTCTGAGGTATTTATTATTTATAAACCTGCTTAGGAGGCAAATGTGGCTGCCAGTAGTGACTACAGAGAGAGGTTGTGCGTGCCTCCCTATTCCTTGGGCTTGGAGAAGGACCCCCAAATCACTCTGTACTACATTATGAATATAAGGCAAGTCGTATGCATTTACAAATTCTTTAAAAAAATTTTCTTTAAAAATACAGGTGAAACATTCACAACGGGCCAGAAACCTCATTTTGACATTATAGGCCTTATTTCAATGTCACATAAGGAAAAACTTAGAGGCTCTAAGTTAATAAATGATTAGAAAAACAAAGATTTCCCAGACATTATCTGGAGAACATTGACTCTGAAAAATTAATAGATGTTATATGAACAGAGTTTGTGACTTGTCAGGGCTTTTAGTATAATAATGTGTATGTTGGATTTTTAAAGAGTTTGGTTAATGGAGTATTTCTTAGATTTGTTGGCTTTTGAAAGTCTCCCTCCTCCTCCCTTTATAATATTTCATTGGGTCTAAAGAACATGTTATGGGAAATTTTGAAACCAACTGTTAGGTCTGCAAATTAATTGAATGCCAGACCTGGCATGTAAGCCAAAGGAGAAGAAATTCGATTGTGTTTTCCTTAAAAGAGGAAAATGGAGAATGTTCCTTACATTATTCTAAGCAAAATTGTTCTATATGTTTTCTATCTGGAATTATATTCTTTATGCTTTTACTATTTTAAATGTTTTTGTAGCAGTGACAAGTTTTAGAATTATGCCAACCATTTAATAATTTGTGGAACTTTGAAAGAAGATTTTTAAAAACCACTATATTTCTAAAGTGCTTTCTTTATGAAGCTTTTTACTGTTCACAGTAAGATTTCAAAAATATTTGATGAATAAATGCTTTGTTAGATCTTAAGTTATTGATATTTATTTGTTTATGATTATTTTAAGATTAGAGAAATCCTATTTTTTTTAGAGAATAACATATATCTTCACAATATTTTAAATCTGAAGAACTCTAAAGCAGAGTTACTGATCTCTCTAAAGTTTATTAGTTGATGGTAAAAAATCTTCATATGGCTTTTCTATTCAAAATATTCTCAAAGATTTCTGGTGGAAAAAAAAGCAAGTTTATAATTCTTATTTGATCTTCCCTCATGATCAGTTGACATAGCTTTCATTTCATTTCTTAATAGTTTTGTCATTATAACAACAGGGTTTAGTAGCCAAAAAATAGCTGCCAAAAGCTTTCATTCGGTTAAATTCCCTGCTTTGGTGTAGTAGATTTTCTCATGTAAGTTTCTGGACAGACTAGAACATCCTGTCTCATGATGCTTAGAAAGTTTTTCCCTGCTTTGAATCAAATTTAGTGGTAATGAGAATTCCAGCACTATATGCTTGTTTTACATTTTATAGGTCCCCACTTTCCACTGCCTCCTCCCTCTCTTCCTTTCTTTCCTCCCCACCCCCGCCATCTAAAGAGTAGACGACTGGCTGTCTAAATGTAAAAAATTAAGTCTGGATTGAGACTCTGCTACTTTAACAATGTGTATTTTTTCAACCTATTTTTCCTTGATATGTTTTAGCAAAATTACTTTTGCTCTTTATTTGTATATTTCTATTTCATCTTTTCCTTTCACTGCTCTTTTTGAGTTGTCCATTTCCCTAGCAAGTGACAAAGTAAAATAGCCAGTATTCTGAAAATGACAACATTTTCCATTTCTATACCACAGTAGGTATAAGCAGTTAATTTGAATGAAGTGCTAATTATTTAAATCTTTCTAAAATTAAACTTCACTTACTTTGAGTGCTTAGTCTTAATGTGTATTAGTTAATAGTCAATATTTATATTCTGACACATATGACTTTGTGCTTCTTAATAATTTTTCTGAACCATTTCTTTCTAAGAAAGTTGAAATAATTACAGTAGCAAGCACTTGATTTTGACATCAATAAATGCTGCATGTTTTGCTACAGCTGAAAATGATAGTGTTTCACTCCTTTTTTAATACTGATTTTGGGTGTGGTCCCTTAAAATAGTTATGAATAATGCTTATTGGTATTTTGCCATAGTTCAGTAGATTCTGTGTAAAAAACTGTTGCTTCTGCTTAACTTGAAGAAATATTTAAATTTAAAATAGATTATTAGTGGACTTATAGTTGTTAAACTACATTTTACCTTAAATGTTAAAAACATCACATCAAATGGATTGTATAGTAAAGAAGAAAAAGGAGTTAACTAGTATTTTTAAAGACTTGCTCACTGGTAACGTGTCCCTTAATACAGACAACCCTTTTTCAAAACCATTTTTTAAAGAACATAAAAAGTATGGCCAAATGGTATTAAAATAAGTGTATTACTTTGTTGTATATATTGCTATTGTATAGAATACACTGATGTCCAGGGCAAGTTGCTTAACCTGTCTTCTGTTTTCACATCTATAAAATGGTTGTATCTAACTCATAGGGTTGTAGTCAGGATGAAATGACGTAATGTGTGTAAATCACTTAGCAGTCTGTCATTTAGTAACTGCTCAATAGTTGTTAGCTATTACTATTACTATATAATTATATTTAAAATTATTTACTAGTTTTGTCAGATTTGAGTGATATATATGAACAATGATTTGAGGTTATTAGATTTTATGTAGAAAAGATTGTTGCTGGTTCCTCCACAACAGCTCTTTCAGAGGGTAAATTGTGAGTATCTTGATTCCTTTTGCAGCAGTTATATTAAATATAATATTTAAATGTAAAATTTCAAAGTAAAATTTGCCATTTTCTAAACTATTATATTAAGATTAAAAGAAATTTTTAAAGATTGTGGAGATAGTTAAATATTGTTACTTGTTCCTTGACCAAGAGTCATGTCTTTTGCTCAGTCGTGGTTTATTTATTTATATAGTTTTAAATTAAAAAAATTTTTTTATTGAAGTATACTTGATTTACAATGTTGTGTTAGCTTCTGGTGTACAGCAAAGTGATTCAGTTATACATATTGATATATATACATATTCTTTTTCATATTCTTTCCCATTATGGTTTATAACAGGATACTGAATATAGTTCCCTGTGCTATACAGTAGGACCTTATTGTTTATCTGTTTTACATATAGTACTTTGTATCTGCTAATCCCCAGCTCCTAATTTATCCTTCCCCCTTTCACCTTTGGTAACCATAAGTTTGTTTTCTATGTCTGCGAGTCTGTTTCTGTTTCATAAATAAATTCATTTGTGTCATATTTTAGATTCCACATATAAATGATATCATATGGTGTTTGTCTTTCTCTTTCTGACTTACTTCACTTAGTATGATAATCTCTAGGTCCATCTGTATTGCTGCAAATGGCATTATTTCATTCTTTTTTATGGCTGAGGAGTATTTCATTGTATATATATATATATACCACATCTTCTTTATCTATTCATCTGTTGACAGACATTTATTTACCTTGCTTCTGTGTCTTGGCTATTGTGAATAGTGCTGCTGTGAACATTGGGGTGTGTGTATCTTTTCTAATTATAGTTTTCTCCAGATCTATGCCTAGGGGTGGGATTGCTGGATCATATGGCAACCCTATTTGTAGTTTTTTAAGGAACCTCCATACTGTTCTCCATAGTGGCTGCACCAATTTACATTCCCACCAGCAGTGTAGGAGGGGTCCCTTTGCTCCACACCCTCTCCAGCATTTGTTATCTGTAGAATTAGTGTTTTATTTTGTGAACTGCTCCCAGCTCTTTATGGTCCACGTGATAATTGCATAGTGCCATCTAGCCTGGGTGCCAGGTACCAGGGCAATAGTTGCTGCTCCTCTTTGCTCCTCATTTATCTTCCAAAGAAAATTGATGAAAGAGAAAACCACCAAATCTAATTGACTAAACTTTTTCAGGTCATCAGTATGTATAGAAAAACACCCTTTTTTTTTTTTCCGGAATACTTTTTTTGTGAAGGCATTGCAAATATTGTACATATATACTTCCCTTTTATTGTCAGGATTTATTCCTTTTTATTAGGAAGGATTTCAAAGTCTTGATGGGCATAATTCAGCTGCTGCCTGCTCTTGCAGATATTTGTTCCATGGATCTCCTCCGTTTCATTTCAACCCTAGTCCTTCATGTTCTTGTTCTGATTACTGTTTACATAGACAGTTGAAATAACCTGATTGATCTTACCTTTAGTCTTTTCCCTTTTCTCCTTCACCCTATGGATACTGTTATCACAACAGTCTTCTTTTTTTTTTTTTTTTTTTTTTTTGTCAAATATTTTAATGGTATCCATGTTTGTTAAATCATTGAGAGTCAGACCCCGTGTCCCCTGCATCGGCAGGCGGACTCTCAACCACTGCGCCACCAGGGAAGCCCACACAACAGTCTTCTTAAAGGGCAAATCTGATAGTCATTCTTCTGTCCAGAAATTATCTGTATGATTTATTGCTAAAGTAATAACAGATTTTGCAGCTGGTCCTAGAAGGTCCCCTTTATAATGACCTCCCTCCCCCAACACACGCATTTCACATTTCAAACCTATCTCCCCCTGCTTCAGTTTGGGACTTCAGACAACTGAACCATGACAATTTTCCTAGTACGTTAGTTTTAGAAATCCTCCCAGTCACTGGGGCTTGAATCCTAATTCCGATTCTTGTCCCGTTTCTCCAGGACATATTACCGCTTAGTTTGCTGAAGCCCTATAGAATCAAGTGCCTCTGCTTTATGTTACAGTGATTCTGAATGTGTCTTATATAATAGAAACATGAGCTTATTAAAGACAGGGACTATGCCTTATCACTTGTATCCATTTTATAGCCCAGATCTGACTGTAAAAGTTACCACCGTTTATCACAAGTATTGATTCTGCTTAGTATTGTTGATATATTTAATTGAACAAGTCAAGATTGGATTTGAGTCAAAATTAAATTATACCACTGTGCTAACGTTCAGATATTTTTGTTTTTAAGTCTTTTAGTGAATGAATATCAGACTTTATGGAGAAGAAGAGAAAGTAAAGCTTAGGAGGGAAGATGCTTAAAGTCCTTTTCATTGGCCTTTAAATCATATCTAAAGCTATCATCAAAGCAAACTTGATTTAAAATTGGTTGTGGCACATTAGGTTAGGAGCGAATATATACTCACCTTCTCTGCCCGATCCCAGCCCTTTACCTCCTGTTTCTCATCTCCAAAGTCTGCAAGATGCTAAAAGAAGAAAAATTTAACTTATTTTTTAAAATTATAGATTGCTTATCAATGAAAATTAACTTGATGATTTGGACAGCTAACAGTTACGATGTATTTGGTATTTATAGCTTTTTCTTTTTCCTTCAGAAAACCATAGGCAAAATTGCAACATGCTTGGAATTACGAAGTGCAGCTTTACAGGTAAATAGGTTCCCCCCTCCAACTTTTTAATATAAGGAAAAGAAATTATTGTGAACTATTCTGATAAAATATTAGCATTCATGCCAAAAGCAGTATTGTCTCACAAAGGTTTTATAACAGTAAGAATTCATGGGTTAAACTCATATTAAAAGATTTAGTTCATATTATATAAACTGTAAAAATAAAAGATATGATTTCAATTTTTTTTTCTGTTATTTTTAGCCTGAATGTTCCAAAAAACACAAAATCAAAAACCAGTTTGGAATTTTTTTTTTTTTTAGCCTGAAAGCAAGAAACAGATTCATTTATTTTGGCTACTTTTTGAATATGTCGTCAACCACTTAAAAGACATAGGGTGCAGTGAAATCTTTGTAATAAAAATATGTAATATGCATGTTTTAAATTCAGTCCACACAGTCCCAAGAAGAATTTAAACTGGAGGATCTGAAGAAGCTAGAACCAAGTAAGTTTTGTTTTATATTTTTTAGTGATATTCCTTTAGAAAAATATTTGAGCTGTTATGGATATTAAGGTTATTTAGCAGAGATGCTGATTTGAGTCATTTCTGTTAATATCTAGTCCTATGTAATTCTTTTGTGCTTTTATAATTCCTATAATATTTATAGTAATTATTCTTTGGTTCACTTTCATTATAGAATATGAAAAATTATGATTCTATGTCGTACCTCATCTATCTGTTTCAGCCTTTATTTTGTTTTAATCTCTTTAATAAGACTATAATTAAATTACTTTGGTAAACATTTACAGTAGAGTCTGCTGGAGAATATAAAGTTATAGTCATTGATGCCTATTTATACTACATGTCACTGAAAACTGCAGTCCAGCTGTTTGGTCTGCTCTATAAAATCTTTCCTTGTTGTCCTCATTTTCCTTCCTGAAAGTTTTTTTGAGGTAAACAATTCCTTCAAATATTTTGGTGGTTAGGTTGCTGCTAGATGAAGCTTTTTTGCTGGTTCAAATGAATGTTCTCTTAGAGGAAATGTTTGAAATATAAGCAAGGGCACAAGTATTGAATATCACCACAGTCAATTTCAGGACATTTTTATCACCCCATAAAGAAACCCTTTATCCGTTAGCATTCAGTCATTTCCCTCCAGCTTCCCCCAATTCCCAGCCCTAGGCAACCACTAGTCTACTTTTTGTCTCTATAAATTTACCTGTTCTGAACATCTCATATAAATGGAATCATATAATGTACGGTCTTTTGCAACTGGCTATAAGATTATTTTAAGAAAAGCAAATTGATGGCTTTAAAAAAAAGATTTCAGCTGCAGTTAGGATGTCTGAGTTGTATAATGTTTCTAAAGAAAATCATAACGTTCACTTTTAAATGATAAGAATAACTAGGATTTGGGATCCTTACCTAGTCACTATTTTCCATTTCTTTTCAGTTTGTTTCCAAATAAAACTTAAGAATCTGTTAGGTATGTAGGATGACTGTAAAGTTTGTAAATGCTTATACTCAGATGTTTATTATCTCTTTCCATAGACTCGCTCAATTATTCCTCCTATGGCCTCATAGACTTTCTCGTTGGTAATAATGGTTGCCATTTTTTCGAGTAGCAGCAGTATGCCAAGCACTCAGATAAATCGTCTCAACGGCATTTTGCTTACTGACACTTGCCCGTGATCTTACAGCTTGTAAATGCCAGAACCAGATTTTGACCAGGGTTCTAAGTGATCTCAAAGCCTGCATTCCTACCACTGCACTCTGTTATTAATACTTGGAATGGTGCAGTATTGGCATCAATCCTAAATATCATGGTTCTTCAGGTCAAGTTCCTGAGAGATTTTTGGCCCATATCTTAGTGGAAGATTGGACTAAAATCTGCGTTAGTCTTCTACTTTTTTTTTTTTTTTTTTTTTTTTTGCTGCATGGCTTGCAGGATCTTAGTTCCCTTCGTTTTTTTTTTTTTTTTTTTTTTTTTTTTTTTTTTTTTAAGATTTGGTGTGGGAATGGAAAGGAAAGAGTATTATTGGGATTCATTTTGTTATAGTTTGAATTTATATAATGCTTCTCATTTGGACTTCTCCCTTCCTGGTACTTATTATTTTTTTTTAGATGATTTTAATTTGCTGTTGCCTCTAAAAGGAACATAAATGTGTATATTGTATCTCAGTAGGATATGCTCTGTAATTACTTTCGAATTTATAAAATCTAGGCACTTGTTGTGAGTTAATTATTTTATCAGAATTAAACATTTTCTATAAATTGGTGTTTGACTATATTTCAGATTCAGTGTTCTTAGTCAAGCTGACCTCTGCCTCTTCTAAGAATGTTAAGGAAAGGAAAATTAATGAATGACTGTCTTTCAACATGTTAGTCCTTGTTGGTTTATTTTGTTAATGTATTTTTCCTTCAAAGTTTTAAAAATATAATCCTGTCTGAAATTCATACTAAAACTAAGATCTTGAAAGTACTAGTTACTTGATTTTCTTATGTTAATCCTTAGAAGCAGACTACTTATTACTCAAACTTGTACCCCCGTGACAACCCCATAAACTGTGAAGTTCCCTTCCATTAATTCATCTTTGAAGGCCCCGAAGAAATCCCACCTTCCTCTGAAAGCTTTCCGTGCTTTCCCTATAGCCACGATTAAACTCTACTTCATGTCCTTTCTAGGAGCACTTTTTATAGCCACCATAGTAGTCTTCCCTGTATTTTTCTCACTTATATTTATTTCTTTCCTCAAGAAGATTGTGAATAGCCTCTGTATTTTACCCACAGAGCCTCATTCAACGCTCTGCCTATAGTATGAACTCGGCAGATTTTTAAGTTGAATGTCTTCAGGGAATCTTCTCACATAATTAAAAAAATAACCTTTCAGATGGGAAGCACTTGCTCATTTTTGCCTACCACAAAAATGAAAAATGTCAGCCACAAAAGAAGAATATACGTCTGGGGTGTGTGTCTGTGAGATTTTTAGAGTGTCAGCTTCAGGAGGGTTGCAGGGCCTGCTCCATGACAGCAGGCTGAGAGTGCTGAGTTCTTAACAGTAGAGGGTGGGCCTGTGTGTGTGATTTCTACTGGATAAGCCAGTTAGTCCCCAATGGTTGTAGACTCCATGCTTATGATAATACCTTCCATGGAATTATAAACTTGCTTCTCTCTTCTCTAAATCCTCCTAAAATATCAATATTAGTGTCAGAAGAAAAATCCTATGTAAAGTTTATGTAGAGCCCTATTTTAAAAGGACGTTAGAATCCCTGTTATTCCATAGTTGGTGAAAATGGAAACCTATCCTACATTTACAGAAAGGGAGAAAGGAGCTGTTATTTTTCTCTCAAAGTTATTCACACAAATTAAATATCTGATATACTCTATACTTATAAATACAAAATAAAGGAGAAGCTATTACTGCAAAACAGACATTTCCTTTTCAAAGCATTGATGCCTAAGGAAAGAAAATACTGTTTAATTCTTCTATTATAATACAAATTTAAGATATTCTTAATGACTAATATGATTTTCAACTTTTTAACTGATGTTGTTTTGTACATATTTTAAGGTTTGATTTTTCCTTTTTATTATTAAAATGTGATCATTTCTGATATGGATATACATGATCTTTTTTTTTTTTGTCACCCATTCCCTGTTCTCAATATCTAGCATAATACTGTGTAAAAGTGATTAATTCAGGGGTCCCCAACCCCTGGGCCGCAGACCAGTATTGGTCTGTGGCCTGTGAGGAACCGGGCTTCACAGCTTCATCTGCTGCTCCCCATCGCTCCCTGTCGCTCCCCATCTCTCGCATTACCACCTGAACCATCCCCCCTCCCTCACCTCCGGTCTGTGGAAAAATTGTCTTCCATGAAACCGGTCCCTCATGCCAAAAAGGTTGGGGACTGATGAATTAATTGATATTTGAGTTGAATGAATAGCTTACAAGGAGCATTCATGCACCAAGTTTAGAGAGGATAGTCTTATAATTTTAAAAATAGTCCTTCTTAGTGAGATCTGAAATAATAGGATTCTAGTCAGCCAGATAGGGAAAACTATGGAGAAATAAATTACCATGTAATAATGTAGACATATTTTTATGGTACTTTAAATGTTCCCATGCAATGTCATGTACTGTGTTATTTAATTTAATTTTCTCAACAGTCTGGGAAGGAAATGGTATTCTGATTTTAGAACTGGGGAAACGGAGATTCAGAGTAGTTATGTGAATGCTCAAGTCATTAACATCCTTGTAGGGCTAAGATCTGATTTCAGATCTTTTCCTACTTCCCCCTTGCTTATCAGACTTTAGCTCTACCGTCCATTCTATTCCTTGAACAAGCTCCTGCCCCAGAGCCTTTGTTGTTGCTCTAGCTTGTTCTCTAATTCTTGGAGAGCCCTTGCCCCAGAGTACTTGTGGACATTTCCTCTCATCCAGGTCATGGCTCAAATGTCTTCTAGTAATTCAGGTTTGAGAGGCCTACCCTGTTCACCTCAGCTGAAGTTATCCCTCTATTCCATGTACACAAGCATCCTCTGTGTCCTTCATTACACTAATTGCAGTCTTAACATTATCTTGTTTATTTGTTGCCTTATTATTGTCTGCTTTTCCTGACTAGGATCTAAGATCCACATATGAGGGCAAGAACCCTCTGTCTCTATCACTGCCATATCTTTAGCACTCAGTGCACGTTTGTTGAGGAGAAGAAAAAGAGAGGAAGAATGAGGGTAAGAGTTGGAGAGGGAGAGAGAATAAGAATGAGTGAGAATCTAGACCCAAGTCTCAGACTTTTCCCCGAAGGGCTTAGTAGAAGTGCATATGTTAGAAGAAGTCTGATAAACACATCCAACTCCGATTGGAGTAAGGCATATAATTGCAGCCTGTACACAGGGATTTCCCTTTTGGGGATGACAACATCCATACCTATTTTAGCTCTCAACTGCAGGACTCCAAACTTAGAGAGACTGAATAAGTTGAGTATAAAATCATAGAAATATTTTGGGTTGCCCAATTAATGCTATTACTTCACCTTCATATAGTTGCAGGTATTACTGGGAATCCATAAGGCCAGATATGAAGCACTAAGTTACATATAGCACCTCTCTTTAAGTTTACATGCCAGGATATAGTCATTGACCACAACCATGATACAGGAGGTGGTACCATGTTGTTTGAAGACTTCTCTTGAGGATAAATCCCTCTTTGTGTGTGTGTGTGTGAGAATATATGTACATATATGTATGTATATATTACACATTTGTAATAAACTCTGGTAAAATGTGTATGAGAATTATAACCTCAGTACTAAAAACTTTACCAGTTTTATGGAGTTGAGGGGAAATCTAATCAGGACGTAGAATAAGATATGCTCATGTCCCTCTCATTGGTCATCTTTGACACCAGTCTTTTAATTTAAATACTCCAGGGAGGAGTTACTCTCTTCTCTGGTGCCCCATGTCTCACCTAGGACTTGGTACATAGAATTATTTTGGGGTTCATTTTCCATAAGGGCTCTGAGACACTAGAAGTAACTCTCCTTGGAGGTCTAACAATACTCTGAAATTACTGGTACTTGGAGTATGGATGTTTTCATTTTGCTAAGATAGTCAGTGGTTTATGGCTCTGGATGATGAGAAGATTGGGAATTTTTAAAAAAGTATTAATAGGCATAGTAAAATTGACTAAAAATCAGTCATTGACAATAAAATTGTTTATTTTGATTCATGAGATAATTCATATGTCTTTCTCTTTTTATTCTAGTCCTAAAGAATATTCTTACATATAATAAAGAATTCCCATTTGATGTTCAGCCTGTCCCCTTAAGGTAAAATGAATAAGCACCAATATTTGTCTTCTTATTCTATCATCTTATTTTGTACCTATTTTTCAGAGATTTCTGGATGTTTTATATCAATGTTGGTATACTGATATCATTAGTAGTAACATATTAACATTTTATGTCAGCATTTTTTATATCAACATCTTACCTAGGAAATGAGTAGCTATGAGGCTTCTCTAGTATAGTTAGTTTTGCAGCTCACTCTTTTTTCTGTCCTTTTGCATATGTAGAAGAATTTTAGCACCTGGTGAAGAGGAGAATTTGGAATTTGAAGAAGATGAAGAAGAGGGTGGTGCTGGAGCGGGGTCTCCTGATGCCTCTCCTGCTAGAGTCCCCGGTGAGTGTCACGTGTTGCAAATATACATTACTTAACTCAATACAAGGTCAAGGTGTTTGGAACTTATTTTGGTATTTGCTAGTAGAGAGTAAAACCTCTCCAGGGTTCATGCCAATCTTAAGCAAATGGTCATGTTTTGGGCAGTAGCTGTTTTATAAGTATAGTCTGAAAGTATCTTACTGTCTGTTTTGGGGTTCCAAAGACGACCTTCGCGTTCAGAGATTCACTAGGAGGACTCACAGGACTCAGCATGTGATTGTACTCACAGCTGTGATTTATTCCAGAGAAAGAATACAAAAACAAAGTGATTTATTCCAGAGAAAGAATACAAAAACAAAGTCAGCAAAGGGAAAGTCTGGAGCGAAGTCTGAGTGAAGTCTGGAGCGAAGTCTGAGTGAAGTCTGGAGGAAACCAGGTGCAAGCTTCCAAGAGTCCTTTTCCAGTGGAGTCACATAGCTTGTGCTTGATTCCTCTAGTGACAGATTGTAATGACACACGTGAAGTGTCCACTAGGGAAGCGGGATGCACATTAGAGACTCCATGCCCAGAGCTGTTACTGGCGGCTGATCACATAGACACCCTCTGCCTAGCACTGACCAAAATTCCAGACTCCTAGAAGGAAAGCAGATAATTCAGCATAAACCATGTTGTTCGTACAAATAACTTAGGCACAGTGACCATTCTTATCAGGGGATAGTAGGAACCCTCCCAAAATCCAGATCCCCAGACTCTAGTCAGGGGTCGACCTTGTACTCAGGGCTTTCTAAGAGTAACAGTCTCAGACCTGCTGTGTTAACTCTTTTCTGTACACTGTTGTAAGTACTTCTTTAATTAATCAAATTGTGGTCATTAAAACTGGACCCAGGGAGAATGAATACTAAGCAAATGCCCTTTTCTTCCCATCTTGTTTTAGGAAAGCAAATAACGTATGGCAAAGCTTTTTTGTTTATAGAAGGTCTTCCCTCTCTGTCAGTAACCTAGGCAGGCACCCTGGATAAATTTCTTGCCTCTCCCAATTACTGTTTTACTCTGTTCTGTTCTTATACAGTACACAGTTTTCATTTCTGGTAAACTATAATAGTTCACTTTAGTGTACTATGCTGATATATTGTGATGTATTTTAAAATAGATGCCAGAAGCTTTAAAATACAGCTAGATACAGTTTATGTATTTTCCTGATAACTTTCTTGGTAATAAAAGTACAGGCAGACCTTGGAGGTGCTGCAGGTTTGGTTCCAGACCACCTCAATAAAGTGAGTATTGCAAGAAAGCGAGTCACACAGATTTATTGGTTTCCCAGTACATATAAAAGTTACGTGTACACTATAGTCTGTTAAGGGTGTGATAGCATTATGTCTAAAAAAACAAGGTACATACTTTGATTAAAAAAATATTTTATTGCTGGGACTTCCTTGGTGGTCCAGTGGTTAAGAAACTGCCTTCCAGCGCAGGGGACTCGGGTTCTATCCCTGGTCAGGGAACTAAGATCCCACGTGCCATGGGGCAGCTAAGCCCGCGCGCCGCAACTACTGAGCCCATGTGCCACAACTAGAGAGCTCATGTGCTGCAACTACATAGCCCACGTGCTCTGGAGCCCACACACTGCAGCTGAGCCTGCACGCTCTGGAAACTACGCTCCACAACTAGAGAGGAGCCTGTGTGCCGCAGCCAAGACTCGACGCAGCCAGAAATAAATAAATAAATATTAAAAAAAGAAAAAAAACTTTATTGCTAAAAAAATGCTAGCCCTCATCTGAACCTTCAGCTAGTTGTAACCTTCTTGCTGGTGGAGAGTTTTGTCTAACGTTGACGGCTGCTGACTGATCAGGGTGGTGGTCGCAGAAGGTTGGGGCAGCTGTGGCACCTTCTTAAAATAAGAGCACAGTGAAGTTTGCCAACTAGGTTGACTCTTCCTTTCACAGTTTCTCTCTAGCATGCAGTGCTATTTAATGGCACTTCACCCATAGTAGAACTTCTTTCAAAATTGGAGTCAAGTCTCTCAAACCTTGCCACTGTCTATCAACTAAGTATATGTAATGGTCTAAATTTTTTGTTGCCATTTTAACAGTCTTCACAGCATCTTCACCAGGAGTAGATTCCATCTCAAGAAACCGCTTTCTTTGCTCATCTGTACGAAGCAATTCCTCATCTGTTAAAGTTTTATGAGATGGCAGCAATTCAGTCACATCTTCAGACTCCACTTCTAATTCTAGTTCTCTTGCTATTTCCACCATATCTGTGGTTCCAATTGTAACATCAAAGATCACTGATCACAGATCACTGTAACAAATGTAATAATAATGAAAAAGTTTGAAATATTGCAAGAATTATCAAAATGTGACACAAGAGACACGAAGTGAACAAATGCTGTCGGAAAAATGGCGCCAGTAGACTGGCTTACTTGCTTGACATGGTTACCACTGATGTTCAATTTGTAAAAAATGAGATATCTGTGAAGTGCAGTAAAGTACTACAGTAATAATAGTGATATTCCAGTGTTTATAATGCCCCTTGGAGAGGAGGCATTACGGAGTTGGAGCAACATAGACTTGAACCAACAGACACTGGACTTGAGTCTAATCTCTGTCCATTACTAGTTGCACCTATTCTTAAACCAGTTTGAACCTCAATTTCTTTATTTATAAAATGGGATGATAATCATGCCTAACTCATAAGGTTCCTGTGAAGACTAAAGAAGGTACAGCATATAAAGCTTTTAGCACAGTACCTGTCACATGCTGAATATTAGTGAGGTGATTATTCTCATCATCATCATCTTTCAATGGAGATAACAATACCTACACTATAGGATTATTGCGAAAATTACTGTAGATGGTAGCTGTTATTGTTAATAATGTTTCTTTGGTATGGGGCATTATTCCTAATGTACCTTGCTTTATGAAAAGAGAGATGTATTTTTCTTGTTTTTGTCATATATGTAGGAAATTTCAAAATTGCTGAGATGGTGAGAGAAATTATCTCGCTGTTTTACTAACTGAATAGTTGTTATTCCCTTTGCAAACCACATATTATCATTGCCGTAGCTTCCAGTACTATGAATTTCTATCTGACTTGGTTGTTTGCTCGCTTGCTGTACTTCTGTAGCAAACAAGATCTTTAAAGCAGATGATGTAAGCCATGAAACATACAGATCAAGGTTTTTATGAGGTTCAGGTTGCTGAGTTGAAAAGAAACTTCTGCCATAAATTAAGTCCACTTGCTATGTAAGAGTAAGTCCAAACTGAATAGATTTTTGTAAACTGATATAGCATTGTGATATTTCATTTCAGAGGTACAGAAGGCTTACTGAACCCTTCTATTCTCTGAATTTCTTTTTTGAATGAGTACATGTAGTTTAATTAGCTGTTTTTAGTTTGGAGTCATTATTGTCCACGATCTATAGGTGTCATTAAAAAATGACTCGTAAAATTATATTCATTGGGCTTCCCTGGTGGCCCAGTGGTTGGGATGCGGGTTCGTGCCCCGGTCCGGGAGGATCCCACATGCCGCGGAGCGGCTGTGCCTGTGAGCCATGGCCGCTGAGCCTGCGCGTCCGGAGCCTGTGCTCCGCAGCGGGAGAGGCCACAACGGTGAGAGGCCCGCATACCACAAAAAAAAAAAAAAAAAAAAAAATTATGTTAATTGACATCATCAAAATAGCAAGATGGCATTTAACCTTTCACTTAACTGTAAAGCAGGAAACATTTTATTTTCCTTGTTATTCTGAGAGAATCCAAGATTTTAATTATGCCTAGGCTGTGTTTGCATTTGGTGGCAAGATAGTTCTGGGAATTGTTGTGACTTTTAATTTATTATCTTTGTTTTTATATAAGTTACTGAATTGTACGTTTGTTGTGACTTTTTTTAAAAGTCACGTTTATTGAGGTGTCACTTACATATACAACATTCACCCTTTTTAGTGTGCAGGTTTATGCGTGCTGACAAACGCCTACAGGTCTGTAACCAGCACCACTGTGAGACTGATGAGGAATAAGGTATGGTGTGCAGATGTGGTAGGACCCAGAATCGTTTTTCCCATTTAAAACCGAAAGCGACTTTTTAGCCAGCCTTTAATGGGAGGAGGGGGGGAGGTAGATATTATCTTACCTTTTTTGATATTAATCTTTTTCCTTTTCAAAATTTAAAAAACTCATGGCAAACATCATAAATTTTTGTTAAATAATTGGATTAAGCCAAAGTAGGATTTAATTCTTCTAAAGGTAGCCTTGGTAGATTTCATTTAAATCAAGGGTATAAATTTATAACGTGTTTTTTATGGCCTAAAAATGTATTGACATTGCTGAATATAAAGCTCTTAAAATCATAAGCCCAATAAATATGAATAAAAAATAGCCAAGACACAATTTTCAAGATTTTAAAAAACCTTTTTTTTACCGAATGACGTGATTAAACTCAAACATAGGCTTAGCAGGTTCAAAATTATACAAATGTGTTGGTTTTTTGAGCTCTTATATAGGCTTAAATATGCATAAAACATGTTTATTTTTGAAACTAAAAATAAAGAATGAAATTTACCTCTTCAGCATGAAACCTGTGCTTGGGTTTTCCTGCACAAGTACTTAATTCTCAGTTGAACTTGAGAAATAAGCAAACATGAATTTCATTTTCAGCTGAAATGAAGTTTTTTCTTGCTCACACATATAAGAAGTTGAAAATTGCAGCAAAATGTTCACTGCTTTCCTATGACTATCAGGGCATCCTTCTTTCACAGAAATCCAGAGCATGCCTAGGGGCACAGCGGTGAATATCATCTGAAGGGTACAGTCAGACCACAGCTCGCTAAGTTCTTTTTCTTCTCCCAAAGTCTCAAGTTCTCAGGCTGTGCAGAGGAATCAGAGAAAGTGTTCCTCACCTAGGCATTTATTAGTATGTAAAGGGAAGGAAAATACTCTTTGATTTTGTTCTCTTGTTCTCCAGACTGGTTTTTAATAAGATGTAAGACTTATTTATATTTTTTTCTCTCTCTCGAGCCCAAGCAGTCATGGAAATATTTCAGGATTTCCTTTTAAAGTTAATTCTTTTTCCTTTAAATCCAAGAATCCTGTCACTTGAAGTTAAAGGGTTTTCTTCAGAGCTTTGCAGAGACTGGTTCACATGAAATGTCTGTTAAGTATGCTACATCCTGCAGCCCTCATCTTCAAAGCACCCAGCAACATCTGGCCTACTCTTTCTTGAAAGTACTCTGGCAATTCAACCTTTGAACTCAGACACCTGTGGGGAACTCTCCCTTGCTTGCTGTAGGGAATGATGGATTGCCCTTTTAAAACTAACATTTCTACATGAAGCACATGCCCACTGACCCTTATAGACTTTGTGGATGTGTGTTTATTATTTTTTTTTTCCAAAATGTGATAGTGACACTGATATACTCTTTATGTATGCAAACAACTTCAATCAGCTATAATTTTAATTTCATAGACCTAGATACAATATTATTTAAATGATAATGGCCCCTAAGATTTTTTTCAAACTTTTAAAGCAGTTTTAAACACGAACAAACATCTTAACAGTTTTTCAAACTCTTTTTCGTGAAAGCTTAGAGGAACCCATTTTCCTCAACTGGTAGACAATAAATTACTTGCTAAAAGAACTTGTATGTGTATTTTAATGTTTTACCACAATTTCTACCTCTAAATTGAATTCAGTATTTCAAAACAAATAAATGGTCCCTCCATAACTTTTTATCTACCTGCAATGTCAGTTGCAAAGATTATCTGTTGCCAGAATTTGAAGACACATTTAATGTGTTACCTATCTACCAAATATTGTGGCTGGTTTGAACAGTATCATTATCTTAAATCATGTTTAAAATTATCCCAGAATAACTAAAGTATTTTTCTTGAAAGAAAAAAAATGCTACTTAAATGCAAAGTATTATCATGTATGTCCTTTTTTTTTTTATCATGCTTTAGCAGCACAAAGAAATGTGCACTTAAAAAATATTGGATGACAGGGATTTCCCTGGTGGTCCAGTGGGTAAGACTCTGTGCTCCCAATGCAGGGGGCCTGGGTTTGATCCCTGGTTGGGGAACTAGATCCTGCATGCATGCTGCAACTAAGAGTTTGCATGCCGCAACTAGGAAACCCATATGCTGCAACTAAGAATCCACATGCTGAAACTAAGAAGCCCACATGCCACAACTAAGACCCGGTACAGCCTAAATAAATAAATTAATTAATTAAAAAAAAAACAATTTGGATGACAGAGATTCTGTGTCAATAGTACTAGATATGTGAGTTTAGTTACAAGTATTACAAATTTAAAGCAATGAAAACTAACAAGATTATATGTATTATCACATGTATATGATATTGCTTAGTCTACATTTTGGACACCTGACTGAACTCTGCTGTAAGTGTGGATAAAAAATTAATATGCTCCTTGTTAGTGATGTTTAATTTCCAAAGCACTAAGGCAAAATAAGGACCAACTCACCTCTTATTTTAGAACCAACACCCGTGGGAACATCTGTACAATATCACATAAAACGTCAAGCAAATAAAGTTACTTAATAAGCAAACTCAAATCACAGGGTTTTCAAAAGATATAATTCTCAGTAATTATCCAAAAAGTCATTACCTCTTAAGGAGTCTTGTCTAGGTGATGATATACTACTGTTTTGGAACAAAGACCATCATGCCATTTTTCATTTTAGACCAGGAAGAAAAATCACGTGAGGACAGGGTCTTAAAGGATTTCATTGACTTCAGTTTCCATGTAACCTCTGTTTTCTTCTGTGGACTTAACACACAGACTCCTGGTCTCTGGGCTGGCGGTCCATTCCTAGTCTGGTTCTCCAAAATCTCTCTCTTCCAGAGTGTCTTGACCCCATACAGAGAACCAACCAGTCCATGTGAGGAGATCCTCCTTACGGTAGGTTCTGCAGTGTTATCAGCTTCCCTTGGAACAGAGGAGCTGTAGGTGAAGGACAAGGACTGCATCTGCTCCTCTGCTTCTGCCCCTGGGTTATTCAGAACCATTTTTTTTTTTTTTTTTTTTTTTTTTAGATACCATATACATGTGTTAGCATATGGTATTTGTTTTTCTCTTTATGACTTACTTCACTCTGTATGAAAGACTCTAGGTCCATCCACCTCACTATAAATAACTCAATTTCATTTCTTTTTATGGCTGAGTAATATTTTATTGTATACATACATTCTTTATCCATTCATCTGATGATGGACACTTAGGTTGTTTCCATCTCCTGGCTATTGTAAATAGAGCTGCAATGAACATTTTGGTACATGACTCTTCTTGAATTATGGTTTTCTCAGGGTATATGCCCAGTAGTGGGATTGCTGGGTCGTATGGTAGTTCTATTTTTAGTTTTTTAAGGAATCTCCATACTGTTCTCCATAGTGGCTGTATCAGTTTACATTCCCACCAACAGTGTAAGAGGGTTCCCTTTACTCTGTTTATTTTAAATGGCTATTAGAACCTCAAAGTATTAGCACCTTGTCAATGGTTGTGATTTGTAGTTAAGTGATTTTTTTTATGTTTGTGGAGCCATAGCTGCGTTCATAAACTGTCTTCTACAGTTGATGCACTATGGAATAGGACAACTTGGATTACTGGTCCAAATACAACGTATTGATAAATAGTTTTCATCATCAAGGTGGACTTTGGTGTGTCCCCTATTGCCCTAGTGCAGTAAAATGACCCTGGAGCTTGTGATTCGTTTTTGTTACCTTATCAGAATCATCTGTAGGCTTAGGTTTGGAATCCTCCTCTCCTAGCTCATACCTCTTCTTCAGAAGCCACATTGAATCAAATAATTCCCCCCAGTTTTCTTTGACAGCAGTAGGACATGTTTGCTCCAGTTGGTGGTACACTGGGGAGGTAGGGCAGGTAAATCAGAAGAGGCTGACAGCACCGGGCGGCCTTCCTCCATGCACTGTAGAGCTTACCAGCTGCCAGTGGCTGCCCCTTTCTCGCATGAAAAACTGAAAATGGATCCAACCGGTTGAACATGGTCCTACTGCCCATTGCCATATGAGGCTCAAAGACCAATAATAGAGTTGCTCTAGGGACTGCCCAGTCTCTGTCCATCACAGTGAACACGCATTGCTCAGTGCACAAAGTTCAGGTGGCGTTTATTCCTTCTTAATTACTCTCTTTTGTGGAGCTCCTAGCCACAGCTCCAGCACACCCCTAGGATACTGCGGAAACCTGGTTGAGAAATCCTGGTTTAGGCAGTTACCTGTATGGCTCCCCAAAGACATCCATATTCCAATCCCCAGAGCCTGTGAGCATGTGTGTTACATGGCAAAGGGACTTATGTTAAGGACCTTGAGACGCAGATTATCCTGCAGGTCCTTTTTAGGCTTTGTGGACAATTAAATTACAAAAGTGGCAAATGGGACATGGCAGTTAGAAGCATGGACTCTAGGGTCAGGCCGCTGTGTGATAATGGACAAGTTACCTAACTTCTGTGCCCCAGTTTTCACCTTCTGCTAACTAACTGGGACTGACATTAACATCTATATCATAGAATTATTGTGAGGATTAAATGAGTTGACACTTAGAAAGTTAGAACATTGCCTGGCACATAGTTAAGTGTTCTGTAAGCATTGATTATCTGTTGTTTATACAGTGCTACCACATAGAAGAACATTTGTTATTTTTGATCCTTGCTCTAGATTTAATAGCAAATTATTCTAGCTGGAAAAGCTTAGTCTATACCAGATCATGTATGATCATTTCTTTTCTTATCCTGATTATAGTCTTCAAGTTTTACAAGTGTAGTTGCTTGTTCTCCTGTTACTTTATATAGTTTAATATTTTAATTGTTCATTTAGAAATCTTCTTTTAATGTAGTGCTTTGATTTCTGATTATCATATGGTTTTACCTTTGATACATAAACATGCTACCTTTCTCATCTAACCCAGGAGCTGCAGGTGGTATGGTATTATGCTGGTATTTTATCTTCTTTCACGCACATGTCATATAAGACAGTGCATCAATACATATATAATATATCTATTATCTAGCCATTTGTTTACTAGAACATAATATAACCTTTAGAGCTGTGAAATTCATTTATTTATTCAACAATACATTAATTCAAAAAGGATCTGTTTATTACTAATGCCAAACAATAATAAAAAATGAGTGGTTACCCAGATTTGTCTTTCAAGAAGCTTACTATGTAGTCAACAAGACAAAGCCAACAGTACATAATTATGGTTAGAGATGTGCACAGTGTGTTATGGATAAGCAAAAAAAAGAAGGCTAAGGGAGTTCAGCACAGGGAATCTAGCCTGAACTGAGACTCCGAGTGTGTAGAAGTTGGTCATACAGGGAGAGAGCACATTGGAAACCATCATGAAATACCTTGAATATTCACCTTTTTATATCATTTGTCGTCTTCATTTTATTGTCAGCTTGTAGATGCTCTTTAATAGGTGTAATGAGGGTGAAAAAACCTTCATGATGGAATGTTTTCATACTACCTTGAATTATAGAATAATGAAGCTGAATAAATTAACTTGCAGCTTGAAATCACTGCCTTTGTATTGAATTGTTAGAAATATATTTAGTGGTTAGATTAGATTTTAGTGTGGTCTGAGGCAAAAAGGTTTGTTGGTAATGAGGAAAGAAATGTCATCCCATTCATTCGTTTCAACTAAAAGAGCTAGACAGTTATAGATTATGAACTGACTCATCCATAGAAACCAGTTTTAATGTTCACTTGGGAAAAACATAGTCTCATATCATTGACTTTGAATATTGGATAAGAAATTACCTTTTGACTGTCAAAGAAAGAAAGCCATAGTCAAAGTAAAAAAGACAAAGGGCTAACATCCTTAATATATAAATAAAAATTTTAAGTTGCAACAACAAAAACCAACAAGCACATTAAAAGACTGGGCAAAAGACATGAACAGACAGTACACACGTACATACAGACACACAAAGATGTACAAATAGCCCTTAAACATATGAAAAGATACTCATAATAAGAGACATGCAAATTAAAACTACTGTTGCTTAGGCTGTGACAGATGCTCATTCATCACTGGTAGGAATACAAAATAGTACAGTCCCTTTGGAGGGCAATTCAGCAGTATTTAACAATAACATCAGAAGTACGCATTTACTCTTAGGCCCAGCAATCTCACTTCTAGGAATTTATTCTCAAGATACACCTCTAAGAATATGAAGAAAATATTTGCATATGCGCCAGTTTGTTTATTATGGTGTAATCTGTAATAATAAAATATTAGAAACAACCTAACTGCCATATGTAGGTTAGCTGAATAATACTGTAGAATACTATAGATAATAATCAGGAAAATCTCCATGAACTGATGATTTTTCAGAACATATTGTTCAATAAGTAAAATATATCAAAGCAATTCACATTAGCAGATTAAGGAGGAAAATCTCATAATCCTCTGAATAGATGCAGAAAGGTTAAATTCTAAATCTCTTCCTGATTTTTAAAAATTCTAGCAGACTGAGAACAGAACAGTTCTCTGGGTGTTCTCTAAGGGATGCTTTGAGCCAAAATCATACTTGAAGCATTCCTTTTCAGATCAATAACAAGACATAGTGCCTACTATGACCTCTTTTCATCAGTGCACTAGGACCAAAAACAGAAGTAAAAGATAAAAATTATTTGTAGATTTTATAAATATGTGTGTAGAACATGCAAAAGCACCTATAGGTAAATAATTAGAAATAGTAAGAGAGGGGCTTCCTGGTGGTCCAGTGGTTAAGAATCCACCTGCCAATTCAGGGGACACGGGTTTGAGCCCTGGTCCGGGAAGATCCCACATGCCGCAGAGCAACCAAGCCCGTGGGCCACAACTACTGAGCCTGTGCTCTAGAGCCCACGAGCCACAACTACTGAAGCCCGCACGCCTAGAGCCTGTGCTCTGCAACAAGCGAAGCCACTGCAATGAGAAGCCCGCGCACCGCAACGAAGAGTAGCCCCCACTCGCCACAACTAGAGAAAGTCTGCACACAGCAACGAAGACCCAGTGCAGCCAAAAGTAAATAAAAATTAAATTAAAAAAAAAAAGAGAGATGGTAAGAGAGTTTAGCATGGTTCCTGGATGTAAAGTTTGTACATAAGAATTGATTCTATAGGCTTATTGTGTTCATTTTGCAATATACAAATATCAAATCATTATGTTGTATACTTGAAACTAATATAATGTTGTATGTGAATTGTACCTTGATTTTTTAAAAAATTATGTACCAAAAAAGAATTGATTTTATCTTTATAAACAATCAACAGTTGCTTAGAAAATGAAATAACATTTATAATAATATCAGAAAATATCAGTATAGTTTAATAAATCCAATGAGAAGTATAAGACCCATGTGAAGAAAGCAGTAAAACTTTATTGAGAGAAATTAAGAAGTCTTAAATAAATGGAGAAATATATTCCAGTTCATGGGTTGGAAGAAGCAATTTGTCAAGATGTGACTGTTTCTAAAATTGATCTGAACTTCACTGCAGTCCCAACAGTGTTTTTGTTATTTGATGTTTTGTGGGTTTTTTTTTTTGTTTTAAGAACTTGACAGCTGTTTTTTAATAATTTACATGGAAATGCAAAGGGCTAAAAGTAGTTAAGACTCTTGAAGAATAATGTCAAGGCAGGAGAATTTGCTTTACCAAATGTCAAGACTTTTTGTAATATTATAGTAAGACACTTACGGTAGTGGTGCAAGGGTAAGAAATAGTCCAGTGAGAGAATGGGGAGCCCGGAAAGAGACCCACACTTGATTTATGATCAGAATGCCACTGCAGATACATGGGTGAGAGGACAGTCTATGAAGTAAGTAGTGCTGGGACAATTGAGTGTCCATGTGGATTAGAATGGGATTGGGCTCCTACCACACACCATAGCCAAAAATTAATTCTGTGTGGATTATAGAATGAAATGTGAATGGCAAAACAAAAAAGCTCTTATAAGAATACCTTCATGACCTTGGAGTGGGGAAAGATTTCTTGAATAGGACACAGAAAGCACTGACTCTAAAGGAATTTAGAGATTGAGAAATTTGAATACGTTAACATTAAGAATTTACCATAATCAGAAGACACCATAAACAGAAAAGGCATTCTAAACATGTGAAGACTGATCTTGGTATTAAAAGTCAAGAATGGCTGTTATCTCTTGGGAGAGAGAGTGATTTGGGTGTGTATTGGGGGCACAAGTCAAGCTCCTAGTATGCTGGTAATATCTTTCTTTCCTGGATATGGTGCTAGTCACACAGGTGTGTTCACTTTGTGAAAATTCATTAAGCTGTGCCTAGAATTTGTACACATTTTAATATGTTACCCTTTACTATACAGATTTTTTTTAAAAAAGGAAAGCCACTGAGAAATTATTTGTAGAACATGTATCCAACAAAAAGCTTATGTCAAAATATTAGAGGACTCCTACAAATCACTAAGAAAAAGGTGAACATTTCAGGGACTTCCCTGGTGGTCCAGTGGGTGAAACTCCATGCTCCCAATTCAGGGGGCCCGGGTTTGATCCCTGGTCAGGGAACTAGATCCTGCATGCCTGCCACAACTAAGAATTCTGCATGTTGCAACTAAGACCCAGCGCAGCCAAAATAAATAAATAAATAGTATATATTTTTAAAAGGTGAGCATTTCAGTAGTAAAGTGGGCAAAATAATTGAATAGATACTTTAGGAAAAGGGAAATACAAATGCTTATTTTTAAATGAAAAGGTGCTCAGCTCATTAATCATTGGCAAAATGAGCTTAAGACTAGATTGGTATTTCTCTACACCTAAACTGGCCAAAAAGAAGAATCTGACAACTCCCAAGTGCTAGTGAGGATGTGGAACAATGGAGATTATACTAGGAGCAGAAACTGACATGACCACTTTGGAAAATAGTTTGTAATTACATAGCAAACATGAAGGTGATATATCATGTGACTCAGTTAAGTCCTCCCTTGGGGAATGTGTGCTTAGGTGGAGCAGAGTATGTATCCAAGAATGTTTGCAGCAGCGTTAACAATTTCCAAAAACTTGAGGCAACTCAAATGCCTGTCAACAGAAGAATGGATACAAAAACTGGTATATTTGTACAACCTCTATACTATACTAATTCTGGAAAATCATAAAAATGAACAAATTACAGCAACTGACAACAACTGGATAAATCTCAAGTTCAAAAGCAGGCAAAATAATTATACAGGGATGCTTTTTAGTAGTGATTTTAAAAGCCAGGGTAGTGAGGAGGAATTCAGAAGAGCATTGGGTGGGGATAGAAGGGAACTCCTGAGGTCATGCTTTATTTTTTGACCTCATTGGTGGTTACATGGATGCTTGCTTTTGGCATTTCATTAAGCTGTACTCTCGTTTTATTTGCTTTTCTGAATGTGTTAGATTCACAATTTAAATTTTTTTTTAAAGAATAGACAGTGGGTGCAGTAAAGACCTTTTATCTTTAATGTAAGAAAACTTGTGAAAATTGAAAATGTGTTGAAATAGGGCAAAATATTTCATGTGAAAAAGTAATGTTAATTTTGAAACAGTATTAAATACTGCTTTGAATGTCCCATTTTGGTTTTTCTGCTTTTTATACTTCTGCCTTGTCATTAGTCAAAAAAATTTTTTAACAGATATCACCAATTAAGACTCTTGGATTTCTATAGTAATCTTCATGTCATAAAATTCACTCATTCTAAAATGTGTACAATTCAGTGACTTTTGATAAGTCTATAGTGTTGTGCGTCTATCAGTGTGATCTAATTTGAGAACATTTTCATTGCCCCCTAAAATTCCCTCAAGCACATTTGCAGTCAGTTAAATGTATCGATAATATATTTTGAACATGGTAAGTTGACTGATCCATGTACTTCGACTACTTCCTCATTAAAAGTAGAATAACACATTGTTGGATAGAAACTTAAAGAGTGTCAACCAGAGTCCTTTATAAATGTTAGATTCTGTAAGTTGTGGTACTCTATACATATTAAATTAAAATCAACCTTTGTTTGCATCTGTTCTTCATCGATTATTTGAAATAAATGAACAAACTGTACAGTCAGTTTCTTTCTTCACGTCATTTTCTTGGTGGGGAATGCTCTTGTGTGGTTCTGGGTGGTTTTTCAGTTTTAAAAAATTTAATTGATCTATGGAAAAGATTTCAAACCTACAATTACTCTTGTGGTTTTATGTGGCATTCTCAGTAGGACTGGTTTCTGAGAGGATAGATCATACAGAATAGGGTGAAGAAAGGAGTGGGAAATTACACTGTAAAGTTATTCAATTAAATATATAAATACTAAGTTATATGTTATTTCCTGAAAGATTAATAGTAGCTGAAAGATTTATTGATTCTGGTATTAAATTTTTCAAACTTTAGAAATACGTAACAAATGTTTATAAAGCTTTTTGTGTCCTTGTTCCACCACTTCATGCTGAGATATGGAGCATATTATTTAGGAGTAAATGTGAAGCATACATATTGTGTACATTCTCAATTACGTAGTAATTTGTAATTGGGCTTCCTGGATTGGAATTTTAACAAACTTGAGTTAGTAATTTATGCGTTAGTGTTGAACGTGAAGTATGGAAGTGTAGATGTATCTTGTGTCTAATTAAGCGTTTGTCTGAGAAGAATAACATCAAGTGTCTGTAAGTTTTGGAAACCAAAATGATGCCTGGCTAGTTGCTAAGCCAGTTAAGAGCAAAGCTATATCTTCTCTATGTTGTTAAAATATTTACTTTGAAATTATTGGTGGAGCTCATTTTTATTGCTATTTCTCTGTTGCCAGGTACTTTATTACCAAGGTTGCCATCAGAACCAGGAATGACATTACTCACTATCAGAATTGAGAAAATTGGCCTGAAAGATGCTGGGCAATGCATTGATCCCTATATCACAGTTAGTGTAAAAGGTAAATAATTATGCATATCTATCTTCCCTCTGGGGAATTTTATAATGTTGCTTCTCATTTGGAACTTTTTTGGTGGGGAGAGGGAGGGGATGTTTTATATCTGTGACAACTTATTTTAGTTGATTTTACAGTGAGGCAAAATCCCTGGGAAGAGGTGGTCATCATTCCTTCACCAAACATTTCTGAGAGATTTACTAAAAATACTTCCCTATCCATAACTTACACTCATATTTGCTTTTGGCTTTTTCTTTGTGTGTATCTTTTTATTCTTAAAATTCCGTCAAGGGTGCTGACTAGACAGACACACTGTCTTTAACAGCAGATGCATCCTTCAGAAAACAGGTTAAAAAAATGTCCCCCACCTTCCAAGGGTGTGTGGTTTTCTTTGCAAAGCCCAGTGTTCTCCTGTTTTCCCACACCTCCACTTCAGGTCCTCTCGTTCCTGTCCAAGAGAGGTTTGTACATAGGACAGCTGTGCAGAGGTAGATGAGAATCAGGCCTTCAATTAATCATGAGTGGAGACAGGGAAATAGGACGTGTCCATAAACATCCACGCCCTAAACATAATCCTGCGGGACTTTAGACGAGTGATGTATTTCTTATACTTAACTATATTGCCGTCATTATTAAGCATGATTACTCTTAGGATTTGTTTTTTTCTATCCAATGGCAAACCATTTTTTTCCTTGAAAACAACTTTTTTGGTCATTGGTTTAAGAGGGAAGCCACAGTGAATGAATTGTTTTGTCATTGCCAAGCATTTTATACAGCACTTTATTTGTAAAGCACTCAACAGTCTTTTAAAAATAATTATTGGGTGATTGACGATGAAGTTGTCATACTGTTATTCAGAAATAACTGCACAGTTAATCGAGTCTACAGTTAATAAACCTACAGTTTGAGACAAATCAAACAGGTATGGACTGAAATTAAATGGAGGGAACTTTTACCGATCATAGAAATATTCAGACCCATGGGTTCATTAGTACCAAATAAAAGAAAAAGGATTTTGGCCACAGACAAAAATTTTAACATGGAGAGACCATGATCCATAGTACTAATGCTGTGATACTTTAACTTCTGATGTTACTGGCTCTCAAATCCATGGTCTACTGGAAAGTATTTACACCCTACACAAAACTACATCTCATTCAGGAACGAACACTGTAAAATACAAAAAAATGTAATGAAATGTAGATATTATGTTACCTTTGCATATGGTTGAACTGAAACATGTTTTATTTAAATATCTTTAGGAACTGAAGTAATCAAACATACTCTCTTGCTTTAAGGTCCCTAAGATGGGTCTGTTGAATAATACATGAACACTGAGTAGTCATTAAATGAGTCTGTGTTGAATTAGATTAAAATGGATGATTCCTGGCTCCAGAAATTACAGCAGTATACCATACATAGTGTGCCATCTGGTTATTGTAAATCAGCTTATGTTATAGCAAATAGAACCAGAATTTAAGTAATATATGTAAGAAGTGTTCATTCATGGAAAGGTTTCCTTGGCAGCTGTCGTGTCTTGTTTGGTCCTCTGACTTGAATACAGCAGGGGAATTTTGATAATGTTAGATTTATAGGCCTTTCCGTGTCATGCATGCGATCAAGGTTGGGAAATAGGGGTAGGAGCACCACTGTGGTATATTACGGCCCCAAATGTAATTCACAAAACTATACTGGCCTGTGTCCTCAGAAGACACCTCTTAACTAGGAAGGATCCAATTTTGTGATGTGTAAGGCGGCTTCCTCCTCCTATCCATGCGGGTCTCCCACCCTTTCTACTCCGTGCCCTCCACATGACCTTGGAAACCAGCCACCTTCAGGTACCTTCTCACCTCAGACATGGGTCTTTATTGGCCTCAGAATCTCCTCTCGGCTTTTGCCTCTTCAGGAAACACAGCCCTTTGCAGTTTTTACGTCTTTGTATTTGAAGGCTCGAAGCAGAAACTGTTTTTTCCTCTCTAGATCTGAATGGCATAGATTTAACTCCTGTGCAGGATACTCCCGTGGCTTCAAGAAAAGAAGATACATATGTTCATTTTAATGTGGACATTGAGCTCCAGAAGCATGTTGAAAAATTAACCAAAGGTTTGTGATGCTAAAAGTAGAACTATATTCAGAATGTGACTCTTTATTCTCCAGCTTTGAATCTGTTATGTACAGTGACTGTCATTTTAACTGAGACTAATGCTAATGAGTATACTTTATGTTTATAAGCATTTAAGTTAATCTTCCTAGGCTATTCTCATTTTACATTTTGTCCTTTCTTATAAATGCCATGAAATATAGAGCTGTGCATACCAGCAATGCAGGAAATATATTATCTACAGATGATGCAGATGAATAATAAAATTTTTTTAACTTCCTTAAAATGATGGTATCATATTTGGACTTTAATGCTGTTTTCAAATGTGACTTTATTTTCACATTTATTCAGACCTCAGACACAATCACGATGACAAGGAGATGGGTTCCATAGCTGAAGAGACTAAGAAATGTGATCTGCTATCTTAAAGATCTATGAGGTTTTTAAATAATAAAATGCCTCTGTTATTGCCGTGGAAGGGAGAAGAGAAGCTACTCTTTTGTGGACATGGCAGGGTCATACACCTGGGGACCGAGGTCACCGGTAACCTAACAATTGTAATCGTTTCGTGTGTGTTGGTAGCAGATGCTAAATATGCCCATCTCTGGAATTCCCTGGCGGTCCAGTGCTTAGGACTTGGTACTTTCATTGCTGGGGTCCAGATTCAATCCCTGGTCGGGGAACTAAGATCCCGCAAGCCACGCGGCTCGGCAAATAAATAAATAAACACGCCCATCTCTCCCTCATGTACATCCCTTTGTCTCCTAAGTGACTGGCTTTTCTTTCCTTCCTTGACATGTGAAGCGCTCCGTTTGGACCCAGGTGCCAGGGCTGCGCACACATTTCTGAACATTGTTAAACTTCTAGTCACTTGTGAGTTTTGTCATCAGTGAAAGTATTAGATGTATGTTAGTTGTCTTTAAAAGCAAAGCAAGATCCAGCACCGCTCTGGTTAAGCCTTTGTTAATAAGGAGCCAGATAACAGGGAGACCCTGACGTCCTTCAGCCTCTTTCGTTGCCTTTAGAAATTAATTGTTCTTGGCTACACAGACGAGGCGACTTATTATTCTGTTTTTAGCTTTTCTCTGTGGGGAGGTGGAGACAGCTTATCTCTTAGGCTTTGGGGAGAGAAAACTGTCTACATGTTTCATCACCACTTGTTCACTGGGGGAGGGGTGGGATAGGCGTGCTCTCTAAGCCCTCGTCTTGCTTAGCGCTGTCTTCACACAAGCACATGTCATTCCAGGAAAAACAAAACAGGGCTTTGGACACTGAGAAAGGTATTAGGAAGCAGTTAACATTTAAAAACTGAACCAGCTGTTGTTCAGACTCCAAACTTCAAACTCCCAAAAACTGAAATTTTGAGTTTTTGTTTTGAGAAACTATTTAAGTTGGATTTTTTTGATGAACTCTTTTACGTGCCTTTTCTACTTAATGCGTTTCTATGAGTAATGTTAATACTTAACAAGTATCTTCTGTGGGTTTTTTTGGGTAGTATTTAGTATTTTCTATTCTTAATACTTTATAATTCTACCTGTGGATGAACTTATTTACATTCTTGAGTCATTCTGGCTCAAGAAGTTTTGCTCTGCTCTGTAGAATAGGATGATACGGAGACATGTCCCTCCATTCAGGTACAGGCGAGTTGTGGGGTGACAGCCGTAGTCAGTTGTATCATCAGAGAGATTGTTTGACAGAGGTTACTTTGTAAAATTATGACAGTTGTTGCTTGTTCATAGGCTTCTGGTGATCAAAGAAAATTTATTGACACTAGAAATGTGCTGTCTGTGGCTAATCTGCTTTGCTTTAATTCCTTAGGTGCAGCTATTTTCTTTGAATTCAAACACTACAAGCCTAAAAAAAGGTTTACCAGCACCAAGTGTTTTGCTTTCATGGAGATGGATGAAATTAAACCTGGGCCAATTGTAATAGAACTGTAAGTGATGCACGAACAGAATTCGTACTAATTTAATGGTGACTCTACTCTCTCTTCTTAATATGTAACCTTGGAATAGATCAGTTATCAATGGTTTTTCTATTGTGGTTACAGATACAAGAAACCCACTGACTTTAAAAGAAAGAAATTGCAGTTATTGACCAAGAAACCACTTTATCTTCATCTGCATCAGACTTTGCACAAGGAATGATCCTGACATGAATACCCTGGAACTTCTGTGAATCTTACCACTCTGTAGAAACCATCCTAGCTCTGTGTAGCACATTCGCCCTTCAACAGGCAGGAAGCAAGCCGTACCCAGGCCAGCAAGCCAGAGTGAGTCCATTACAAAGCTGTAGCACAGAATTCAAAGTCCAGCACATCACTGATGTAAAAGACTCCTTTGGATACAGGCTTATTGTAGATCTTGAAATGTTTTCACTTTTCTATTAATTGTGCAATGAATAGCCTCTTTCCTAATTTGCCACTACTCCTGCCCTGCTTCCTGGAACGACACTGTTGTGGGTGGAATGTGCTCACCTTCACACTTAATACAGCAATAAGAGTGTGCTAGAGTTTACACACCTGTCCACTTCTGCTCCAATATGCTCTTCGGTTTTTCGAGTTAATGTCAAACTTTGGGTTGATGTGGGTAGGATAGTATGAAACTGCTTTGAGAGGAATTGGACCAATTATGCTGCCCAAGGTCAGTCTGGAAATTTATAGGCTGCTCCTCGGAGACGGCCTTGATTCACCCTGATCTCATGGTTCTCCTGCTTAGAAATAGTGTGCCTTGGCCAAATCAGTATCCCATATGGGCGTTGTTCGCAGGTGGTAGCTGTGATTTTTCCAGATGACCGGATCGTTTTTCTGAAAGTGAGCATATTTTTAGTCATGTTGATTAGCTTCTTTCTACATCACATCGTTACTCTTTCTGATAGTGATTCTGGGGTTAGTGATGGAACCGTTATCAAAATAATTACAAATTCTTGGTGGGTTTAGAGTGTCTTCGTGTAATCTAAAAATAATTTGAGTCAGATGCTAACAAGATACCGCAGGAATAACTGCTGTTTTTCTGACAACTGATTGTGAAACCTTAAAACCTGCATACCTCTTCTTATAGTGATGAGTATGCAAATCTGAAGATATTCTATTTTTTTTTATATAGGTAGATAGGATTGCCATTTATTTCCTATGTAGATATACTGACATTCATCCATATGGAAATATGCAGGTCATTAGCTTTTTATAATTTGACTACATTCTTTTGACTTAATAATGGGGCATAAAACTTTCATAGAACACACAAGGTGGATATTTGATACACAGAACATTTAAGATTTGGGGTGGGCATTCTGTGGGTTTGATGTGGAGCCCACATATTTAATATTCACTATTTTAAATGACCAATGCTAGCATGAGGGGAACGCAGTGCCAGTACTTGGCCTACTTTTAAACTCGTGTAATAAGCCTAGTCAATACCGTTCAGTATGTTTGCTTTTTAAAATAAGTAACCACAATTAAGTTCTAGCCCTTGCACTTCAAGAGATCTAGTCTCCACTTTCAGTTGTTAGGTCAGTTCTGTTTACTATGATGGATGTTAAAAAACTATATGAGCCTGAAGAATTCTCAACCCAATTTAGTCTTGCCTCCCTCTTGATTAGTTTAATTCCAGATGATTCCATCCACAGTAGCTTGAGGGGATGAGGAATTTGCCTTAATAAATTACTTTGTTGTTCACTCAACTCTTAGACTGTGAGTTGTCAGCCCCGTGCCCTGCCCCCCCACCCCCCCCCCCTCCCCCCCCCCCCCCCCCCCCACAGACTGTAAGCTCCTCAGGGGGCAAGAACCACACGTTCTCCATGTCACGTACATTTTCTGAGGTGCTTGGCAGCGCTCTGTACCCTGTGGAGTACTCAGTACCTTTTGTTTGATGTTGCTGACAAGACCTAAAAATAATCCCTTAAAAAACCTACCATTAAAATGTAGCAAAACTGATACATTGTTCTTTCTCTTTTCTCATAGACCATAAGACATGTATATCAAGGTGATAGTTTATGTCACATCTGCTGTCATTCACAAAAGTATGGTTTAGATGATGAACTACAAATGCCTTTCATCAGTGTTAAAGAAGCTTAAATCGAACACAGCTGATTAGCTTAGCTTTGTAATTCAGACCTGAATGAAATAACAAAACGAGCGACTGTCTCGAAGCAGTAGACGCAGAATACTCCACATCCCACAAATTATTTACTTTTTGATGAAAAGATCAGCCATTGAATAGTAACCACAGCTACAGCAGACTTCCAGGCTGAAACGCTGCTGCTCCGTAACTGAGATGACTTTAGCAACTAAGCCCAGAAAGACAGACAGTTAGCTGGACATGACTTCTGAAACAGATGTAATTTTCAAGCCAGTCGGGGCTGATGTGACTCAGGGTGATGCCCCCCACACCCTCTCCAAATTGGCGGCTTGCCTGGCCTGGAGTGCCGAAGGGGTGCAAACAGAGGGCTCTGAGAGGTGGCAGGGATGGTAAGTCTGGGGCTGCTCGGCTAAGCCACAGGTGGCAGTTCTCTACAACTGACTGACTTCTCAATATGAAACACAGAATAAACACCAAAAAGGCTTTAGAGGTTAAAAAAAAAAAAGAAAAAGACTCCAGGATTTGATGTTGAAATAGATTTAATTTACCTTTGCTACTATATTATCTTCCTAACTGGTGTAATCTATATTTAAATACTATTTAAATTTTGAAATTAACTTCACCATTATTTCACGTCCTGAAGAGACTGATATACTCAAAAGCTCTATTTGTGACTTAATCTTTTTATTTTACACGGTTAAAAATAACCTATGCTGTTAACTATGGAGTTTTCCTCTTAAATTTCTTCTATTCTTGATAATAAACAGGACACAGAGATGGAATTCTCTTTTCCTGAAAAACTCCTTATGTATTCATTATGAACTCTGGAAGAGTTGTCTTCTTTCAACGGTCCTTATCTTTCTAAAGTGGCATCTTTTAGTTTAGTATAAAGAAAAAATTTTGTTTCACAGTGAAGCATTTGCTTTATTTTATAAGGTATTCTAAGAGGATTAAACATCCTAATGGTGACAAGTCACGGTGCAGATTTCAGTAGTATCGTTACATCACAGAACTTCAGAGAATGCGAGAGTATGATCTAGCCGTGAACAACATCAACCTTTTATAATTCTGATTTAATTGAAATCTTAAACTTCTTGAAATGTGCTACAAAGTTACTATAATTTAAAGTGTCTGATGAGTTAGTTCTTAGAAACATTGTTTAAAAGACCTGGGGCAGTAATGGGTATAGCAAGTATGATAGATTTACTGATTTTTAAATATAAGTGCCAGTATTCAAATATGAATTTTGGACTAGGATCAGTCCACAAAAAGAACTGAGTTCAGCCCATGTTGCTGACCTAGGGCACGTTACAAGCCCCACAATCCTGAATCATTCTTTCTCATGGTATTACCTACCCTTTGCCCTTTTTCGCCGTATTCCTTGGAAGTCAGTGGCAAGGTACAGGAGAAATAACAGACTCTCTACAGTTTTTAAAAGAAATTTTCTTACTTTTATGGTCATGACACATCATTTTCATTTTTCTGTTATGCACCCTAACACAAGAACGGTAAAAGCAACAGAATACCAGGTCAAACAATTCTTGCTACATGTAAACTCATACTCAGAAAACCATTCTCAACCAGGCAGAGCCACAAGAAAGCACGTGAATGCTGTCCAAATTGGTGCACTGACTTCTTTGAAGTAGAAGGAAGACATATCAGTTGTGGTGCTTCCCGGTGACTTTGAGGTTGAACTCATGAGCGGTGAGCCAGGGATGTGTGCTGCCAGGTCACCATCTTCAGTTCTGGGAGCTTGAGTTTACACGTTTCCAAAATGGTACAAGTCTCGTGAGAAAACAATGGAATCAACAGATACTTGGGAAATATTAATAACCAAATTTTTATGAACCGTTACTACAAAGAACTTCAGCAAGAGGGGAGATAAAAGTTTAGTGATCTTTTAGTAAACACTTTTAGCGTAACAGCCATTGCAACCAGATATTTTTTAAAAATCAAGCTTATAAATACTGTTGCTCTGTATTCAACTGGTGTACACTAAAAATAGGATAATAAATGGAAATACATGTTCTTATAGCATTTCCACAGGAAATGTTCATATTTTTCACGACATCCTAAATCCTTTAGCAGTTACATATGCTACATTAACTAAAACACAGGTATTCTTTTTTTTTTTTTTTCGGTACGTGGGCCTCTCACTGTTGTGGCCTCTCCCGTTGCGGAGCACAGGCTCCGGACGCGCAGGCTCAGCGGCCATGGCTCACGGGCCCAGCCGCTCTGCGGCATGTGGGATCTTCCCAGACTGGGGCACGAACCCGTGTCCCCTGCATCGGCAGGCGGACTCCCAACCACTGCGCCACCAGGGAAGCCCAAACACAGGTATTCTTTATTGCACATTTCAAAGTTGTAAGGAGGCTCTAGCTTACAAGGTGATTTTTGCTTTGGGGCGGGGGGAAATGATATTTTTTAACTGTTTGGCTCAAAAATGCACACTGCCAGGGCAGCTTAGTTCTAAAAACAAACCTTTTAAAATCAACTTTTGGATTCTGAAGCCAGTGAAAATCCTCTACTATCATGAACAGTGCACAGTCCACTTTCTCTCAGACTAAATGTCCGAGGTCAGTTACGGGCTCTGTTTGAAAGCCTGCGAACAGCCCTGGCTAGTGCTCTGAGAGGCAGGCGGGGGCTCACCTCTGGAGCCGGAAGCCGGTGAGTCTCTTGCAGCAGAGGAAGGTGGATAATCCTGGGGGCCATGGGTTGGGGGTGGTAATCGGGTACCAGGGATAAAGTACTCTCTTGGGCCAAGAGAGCCTAAAGGTCTAAAAGGTGCGTGTCCTGCTAAGAATTCTCGAGGGTCAAGAGGCAGGTCCCGTTTTCCTGGTGGAACGCCTGGTGCATATTCTCTTAAGCCTAGTGGTGGACGCAAACCAGGACCTGGAAAAATTAAAATTCAGTCATGTAACTACATATGAACATATCTAAATTTAGATGATTCCATGTATGTTAATCTTTAACTCCTCATACCCCTGGAAGTTAGGTGGTGGCATCCCCACTTTATAGATGAGGCAAACTGAGGCTCAGCAAGTTTAAGTTACATGCCTATAGCCAGCCAGCCATGAAGCAACATAGGCTGGATTTATACGTGGCTCTACCTAGCTTGTGGTTTTTTCGACAACACAATTCTGCTGTCTTTATCTCACAAGAGCTTGATTTGTACTTAGAAGTACTATATATCATACTAAGATGATAGATTATGAAATAAGGGCTTCACTGTTAGTAAATTTTGATAAGGGAAATTCCACTGTTACTGTATCAATTAAAAACAAATGCAGCAGTCAGCATGGACCTACATATGCCATCAAAATCAAGGTGTCTGCCCTGCTGGGAAAGGCCTTCAAGCTCCACCTAATTAAATTCAGCAACATTCTACCTAGTAGCTATTACATTCTACCTTCTCTTTAACATTTCCTTCCTATTTACTCCCAAGGTGGGGAGTGATGGATTAATCTTTCCTTTTATACTCTGTGACCTGTTGCTTACACTTCTATTATGGTGATTACAAGTTTTATGTTGTATATAATCTATGTATGTGTCCTATAGGACACCTTAAGCTCCTGGAGTTAGGAGAGTTAATTCCATCCATTACGGAGCCTAGTATGTAGCCAGAGATGTTCAAGAAACACAGGCAGAAATAATATTTCTGACTTTCTATGAACAGCCCATTCTCCCTTGTCTACAAGAGATACCTACTGCCCATCTCAGTATAGGGAGATTATGCAGCACCCCATGTGTCCTGAGAAACTGGCAGAAAAGTTCAAATGTACTCAGCCAGCTTTACCCTTTCATTGCACAGCCCTGCGTAGCAACTGTTAAAATTTTATCAAGGATTAGAGTGAAAAGATGAATACACTTCACAAGTCCATTACTACCGTTCAATCATCATACCAAAGGGTGGAGGAAGTGGCCGAGGCCCAAAAGGCCCGCAGAGTTGAGGAGGTGGTCCGTATCGAATGGGCGGCAGTAGAGGGCCTCCCACGGGAGAGCTCATGAGGGGTGCCCCTGGAAAAGGAGGGGGCCCTTTTGCAGCCGTATTAACCTGCAAAGGAGAAGTAATGAAAGTTCTGAAATGCTTGGATATGACAGATAAAAGCACCAACACCAGTAAAAGCTAAAACCCAATGAAGCAGATGTCAGGCACTTGTCCAAAGAGCGAACTATGGCAACAAAACTACCCCTCCTATCTGTCCCACTGACAGCTCGGGCGGGTTCAAAGAATGTTAGAGGAGTGAACAATTCCACCATAATCATATTATTGCTCGTATGGGCAAACAGAAGAGGATGCAAGAGGACTGTCAAAGGATATTAACAGAGGCGAGTCCCAACTGAGAACTAACAATCATACCATACATACAGTAAACTGCTTCTAGGGCAGCCCCTCCCTCCCGTCACCACAATAGCTCATTTCTCCATATTAAGAGTGGAAAGAACAAAAGGGAATGAAAAATCCATTTTCTACACACGTAAGAAGAGCTAATATTCAGAGTACCTTCAATTCCCTTTCATGGGTTATAAGATCTCACCTTGCTTTAAACATGAGGCAACAGAGGCACAGAGAGTATTAGATAACTTGCCGAAGGTCACACAGCACGTAAGAGGCTGGGCTGGAATCCACTATCAGCCTGACTCCAAGCCAGTGCTCTTCCTCCTCTGCCCCCGCTATCAGAGGAGGCTCTACTCTCTTTGAAGTCAGTCTGCTACTTCAAAGGGGTCTTGGGTCTTAGCCAGGCTGCCCTGGGACACAAAGAGCTCTCAAGCGATGTGTATTCCTGGAGTCCTGCACTGGAACTCGCAAGTATTTCCCAACAGAGATAACGTTATATATACAAGTTCAGCAGGCACAGCTCCAGCATCCACCCCCATTCACCAGTAACGCCGTCCTTCACATTACGAGGTGCTGACCAATCCTTCCCTACAGAAGCTGGGTTGGAAATTCTCAATAATGAAAATATGTATCTTGATGTCGACACAGTAAAGCACTGTGAGGTACAATCAGAGGACTTACCAGCTGTCGCAGCTACACAAGTTACAAGAGAATACACTTATGTGAACATAATTTAAGGCTACTGATGGGAACTGGCACAACAGGTAATTTAAAGATTTCCACTATTCAGTACTTCTCTTATAGCAAACATCCTCTGTTACTGATCTGTAATTTCAGATTATTCAAAACAGGGCTTGCCTGGTATACCACTGGAGATATTCTTTTTTTTTTTTTTTTTTTTTTTTTTGCGGTACGTGGGCCTCTCACTGTTGTGGCCTCCCCCGTTGCGGAGCACAGGCTCCGGACACGCAGGCTCAGTGGCCATGGCTCACGGGCCTAGCCGCTCCGCGGCATGTGGGATCTTCCCGGACCGGGGCACGAACCCATGTCCCCTGCATCGGCAGGCAGACTCTCAACCACTGTGCCACCAGGGAAGCCCGAGATATTCTTAAATAGCACACTTCCAAACAAATACGTAATAATGATGAATTTACACAATATACGATGAACTGATTTGCCTTAGAGCACTCAACACCGAAGCACACAATACAGAACTGAAGTGATGACTTTTCACATTTTAAGGTTAACTACAACAGATGCTCTAAAGAGATTAATCACCTAACCAGAACAGGAAAAAGGAGAGAAAACCAACCAACCAACCAGAGTTCAGCAACCCAGCAACACTTCAAGTCAATAGTAAGGTCAGTATTGCCATGCAATTTAAAGCACAGCAGATTAGTGTCATGCTCCTCAGCTCCTTTCCAGAAATACACCAAGTAAAAAGCCCAGTTCAACCTACAAGTACTTAGTGCTACTGGATGCTCAGCCAAAGATGTAATGCTGGGAACTGAAGGGCCTTCAGGCTCTTGGGGAACAGTTTGCTTTTTCAAAAAAAGTAAATGAGATGGTACAGACATAACAACACACAAAAGGGAGATGGATGAGGCAAAGAGAGGGCGTTGTAGAAAAAGTTAGATGTTTTCCTGAAATACCTAATTACAATTCAAAATGACCTCAGAATTTACCTTGCCCTCATCCGTCACCTTAGAGGGGGAAGAGCTTCTTGAGCTACTGTTCATCATGGAAGCTGCACCAGATTCTGGATCTGTGGGAGGCCAGAGAACTGATTTAGACTTATTCTGACTTGTATACTCTCTGAAGAAGAATACAAAGTCCTCTACCCACCTCCTCCACAATTTGAGACTCCTTGAACACACTTAGGTCCCTTACCAGAGGCAGAGGGTTTCCCAGATGCCTCAGATGACCATCGAGGACGAGGCAGAGGCCCATCCACTGACCCTTGAGAGAGAAATAACAGCCCTTGCATGAATTTTTCAGAATAAACCAATTGTGGACAGGTCAGGTTTCAGTTCTACCCAGAAAGCAAAATTTAAAATGGGTCTCCCAATACGTATGAGGAGAAATCACTAACAATTTATGCACAAACTTAAAGAATTAAAATGAGAACTATCTTGGATTGAAAGACCTGCACGTTAATAGCACTGGTCAGGCACTTCAAGCTACAGGCAATTGTATAGGCTGTTTTTTCAGTCTATATGTAATCTGACTTCCATATCTTACCAAGTATTATAGACATATTTATGATTAGAAACAGACCTATAGCATTTCACATTAATGAGAAACAGATGTACACTGCATAAATTATATAGTTTTGAGGCTACTTTTATATTATTCAAGAGAGGAACTCAACAGAAATTTAAAGATAAAGGCCTATACTTCACAGCAAAAATCTGAAAAGAAACAAACAATAAGAATAAATTATATTTATATATTTGTTTTACATATACACTTATACATAACAAATAGTATTGTTATAATAATAAATAAATGCTTTTTGTTCTAAAGCAAATCTAAAGTAGACTATTTATCCACCAAGACAAAATTAAGAAATTTCCTTCTTTATATATTGGACAGACCCAAATGCTCAACTGCTGCTTGCATCAGAATTCTCAAAGAAGAGAAAAACTCTTGAAACAGTTTACTGCAAGGTAACACGTCAGTGCTCACCAAATTCACTTTGAGGCATCTCTCTTCGGTTAAGCGTAGCAGACAGAGGTCTTGCGGGTGGGTCTGCTGTCAGTGGCGGGGAGCATTCTCCACCACTCACAGGAGATGGGCCAAAAGAGCCATTCTGGCTCAGAGGACCTGAAAACAACGGGCAATAATTACCACTTTAAGTGAACCTTTTTTTTCTAAGTTCTTGGGATTATTTCTAGGGCATCATAAATATTACACACATACTCAGAAATAAAAAGTAATTTAAACACATTTTCCACCAAAAAATAGACTGCAGCCCTTTAAAAGTGCTCCCTACCTCTCCGTGCAAGGTTCTGTGTGTTGGGTCTTCCTGGCATTGGTTTTATGATCACAGGTTCTTCTTGCAGCATTGCCATCTTTTGGGTTAGTTCCAGTAATCTTGAATATAGAGAAAGAATGGATTTAAATATGAAACAAAATTAATTCCTTATTGGATACCACACAGCACAGCCTTTAGAAACTCTAAAACACACTGAAAATATGTTTTAAAATCACATACTTGTGTCTCAAGTTGGCAGCTTCTCTTTTCTCTTCAGCTATAGCTCTTTCTGCAGCACGAGCTTTGAGCTATTGGAGAAAAAATATATCCAAAATAAGCTGTGGTAGACAACACACAAAATAAAGAAAAGAAAAAAAAAATCTTACCCAGTTATCGTGAGCTTTTTTCTCATGAGTAGCGATCTGAAAAAGATAACACATCAAAAAATATGTTCAGAGATTCACTATAATAATATGTATTAGAAAGCAAAGAAGTCTGCTGCTCTAGGGCAGTATAATTATTACCTGGTTTTTAAATGAGCGCTCTGTTTTCTGCAATTCTTCCTCCATTTCTTCAATTCTCCGCCTAAGAATTAAACTTACTTTTATCATTTAGAGCACAACTGAATAATATTTTAAACAATCTCGCCATGTTCCCTTTACTCTAACAGCTACAGCTGTACCCTTTCAGACTTCATCCATATGTATAAAAACACATTCTACATGGCTATAATAAGAGTATACTGTGATCAAAACTAATACTGCATAATTTCCTTCCTTATTATTTAATAGCTAGAGATTCTGAACTGATACCTTATAATTTCCTTAACTGTTCTCTTCAATATGTTCTCAAACAATCCCGCTATAAATATTTTTCTCCATAAAGCTTTTTCTTCCTTTAATTATATCCACAGAAAATTTCCCAGAGCTATGATTACTGAGTCTATCAAATGGCATGATCATTTTTAAAAAAATTAATTAATTAATTAATTTTATTTTTGGCTGCATTGGGTCTTTGCTGCATGCGGGCTTTCTCTAGTTGCAGCGAGTGGGGGCTAGTCTTTGTTGCGGTACAAGGGCTTCTCATTGTGGTGGCTTCTCTTGTTGCGGAGCACGGGCTCAGCAGTTGTGGCCCGCGGGTTCTAGAGCGCAGGCTCAGTAGTTGTGGCACACGGGCTTAGCTGCTCCGTGGCATGTGGGATCTTCCCGGACCAGGACCCGAACCTATGTCCCCTGCCTTGGCAGGTGGATTCTTAACCACTGCGCCACCAGGGAAGCCCCGGCATGATCATTTTAATGTTTTTTAAATACATCATACAGCAAACTGCCTTCCAAAAAGAATTTCTCTGATATATGAAACCACTCAGAACTGTTGGCATGAACCAATTTCCCTTCCAGTCTTGTCAGTATTGGGTGTAAGGAAATTTCTGTGAATTTAACACTTTTTCCTTTGTTAACTTAAAATTTATTTTTTTCATGTTAATTAAATCTTTTGACCACTTATTTCTGCTTCTGTGCCATTTTGTTCTACACAGTGTAAAACAGTTTTTTTTTTTAAAGCTAACAGTAGTTTCATCAGCCACTGACACCCTCCTCAGAAGCCGAACTCACTTGTAAGTTTTCACTTCCTCTGCCGCCAAAAGCGCCTTTTCATCTGCAGCTGACAGCCGCTGCTCTCTTTCTTGCCGCTCATACTCTTCTTGACTCAATTTCCTAAGATAAAATCAGTTGTCAAATCAAAGTGTTTCTCTTGCTCTCCCAGGCGTCTGTCTGAATGCCTCGTTACTTCCCATCCTCTCTAAAACACACATACAAACAAGTCATAGGAAGGAATTCAAACCTGCCACTTAGGGATAAAAATCAAACTCTGGCCTGTTGGCAAATCACCTGCATTTTTAAACTTTTCCTCATAATTCTCTACTCACTAGTAAATGAAACAAACAAATGGAAAAAACACTCTGTGCCCCATGGGCAAGTTTCCTGTGTTTGAGACAATGAAAGCTCGTTTTACTTCAATGTGGAAAGCCAGGGCTGATCAACCTAACACAATTAAACTTGTCAGGATAGAGCAGGGGATAATTATTGCTCTTATTTCTACCATGGAAAGACCTGTAATTACTTCTCTTACTTCAATCTTGGAAGGATTATTTTTCAATCCAAGGCTGGTACCATGATAAATAGCCCCCCAAAAGCCTTTTAGAACGTCTTCTAATTGTGGAATTAACCACAGATTAATTCCACACTTCAGAGGTGGGACTCCTTACTCCCTATTTCAATAGAATTATGATTAAAGGAAAAAGAAAAGTCTTAGAATTGGCCATGTCTACTGGATAGAAAAAGAATCTTAGCTGTCCCATAATCAGAGTATCATCTACTGGAAACTGGTTTTAACCTACTAACCTTGGAGCTCAAGATATCAATCTACTATAACAGAGATTGCAATGGTAGCAACATGGTTTTAAAATGCTATTTTCTTGTTAGCCTTGTACATCTTTGACCATAGTTCTGATTCAAAAGAAACCTGACACAATTTCTATGAAACAGAAGCATAATCAGAAGAGCTATAGTAAAAACAGTTAGTAATCAAAGAGAAAAAGGGTGTATATTCTTTTGTAATTGTCCATTCAATACTCAGCATATGTCTTATGAACAGCTATAATATACTTTACCTAGTAAGATGCTAAAGATAAAAATATGGGCAAAGTACTATCCCTACACTGAGTTCGCAGTTTAATGTGTAAACGATGTACCTAACAACAGAACAATCCCTAACTCAGGAAGAGATGTGAGAAGACTGGGTCTTGAAAAAAGATCAGAGAGAATTTTGCTTCCAGGAATGAATGAGTTAGTCTGAGAACACTGAAAATAAATAGAACATTCGACAAAAATATAAAGATTGTGCTTGAAGGCATCAGAGAGCTAATATATTAGCTAGTAAGCTAATATATGAGGCCAAGATCTAGTAAAAAAAAAAAAAAAAGGAATCTCAGAATTACAAATAAGCCTGGCATCTGAAGCCACTTTTCCCCTAGGTTCACCCATGCACTTAAGACAATGTAAAGATATAAGGAGGCTACTGAATAGAGTTTTCGAAATATTCCTGGCTGCATAGAAAATGAAGTGGAGCTCAGGGCTACCACTGAGAGGGACCCTAGTAAAAGCCCTGGGCTTTAGGTTGAGGCTAGAAAGAGCTGTGCACTTGGAGTACCATATTGAGCAATGCAGTGTCCTTTGAAGGAACTAAGACCTTTTTTTTTGGCTGCGTTGGGTCTTTGTTGCTGCGTGCAGGCTTTTTCTAGTGTGGCGAGTGGGGGCTGCTCTTTGTTGAGGAGCGCAGGCTTCTCATTGCAGTGGCTTCTCTTGTTGCGAAGCACAGGCTCTAGGCATGCTGGCTTCAGTAGTTGTGGCATGCGGGCTCAGTAGTTGTGGCTCACAGGCTCTAGAGCACAGGCTCAGTAGTTGTGGCGCACGGGCTTAGTTGCTCTGCAGCATGTGGGATCTTCCCGGACCAGGGCTCGAACCCGTGTCCCCTGAATTGACAGGCGGATTCGTAACCACTGTGCCACCAGGAAGTCCGGAACTAAGCCATTTTTGAATGACCTCTATTGCTGACTGGATTAAAATAACGACCACCTGCTAGAAATAAAATCAAATCTTTTCTCTAGGAAAACACCACCATTCTAGGCCTCCAATTCCCTCTACAATGTCTGCCACTCAATCAAAACTGTCTAGGCACCCCACAAGACACTGTGATTAAAATCTAAAAGACAAGAGGAATGACCCATCGAGGATCCACATAATGGAATTATCACACAGACTTTAAAATAACTGTGCCTTATATATTCATGGAAGCAAAAGTCAAGATTACAAATTTCAGCAAAGGATTAGAAACTATAAAACTGAAACACAGTAACTGGAATTAAGAACTCAATGAATGATTTTAGTAGCAGATTTGATAACTGAAGTGAGATGTTAGCACACTGGAAGACAGGTCAGAAAAAAAATCCAGAATGAAGCAAATATAGGTAAGAATGTAGCAGACATAGGGGAAATTATTTTAAAAAAGGTTTAAATGGAATCTCAGAAGAAGAGAGAATGAGGCAGAATCAACATATGGAAAAAGACCCAAAAATTCAGGAGGTGCTGATGACCTCAAACAGCATAAACGCAAAATAGTTAGGGAAGGGGAGGGGAAGGAGAAGAGAAACAAACCCGAACATCCACACCTAGGCACCGCCCAATAAAACTGCTGAAAAACCGAAAGAGAACTTTTAAAGGCAGCAACAGCAGGGGTGAGACATCTGAACAAGGAAAAGAAGAGTGACACTGGATTCCTTAAAGAAACTTCAAAACCAGAAACTAACTGGTTATCTTTAAAGTGCTGGAATTAAATAACTGCAAAAATCCCAGAGCCAGCAGAATATCCTTAAAAAATGAAGTCAAAATAAAGACATTTTCACACAAAGATAAGTTGATGAAATCCGTCACTAAAGGACATTCTTCAAGTAGAATGAAAGTGATCCCAAATGGAAGACCAAAGGTGTAGGAGAGGATAAAGAACTACAGGAACTACAGGCAGACCTCAGAGATATTGCAGGTTCAGTTCCAGACCACCACAATAAAGCGAAGAAAGAAAGCGAGTTTCGGAATTTTCTGGTTTCCCAGTGCATGTAAAAGTTATGTTTACACTATACTGTAATCTATTATAAAGTGTGCAATAGCATTGTGTCTGAAAAACAACATACAAGCCTTAACTATCAAATACTTTACTGCTGAAATATGCTAACCATCATCTGAGCCTTCATAATCTTTAAAATAACATTAAAGATGACTGATCACAGATCACCATAACAAATATAATAATGAAAAAGTTTGAAATACTGCGAGAATTACCAAAATGTGACAGAGACACAAAGTGAGCAAATGCTGTTGGAAAAATGGTGCCGAAAGACTTGCTTGACACGGAGTTGCCACAAACCTTCAATGTGTAAGAAATGCAGTATCTGCAAAGCGCAATAAAGCAAAGTGCAATAAAACCAGGTATGCTTGTATAAATATGTGTGTAAATCAAGTGAATACTGGCCGGGAAGCACTGTAATAGACAATAAAAACATCTTGTGGAGTTTAAGTATACAAAGAATTAAAATGCAGGAGCATCTTAACTCAGGAGGGAGTTAAAGCCCAGAAAGAGGTAAATCTATTGACTAAGTCCAGGATACATGCTGTGGTCTTCAGGGTAAGTATATGAAGACAAGTAAAGCAACCAATAACTACCAAGCTTACAACAGGGGAAAAATAGAATTATTAAAAATATTCAAATAATCCAAAAGACAGAAAGAAGAGAAAAAGGAACATAGAACAGGCCATCAAATAGAAAGCACATACCAATATGTAGATTTAAACCTAAATATACATTTAGGAATTACATTATAAGGATAAAATGAGTACTCACCTATTTATTTATTTATGCCACAACTCACTCTAGAAAAGATTTTAAGGAACATAAACATTTGAGTAGGCAGGAGATTGCCTGGTGGAAATAATGTAAAAGGACATTTTTACTACAGAAAAAGCAGCATGCATAACTACACAGAAGCTCAGAGTGGCATGAAGGAACTGTGGTCAGGTCAGGCTGCATCAGAAGGAGCTGCAGGAGATGCACCTGGAGAGGCAGCTCAGGACAGCTGAGGGGCCCTGTGTGCTTGCCAAACAGTCAGAAATTGACCCTGAAGGGAATGGGGGGGCCTCCTCGACAGATTTTAAACCACATGATGATATACAAGGACTTGTATTTTAGAAAGTTCCTTCTAGCAGCTGTAGACTTGGAAGAAGAGGTGTAAGAAAGAGAAACTGGAGATAGGTGATTAGTTAAGGGCTGGCAGAAAAGATGACTTGGGCCTGAGCACACACAGTGGCTTTGGGGATGAAGTGCAAGCAATTTGTGCCCGGACATGGTGACTGAATGGATGCTGGAGGAATTGAATAAAATAGTGCCACACTGACTATATCATAAAGAAAGACAATTGCCATTTAGGTGATTCAGATGACTACTGGTGGCAGAGAGGTGCCCTTTCCCCCCCCCAATATTTATTTATTTATTTGGCTGCGTGGGGTCTTAGTTGTGGCTCGCGGGCTCCTTAGTTGTGGCTCGCAGGCTCCTCAGTTGTGGCATGCGAACTCTTAGTTGCGGCATGCATGTGGAATCTAGTTCCCTGGCCAGGGATCGAACCCAGGCCCCGTGCACTGGGAGTGCAGAGTCTTATTCACTGAGCCACCAGGGAAGTCGCCAGAGAAGTGCTTTTTAAAAAATAATAATAAATAATGAAATGGGAAATATTTATCTGAAGCAAGTCAGGTATTTAGAGCTAGCCTGAATAAAACTTGGAAAATCTAAACTAATTTCTTGGTGAGCAAAGAATTAGAGAAAAAGTTAGTGGTATGGTTCCAATGTTTAATGGCATCTGGCAATAGCAACCTAAGCATATGAAAAAGATTACATTTGCTTAGCAAAATAAGCCTGCTCATAGACTGCTATAAATGCCAAAGAGTGAAGTATAGGAGCAAACACAAATCACAACTGCCACCAATAAACTATTTTAGAGGATTCAGGTATTTTTGGTGGAGAAAACTTGAAGTATGAAAGTATATCTTTCAAAAGATATCTAACTCCAAATTTGAGATGTATATTTCAAAAGATTAATACCTAAACGTACACATGAAACAGGTATTTCTTTTTTTTTATTTTTTATGGTTTCCATATGGTTGTCATTTAGAACACATGCAGTTAAAAAGTTAGGGGCATGTGCTATAAAGTCAGAAAAACCTAGTACAAGGCCCTGCATCACTACGATGTGATACTGGGTAAGTTACTTAGTCTCTCTGACCCTCAGCCTCCTATACTTAATATACAAATAATAATTGTACCTATTTCATAAGTTGCTCTGAGGATGAAACAAGCATTTCTATATCCAAAACTCCCAACAACCTTGCCACAATTACATATATGTATAGTCTGAATATTGACTATATTAAGTCCAAAACTTACAATACTGTCAGTAACTAAGTACTCCTTTTGAAGTATTTATTCTATTTAAAATCATGTCATACAAATCACTCATGATTTTTAAAGGCTATATTAAAAACTAGTAGAACAAATGCAAGACAAATCAGAATGATATAACTAACAACAGCAAAAGAAAAGTGGAGTAAGTGGTGGAGCCTCAGAAAGGGTATGAATCGTCAAAAGAAGCACTTCCAGAACAGCAACTCTTAGTACCTGTTAGTTAGTAGCATAACTACTATGCATAACTACTATGGGCTATCATAACTACTACTACTACGCTACTATAGTAGCATAACTACTATGCTTCAAGTAAATTACAGGCAATAATTGCTGACAATTAGTTAAAATGGGAAAAAAAAATTGCAAGTTATGGGAAACAAGGTAGAAAGGAAGAAAGACAAATCTATACTAATTATAGGCAGAAAAAACTATGAAGTCTTTACAAAAGACAAGATTATCTATAGTAGTACAGACATTTAGCTAGATGACAATATTGTTAACAATGAACCATGAAAACCTTACTTTTGCAGAGCCATCTCCTTCTGCTGGTAGAGCTCATTCAGAATCTCCACTTTCTGCCTCAGTGTTTTGCATTCATCTTCCAGTACAGCTTTGGCAGATTGCAGGGAATTGCGATCCTCCTCTAATTTCTTTATTTGGTCTGTAAGGGGTAAAACATTTGAGCTTTGTGTGCACAAGAACTGGAGAACTTACTGAGGAGGCCAGTGTTAACGGAGGTGAGAACATGGAAACAGGAAGCCACTCTTTATTTTTCCAGTGGCAATTTCTTTTCAAGAAGCAACCTACCTTCCAGGTTACATTTAGTGGACATGGAGGCTCTAAGTTTAAATTGTAAAAGTTTTAGATCCTCTTCAACTACTGATATTGCAGTCTGTGTCTAAAATTTGCAGAAGAGAGAAACAGTCTTAAAAGTGAGGCATAGTAAGAATTCACAGGCACTTACAGTACTCTATAAAAAGGATTATACCCGAGAAATGTCCATCATCTGCTTAATCTGCTTTTTCACCTTCTCACTCCGGTCACCTAAGAAACAAAAGGATTTCAGTGCTCTTTCCTTCCTTGCTGTTTAACTATATTTTCTTAATTTCCCCCAAACAATTATCATGTTCAAACATTCAATGACAAAACAAACTAACGAAAAGAACTGATTCAGCTATTTGACTTTGAAGAGATGTGCAAACTTAGGTTGAAAAAAAGAATTCCCAGTTTGTACAATAAAAATATTATCCATGCTGTACTTGAGCAAGAAGGGATATGTGAAGTAAAGCTCCTTCTTCTCTCTCAGATCTACCTGCCCCCAAATATCTTATTTAGAAAGACTCATTCCTCTGCTCTCCCCTTGAATCTGCTACCAGGTGTAGGTTAAAAAACCCACAATGTGAACAATCTCCAACTTGAGATACTGTCTACAAACATTTCTCTCATCAGAACCTCTTCCCCTTTAGCCTCCACTCTAACTGCTTAGTTTACGGTTCCAACCACTTGGTACTTTTGAAATTGGTTGTGGCCCTAAACCACAGAGCTACAGAAATGATAAGCATGAAGTTCAGAAAGAAGTTTCTCCTACTGAGGAGTGCTCAGTACACAGAGCTGGGAGACAGGGCTGATGCTGCTCTGGCTCCAGTGCATACCTACTGCTGTACCACAAGCCACCAACCCACCTCTGCCCAACGCATACAGACCTGTATCGTCGTCCCTTGGTATCCACAAGAGATTTGCTCCAGGACCCCCTCCCCCACCCCTCACAGGAAACCAAAATCCGTGGATGCTCAAGTCCCTTATGTAAAATGGCACAGCATTTGCACATAACCTACACACATCTTCCCACATACTTCATCTCTAAGTTACTTATAATACCTTATACAATGTAAATGTTACGTAAACAGCTGCTGGCATGCATCAAAATGAAGTTTTGCTTTTTTGAACTATCTGGAATTTTTTTTCCCCAAATATTTTCAACCTGCAGTTGGGTGAGTTCACGGATGTGAACCCACAGATTCAGAGGACCAACTGTACAAATTCAGTGACAGGCGTCTACAGCTTTAACCATAAAGAGGAAATTCAGACCGCTGAAAAAAGCATCAGTGTACTTAGAGACTAGAAGGCAAAAAGAGGTCCAACCTCCCTGAAACCAATCTTACCTCCCACTTCTCCATTTGCTAATTCATCTGATTCATTTCCTCCTTTATTTTGACCCTCAGATTCAGATTCACAATCTAACTGATTCAACTGTGTAATGCAATTAGTCAAAGCCTAGAAAAGAAGCAAAAGGATATTTACTAGAAAGAGCCTCTCAATTTCAATTACCCAGATTCATGAGAATTCATGAGAATTAAGCATGTATTCAGGAGAATGAACTCACATTAATATTCTCATCTTTGTGAGTGAGAACCACTTCCAAATCTTTCTGAGACTTCTCAAATGATCTGATTTGTTCACTGAGCTCAGCGTGTGATTGACTCCAGTCTTTGATTTCTTGCTGCAACTGCAAAGTTAAAACACATCAATTTCTAAACGTTATGGCTTTTGCACTGGAGACAGCAAGACCACAAAAAATGAGCCAGGGAAGCAGGGAGCCATGCTTCTCCTTGGCTCGTCATTAGGGACTATACTATGGCCTTGGTTAAGGGATGGAGAGTGACTCCATCCCTCAGAACTGCAATGAGAACCTAAGAGCTGTCAAGGACACTGATCTAGTGTATTGCATCCTTCAGAAAATTGCAGCCAGTTTAAATAATTCACTTCCAGTAGGAATAGAAGGGCACGTCTCCCTGCCTACCAAGCCCAGACTCCAGATTACATAACCGTCCCTTGGTCAGAGAAACAGTAACTGCTCAAAGGAGGGTAATAAATACCTAATTCTTTGGGTCTAAGAAGCAAGTCCGTCGCCCTCTTGAGGCTATTCAAGTTAATAATTGGCTGGTGATGGATGAGACAAAGACTAAACATTCTGATAGCTGCAAGGAATTGTACAAAAGAACAGAAAACCTAGAACAGATGGAGAATGTACACATGCACTCAATTTGGGGAGCGCAGTTTAAACTCTGCATATCTAAAAATTGAATCCTGCATACATACTTCATTTCCTTAAAAACCATATCCAAGAAAAGATATTCAAGCGGTAACGATATCTGGTTTCCTAGTTACATAACCTATGATGTTAACTTTCCTTTACCTGCTCTTTCTTCTTCTTAAGTCTAGCATTTTCTTCTTGAACCCGATGGCATTCAGACTTCACTTTCTCTTCACTAAGTTTAGCTTCATTAAGGGCAATTTGAACCTAATGCAAAACACTTCTATTAATGCAATAATTCCAAAGAAAAACACATAAAAAGTTACTTTCCCAATTAGACATACGGTTTTTGTCCTTTGCATTTTCTAGCACACATCAAATGTTTGCTCCTCAAAATACTACATCACATTAATGTATCTTGCAGGAAATGTATTTACCTCTGAAAATTCTGAGGCATTCATTGAAATAACATCTTTTAACTTCTCTACAGATTTCTTGTTTTCTGATATCTGCCATGGGAAAAAGAACACAAAAATGTATTAGAATTTCAGCAGAAACACTGGGATATATGATAAAAAGAAGAAACATTAACAAAACACATCGCAGAGCCATCCCCTAGATAGCAGGTAAAAGCAGATGATCCAGTCTTGGCCTAGGAGAAAAGTCAACAATGTAAAGACATGAGGAAAGAAAATACTGAAGACATAAATATTTCACACCATCCACAACTTTCCTAGTTATGAAATAATGTGGTACATGACGAGACAAAAAAGTCAAAGGAAAGAAAATGAAAAAGAATTCAAGTAAACCAGTTCAAATCAATGATTTTTCCTAGTGGTAGAGGAAAAAATCCCAAGGTCACTTAAAAATTCTCTTGCTAAACTAAAAATGGCTGGACTTGAGGGGGAAGAGCCAAATCTCAGATACAGAATTCCAAAACTTATCAAGGAATATGTCAAGGAGATGGAGTATAACTCTTCACTCTTTAACTGTGGGTTGTGCACAGTAACTTCCTTCCAAAGAGTACAATATGCAGAGGATGGAAAAAGGTAACTTTATAGCAGAGAAACCTGGCAAATACTACCTCAGCCAGGTGATCAAGCTTAACTGGGTGTGCAATATATGGGAACCCTCTCTACTATCTTTCCAACTTTTATGTAATTCAAAAGCTGTTCTAGGGACTTCCCTGGTGGTGCAGTGGTTAAGAATCCGCCTGCCAATGCAGGGGACACAAGTTCGAGCCCTGGTCCAAGAAGATCCTGCATTCTGTGGAGCAACTAAGCCCGTGCGCCACAACTACTGAAGCCTGAGCACCTAGGGCCCATGCTCCGCAACAAGAGAAGCCAGAGCACTGAGAAGCCTGTGCAACACATCGAAGGGTAGCCCCCGCTCGCCGCAGCTAGAGAAAGCCTGCGCACAGAAACGAATACCCAACTCAGCCAAAGATAAATTAAAAAAAAAAAAAAAAAAAAAACTGTTCTAGCATTTAAAGTTTATTTTTAGAAAAGAACCATGCAAAAACAAATCAAAACAAAGTGCTAAGACCACTCAAAGGGGCAACTATTTCTTATTTGCTCTACATGTTTCAAAGGGCAGAGCCAAGCAATATGAAAATTACCCAGGGCTGAGGACAGAAATACTTCTGAGGCCTGTAAAATTAATAACTTGGGGTATTAGCATTTAAAATTCCACAAAAATGCATAGAAGTAGGTTCAACTTCCCTGACTCCCAATATTATTCGAGTTAAAGCATGGGAAAATGCAGAGTTCATCTCACCCAACCTACAAAATAGTTGAAAAGCCAATTTACAATAACACTTAACAGCAAAACTCTTACCAAGTCCTGATTCTTCGCATTCTGTTCTCTCTCAGATTCTAACATAGCATGCAAACTTTTAGCTGTGTCACCCAGAATTTCATTAGTTTCTTCAAGATTCTTGATTTTATCCTACAAAAAAAGGTATTAATAATAATTACTCATTATTTTTTTTTGTCTTTAGAATGTAATCTCAAAAGGAGAAGGGATTTTTACCTTAAATCTAATTGCTTCGTCAGAGAGAATCATGTTTTGTTTCTTGGTTTCTTGAACATGTTTCTTTGATTCCTTGATCTAAATAAAATAAAGCATTCAAACTTTAGAAACATAAATTATAGTGCTACCAAAACTTATCTCCAGGACTTCCCCGGTGGTTCAGTGGTTAAGACTCCACACTTCCACTGCCGGGGCCACAGGTTCGATCCCTGGTCAGGGAAGAACCCACATGTCGGGCCATACAGCCAAAAGAAAAAAAAAACCTTATCTCCAAATAGGAGATCCCTCAGAGAAGAAAGCAGTACTTTACACATATGATGACTACTTCACATTTGGATAGTTCATAGGAGATAAAAAAAAATTTTTTTAATATGATTTAAAAACACCATAACAGGGCTTCCCTGGTGGCGCAGTGGTTGAGAGTCTGCCTGCCGATGCAGGGGACACGGGTTCGTGCCCCGGTCCAGGAAGATCCCACATGCCGCGGAGCGGCTGGGCCCGTGAGCCATGGCCGCTGAGCCTGCGCGAATGGAGCCTGTGCTCCGCAACGGGAGGGGCCACAGCAGTGAGAGACCCGCGTACCGGGGAAAAAAAAAAAAAAAAAACCCACCATAACAACTGAACTATAAGACAGGAGGAAATAATTCGAGCTGGAACCACAGGGGGAAAAAACAAAGAATAATTAATACCTTCTGCTCATAACTTGATAATTTTTGTACAAGCTCTGCATTTTCTTTCATGATATTCTTCAACTTCTCAGAAATTTGCTGTTCAGTGACTGAAAAGGGGGGGAAATCCATAAAATCATCAAAAATTGAATTACCCAATGCATTAGCAGCAAAGACATGCTATCTGGCACTCTGAGGGAAATGAACTCAGCATAACTATTATGCCTTTAAAAAGCAAACTGTAGTTAACAGCACTAAGGGTGTAAAAATATTAAAATTTAAGAAAAACATAATAAGAACCCTTACTTCAATGAGATTCCAATTTAAATTTATTTCAAAGACAGGAAATACAGTAAAATGTTTTAGCTCAATGTCTTTCCCCTTCATGAGCACCTTTCTTCTCAGAAAATGTGATCATTTCGAATATATGCCATATGTAAATAGAAAGAGAAAATGCAAGCATATTGACATACCTCTATTCCTCAAATTATCTACTTAAATACGTATTTACTGTACTGAATAAACCATTAGCACAGGAACACTCTTCACAGGTAATAAACTGCACTACTTAAACATTCAAAGTCAATCTGCCTAAGCCGAATCCTCTTCTCCCTGCTGCCACCTCAACGCCTATCTCATCTACTAGCATCACCATCTACTCTGTCATCTAAGCTAGCAACCTAGCATTAGTAAAATGTTCAGGAGTTAATAAGTCAGTCAGAGATCAGAAGTCACCATATCTACTGTTAGCTTACACAAAACTCATATCAAATACCAGTACTGAGGGAATAGTACAAATAACAAAATAAGCCTGAATATTTACCTTGATATACTCTATTCTTTACCTAAAAGAGAAAGAAATAAAATTAAACTTGATATCAAGACATCTTATTAATAGAAATATTATAGTCCTTAACACAATAGTCAAATCATAACAGAATGAAAATTTAATAATGGTTTGGTTCAGCATAAGGATCCACAGGATTGAAAAATAAGAAAAGGCTAAAAAAAATTTCAAATTTAATTGGTAGTGATACTTCATTAACAGTTTCTGACAGATAAAAGCACTAAGGTAAATACCTTATTTCTGCAACTAAAGATACGTTCACGGGGACTTCCCTGGTGGTGCAGTGTTTTAAGAATCTGCCTGCCAATGCAGGGGACACAGGTTTGATCCCTGCTCCGGGAAGATCCCACATGCCATGGAGCAACTTAAGCCTGTGCACCACAACTACTGAGCCTGCGCTCTAGAGACCGCGAGCCACAACTACTGAACACACATGCCACAACTACTGAAGCCCGCGTGCCTAGAGCCCGTGTTCTGAAACAAGAGACGGCACCACAACGAGAAGCTCACGCACTGCAATTAAGAGTAGCCCCCGCTCACCACAACTAGAGAAAGCACGCGCACAGCAACGAAGACCCAACTCAGCCAAAAATAAATAAATTTTAAAAAAAAAGATAGGTTCATGTATCTTTTCAATGAGCACCAATCTTATTAAAAGAGCACTTAAGTTCCATAATGGAAAGGGATTATTATATATATGGAAGTTGCTAAGAGAGCAGACCTTAAAGGGGGGAAAAGGGGAAAAAAGATCTTGTAACTATGTATTGGTGACGGATGTTAATAACCAGACTTATTGGCAATCATTTTGCAATATATACAAATATCAAATTATTATTTGTACACCTGAAACTAATATAATGTTACTAGTCAATTATTTCTCCATTTAAAAAAAGTGAAGAGGAATAGTGGTTTCATATTAAACATACTAATGCTTCACTTATCCAAATCATTTATTTGACAACCCCAAATAGCCAGAATGAGATCTAGAAACAATGATAATTGAAAAAGACTCTGAGGAAACAAAATTAAAGGCATGATCGTTGTACTAAGATATGCCTCTTTCATGAGAAAACATCTTAGAATTCCTAATCAAAGTTGGCTATTGGGTGAATTTAGAAATCTAACAGACTACAGCATCTGATTTTCCCAACCCCCTAAAAACAGCAGTCATAAATCTAAAAGGGAAAAGAAGACTGCTGCAGGAAAATACACAAGCAATGAGAGAAATAACAGCTAACATCTTCTAAATCATCTCCTAAAGACAGCACCGAATTACAGGAGAATAAAATACAAGCAGTACTCAATTTTTAAAAGAGTGTTACTAAATGTCTTTGTAACCCAGAACTTATTTCCCTTGTCAAACATCATAAATGGTGATGAGATGCTCAGATCAGTCCACAAATCATCCATGATCTCAATATTACAATTATTACAGTATCTAATACCATTTTTAATGATGCTGTTACAGGAAACTGCATTCAGAGTTCCAACACAGAAATAAATAACTATTTCTCTAATGTCACAGCCTTGCTAATGAGGGAGTAAGCTTCCTTTATCCTCCTTTCACCCAAATCAACAGGCGAGGGAAAGCAGGAAGATGCAACAAGCAGGCAATGAGAGTAGGGACCAAGGTCCCAAATGTTGAGGCTGCAGGGCAGCAGTTAGGACATAAAGCCTACATAACCTTGTAAAAATCTAAGCCATGTCAGGGTTTTTGAGATGGGAGAATTAAGAGTGGGAAACAGAAAACGTTTTCACCGTTTTCCCTTCTGTTCACCCTTTCTATTCTTTTTCCTTGTACCTGAGGAAAAGCCCCATGAGGTTTAAGGAGTCTTCACAAGAATCCAGGCAAAAGACCCTTCTTTTTAAGTGATTTTACAATTACTTGTGCAAGGAGAAAAAGCTTATTAACAATGATATGTCTGATAAAATTAAGAAATCAGAATACTCAAAGTTTAGAATGGTACTCATCCAATGCTTTGGGCCATTTAATTGTTAAGCTTCAACTGAAACTGAAAGCTTTTCATCTGCAAAGCTCATTTACACAGAATGACTTCTTCCTCAGTTATGTTAGATGACCACGAAACAGAATCATAAGCATGTATCTGTACAAGAATACATACATATATATATATAAGCATGAAAGACAAATTATACACAGAAAAAGACCCTAAGGAATAAAAATTTTAACAGTGTGTCTTTGGACACTATATAATATATATTTCCAAATAAAAAGATGTTTTCTGAACAGCACACGATCAAATTAGAAAAATCTGTGAAACAGATATATATAAGGAAAAGGACTGAAAATTTACCTCTTCTCCTGATATATATTTTTACCATTTGCAGCATTTTTTCTGTACGTATATATGCGTTTATATAATACACAGTTTATCTACACTTTAAAGTTTTGGTTTCTGCTTTTTTCCACTTAACATTAAATTGTGAGCACTTTCTGTGCCCCAATGTCTTTGGAATATAGAAATTTTAAGAGCTGCCTAATATCTCATTATATAGATGAACAGTAATTTAATAACCGCCCCCCCCACGATGGATCATTTAGGTTCTGTGAAGTTTTCACTCTAATAAACACGGTTCCATTTTTAACACCCTATACAAGATCTCTAATGTATGATCGGTTACTTTTTTAGAATAGACTATTAGATATGATATTATACTATATAAAAGGACATGAACATTTTTAAGGCTTCTGATTTATAAACTGAAGTTTTCCCATTGAGATTATACACATGTCGTCTTGTTCACCTATGTCTTTACCAACAAAGATTACACTGTTAGCCTGGATTATAAATATTAATTTGTGTTCAACTTAGTAACTAAAAAAGAAACAAAAAGGCAAGTGATTATAAAACAGTCCTGTATTTATGAGTCTAAAGGTATACGTTAATTTTATTTACTCACAGCAAGGACAGTTCTCCAGAAGAAAATGGCAAATGAAACAATTCCTAAGAAGGCAGTGGTAAGTACAGGCTTCCAGGGCAGTCCGTAAAAATCAGGCCCAGGCTGAACATCATCAGGCAATGCAGCAACTAGCTGAAATAGAGATATTAGAAATTGTGGAAAACCTGAAAGAAATTTACAATAAAGCAGTCACAGAGAATCATCCACAGAAATCTAATTCAAACTCCATTACATAGCGATCCCCTCAAAGTTCTTCAATAGTTTCCACTGCTTCAATAAAAAGAGGATACTGGCAGCTTCCTATTTCTTGTTCGGCTTGACCTATTTTTAAACATTATAAATCTGTCTTTACATTGAGCATATATTTCCATTTTGCAATAAGCCCTACACATCATGTTGTCCAACACATGGCTCGAATCTCTCTGAATCATACTTTTCTCTTAGCTGGTTTTTATGATTTAAACCACATAAAACAAGAAGTTGAAACATACTATAGAATCTTTTATGGCTGCAAATAAAACCGAAGTGATAATGAACAACGCAAATATCAGCTTTTCCTCTAAGATTTGAAATCTTAATTGTTTTCTATTCACAGAAAGACAAACGCTGAGAAACTGCAAACACTTCCTGATAACTAACTGGTTTAGATAGACTGCTCTGAATTTAACTGTCTTCTATAAACCCAATGTTTTCATTTTAAAAGTTTCCTCAAAGACAGCGCATTAAACTCCTGTCTGCTTCTACACTGTTTTCACGGCCCTGTAGAAGTTAACTATCATATTGGCCCCATCCTCCAAAGGTGCGGAGGATAACATGAAAAGGAGCCGTAGGGACGTGATGACGCTCGCTTGTTTTGATCACGACTGTGTACCAGAAAGTAACACAGTGCCTGGCACATCGTAAGTAATTAAAAAATGAAGACGCGACAAAACCTTCTCAAATACACTCCCATCATCTCCTTAAACAGCACCGAAACGTCCCGCCCGCTTCGGGCCTAACACACTCTATTTCCTCTTCGCCCCGTCCGCTCAGAACTCGTCCACCCGCCCGCCAGAGCTGAGGGCGGGGGCCCGTCACCTCCAGGAGCCTGCCGAAGAGAGCTGCGTAGAGCACCGACAGGGGTCCCAGAAGCTCCGAGTCCCCCGGGGAAGAGGTGACAGAAGGCACAGTGGCAGGAACTAAGTCCATCGTGACGGGACAGCGGAGCGGAGGCGACACTTCCCCGCGGGACGACACTGGACCCCCTCTCTGTCACCGTTTCCTCCTTCGGAAAGGACCCGGCTCAGGGGGCGGAACCTGGGACTGAACTTTGCCTGCCCCGGCAGCTTGCACTTTCGCCCTACTCCTCCTGTAAAACACGTCATCAGACACGGCCCCGGGCGGAAGTACACGAGTCTACGGAGGCCGGGCCCGCCGTAGGCGGGGCCGTAGCGGAAGAAACCAACGGTCGAGCGGGGCGGGGGAGAAGAGCGAAGAGACCTCCGCGGAAGGAACCAAGTAACGAGGCGAAGATGAAGGGGCTCACCTGCGGCAGGAACTGGGAGAGAAAGCGCTGTTCCATGGGCCCGGGAGCTTCGAGAAAGAGGAGAGTGGGCGGGGGCTGGGGGAAAGGAGAAAGGCCAGACACTTAACTCCTGCCCAGAGCTAGATCCTTTTGTCACCAGGTGCTGAGACGCCGGGCACCTGCTCTAAAATGCTCAAGACAGATCAGCCGTTCCCGCTCCCTCGATGGACCACCCCCTGCCTCGGCCACCATCTCCTGGGCCAGGTTCCTTCCCAGCCCGCTCCAGTCCTGCTTGCTTTTCCCCTTCCTGGACTCCAAATGTCCACACTGTCCCACATTCGTGCCGATGCCCCTTTAAAAAGTGTAATTCTAGGGAATCTTGTCATTACCACACCTATGCCAATGAGGTCAGTTCTGGGTCCCACATTTTAGGGTTATAGGACTTGTGGAAAAGGGCAAGGAAGAGTCTGGAAATTGCGTTCTGAAAGTGGAAGAAACTAAGGATATTTAACCTGGGGGGGGAACGATGTTTGCAGATCTTTAAAGGTATGTCTATGAGTTGAATATAAAGCCAATTGATTAGAACAATCAAGCAGGAAAAGCCTGAAAAAGAAGGGCATGGCATGGGTGGAAGGTAGGCAGGCGGTTGAAGCAGGCTCTGTAATTAAAACAGTCTGCTACTGGCCCAATAATAGACAGACCATGGAACAGAACAGAAAATCTAGAAATAGGCCCAACTGCGTTGGCAACTCAGCATACAGTAAGAGTCAGTTGGGGGAAAAACAGACTTTTTATTTAATAAGGCGGTGTTGGCCTAACTGGATAACCAAATGGAAAATAATAAAAATTCGATCTTTTTCTCACTATTCACAAGAATACATTCCAAATGGGTCAGAAACCTGAATGTAAAAAATGAGAACAAACAACTACTACAAAAAAAAATATGGATGTATTACGAGTGAGCAAAACCTTCCTAATTAGGTCTCAAAATCCAAGCGAAAAGATTTGTAACCTTGATCACTTGGAGGAAAAAAAAAAAAAAGTGTCCAGCCCATGGACACAAAAATACAAAATAAGCAAAGCCTGACAATGAAAACCTACGGAAAACATATTTGTAACATATTACAAAGGGTTAATATTCCTAAAATATAAAGAACTTTACAAATAGACAAAATGGCCAGCAAACCTATAGTAAAATGAGCTGAAAAAATGAATAGATAGTCCTCAGGAAAAGAAGTAGGAATAGCTCACAAACAGGGAACCATGCTCTGTCTCACTCATAATGAAAGAAATACAAATTAAACCCACACTGAGATACCATTTCTCACTTACATTGGCAAGATCCGAACATTTGACAACATATTCTTAGTAAGAGAATGCAGAGGAAATGGGTACTCTGATGCACTGCTGATCATTATACAAAATGATAACAACCCCTATAAACAGTAATCTGGCAACATCTCCCAAAATTACCTGTGTAATTACCTACTGATGCAACAATCCAACTTCTAAAGTTCTATCTCAAAGATACTAGAAATATAACAACAAATGTTGGAAAGATATATGCACAAAACCATGTTATTCCAGCATTATTTATAATAACAAAAGACTGGAAATAACCAAACTGTCCATCGACAGAAGAGTTGTTGAATACACTAAAGTATACAGTTGACCACTGAACGACACAGAGGTTAGGGGTACGAACCCACTGAGTAGTCAAAAATCCCCGTACAATTTATAGTCAGTGGGCCCTCCTTATGCAAGTTTCCTTGGTATCCTCCTTCTGCATCTGAGGATTCAACCAACTGCAGATTGTGTAATACTGTAGTACGCATTTAGTGAAAACAATCCGCGTATAATTAGGGATCCAAACAATTCAAACTCGTATTGTTCAAGAGTCAACTGTACTGCGAAACTGGAAAAAATAAATTAAATAATTCTATATACTGCTAGGGTATGATGTCTAGAATATACATATCTTTTTAAAAGGGGGTGGAGAAAAGTATATTTTTATCTAAAAAATAAAAGGAGAAATTATTTTTTTCCCAGCTTTGAGGTAAAACTGACATGCAATAAACTGTACATATTTAAAGTGCACATCTGGATAAGATGAGTACATCTGTGAACCCATCATCACATTCAAGATAATGAACATATCCTTCACCTCCAAAAGTCTCATCTCCTTGGTAACCCTACCTCCCACCACTTGTCACAGAATTTCTGTCCTAATGGATTAGTCTGCATTTCCTAAAGTTTTATATATATGGAATAATTCCCTATGTATTCTATTTTCTCTGGCTTCTCTCACTCAGTATAAATTGAGATTCATCCATGTTGCTGCATATATCAGTAGGTCATTAGTTTTTACTGCTGAGTAGTGTTTCATTGTAGGGATAAACCACAATTTATTTACTTACTCACCTGCTGATAGACATTTGGGTTTTTTCCAGTTTTTGACTTTTACAAATTGAACTGCAATGAAGATTGACATACAAGGCCTTCTATGGATGTATAACTTATTTTTCTTCGGGGTAAATGCTTAGCAGAGGAATGGCTGGATCATCTGACAGGCGTATGTCCACCTTTTTAAGAAACTGACAAAATGTTTTCCAAGGTGGTTGTACCATTTTAATATCCCCACCAGCAGTGTATATTTCCAGTTCCTCCACATCTTCTCCAACACTTGGTCTTTTTAATTTTAGTCATTCTATTGTGTGCAGTGATAACTCAGGGTGGTTTAAATCTGCATTTCTCTCATAATTAATGAGGTTGAGCTTTTTTTTTTTTTTTTTACTGTGCTTATTTGCTGTCCACATCACATATCTTCTTTGGTGCTATTATTTTACTGGGTTATCAGTTTTCTTATTAATGAGTTTTGAGAGTTCTTTATATATTTGGGATATAAGTCCTTTATGAGATATGTGCTTTGCAATGATTCCTTCCTAGTCTGTGGCTTGATATGATTAAGTTTAAGCCTAGCATCTTTTTTTTTTCTATTTGTCCCATCTGTTCTTTGTTCCCTTTTTCCCCGATTCTGCCTTCTTTTGAATCAAGCCTTTTAATGATTCTATTTTATCTCCTTTGTTGGTTTATTAGCTATAACTAATAACTATAGCTAGTTATAACTATAGCTAGCTATAACTATAGCTAGGTTATAGCTAGCTATAGTTATAGCTAGCTATAACTCCTTGTTTTGTTATTCTAGTGGTTACTTCAGAGTTTATACTATACATCTTTAACTTATCAGTCTACCTTCAAGTGATACTATACTACATATATGCAATAAGAATTTTGCACAAGAGTTACCACTTTTCCCTCTCCTGACCTTTAAACTATTGTTGTCATATGTTTTATTTCTACATATTTTCTAAACCCCATAGTACATTAATAATATTTTTCTTTAAACAGTAAATTAAATTTTAAAGATATTTAAATAATGAGATAATCATTTTATATATTTACCCATATGGCTACCATTTCTGCATTCTTCACTCCTTTGTGTAGCTCCATTATTTCCATCTGTTGTCATTTTCCTTATGCCTAAAGGTCTTCCTTTAACATTTATTATGGTGCAGATGTGCTGGTGAATTCTTTCAGCTCTTGTATGTTGGAAAAAAATCTTCATTTAATCTTTGTTTTTGAAAATTATTTTGCTGGGTATGCTATTGGAGATTAACAATATTGCTCTTGAAGTGTATATATATATTTTTTAATTAATTAATTAATTAATTAATTTTTTGGCTGTGTTGGGTCTTTGTTGCTGTGTGTGAGCTTTCTGCAGTTGTGGTGAGCAGGGGCTACTCTTTGTTGCCGTGCACAGGCTTCTCACTGTGGTGGCTTATCTTTGTTGCGGAGCACAGGCTCTAGGCACATGGGCTCAGTAGTTGTGGCTCACGGGCTCTAGAGCGCAGGCTCAGTAGTTGTGGCACATGGGCTTAGTTGCTCCTCAGCATGTGGGATCTTCCCAGACCAGGGCTTGAACCCGTGTCCCCTGAATTGGCAGGCGGATTCTTAATCACTGCGCCACCAGGGAAGTCCTTGAAGTATATTAAAAGATATTATTCTGGGCTTCCCTGGTGGCGCAGTGGTTGAGAGTCCGCCTGCCGATGCAGGGGACACGGGTTCGTGCCCCGGTCCGGGAAGATCCCACATGCCGTGGAGCGGCTGGGTCCGTGAGCCATGGCCGCTGAGCCTGCGCGTCCGGAGCCTGTGCTCCACAACAGTAAGAGGCCCGTGTACCGCAAAAAAAAAAAAAAAAAAGATATTATTCTACTGTATTCTCCCATTCCTTGTTTCCAACAAGAAACCTGATGTCAACCTTATCTTACTTCCTAAAATCTCTTTTCTCTAGCTGCTTTTAAGATTGCTCTTTATCACTTACTTTGATCAACTTGATTATGATATGTCTTGGTGTAGTTTTCTTCATGCTTCTTATACTTGGGTTTCATTGACTTTCTTAGATCTGTGTGGGTCTATAGTTTTCATAAATTTTGGAAAATTTTCACCCATTATTTCTTCAAATAATTTTCTGGACACCTCTTCTATCCTTTCCTGCAGGGATTCCAGTTATACATTTATTACAGGGCTTGAAAGTGTCCCCACAGCTCACTGATGACCTGTTCATTTTTCTTGAGTCTTTTTTCTCCTGTATGTTTCATTTTGGATAGCTTCTATTACTGTATCTTCAAGTTCACTAATCTTTTCACCTACAATGTTCAGTCTAGTATTAATCCCACCCAGTATATTTATCACCTCAGGCAGTTCATCTTTAGAAGTTTGATTTGGGTCTTTTTTAAAAAAAAAAAAAATCTTTCATGTCTCTACTTAAATGGTAATAATAACTGTTTAGTATCCTTGCCTAATTCTAACAACTCTGGCAGTTCTTGGTTGGTTTGGTTGTTTTTTTTTTCTGGTACGCAGGTCTCTCACTGCTGTGGCCTCTCCCGTTGCGGAGCACAGGCTCCGGACACGCAGGCTCAGCAGCCATGGCTCACGGGCCCAGCCGCTCCGCGGCATGTGGGATCTTCCTGGACCGGGGCACGAACCCATGTCCCCTGCATCGGCAGGCGGATTCTCAACCACTGCGCCACCAGGGAAGCCCTCTTGGTTGGTTTTGATTGGCTGATTTTTCTCCTCATCATGAGTCATCTTTTCTCACCTCTTCGCATGCCTGGTAATCTTTGACTGGATGCCATACATTATGAATAAATGTGATGGTGATTTTTTTATGTCAGTTTGGCTGGTCATGGGGTACCCAGATTAAATGTCATTTTGGGATATGTCTGTGTGTGTTTCCAGATGAGATTAGCATTTGAACTGATGGAATCAGTAAAGTACGTTGCCCTCTCCAGTGTGGGCATCATCCAATCCACTGAGGGCCTGAATAGAAAAAAATGCAGAAGAAGGAATTTGTCCCATCTTCCCTGATTTCTTGAGCTGGAACATCAGTCTTCTGTTCTTGGTGCTCCTGCTTCTCAGGCCCTCAGACCTAGACTAGAATCTTGTCATCGGCTCCCCAGGCCACTGGACTTTGGACTGATTACAACACCAGCTCTGTGGGGTCTCCAGCTTGCAGACTGCATACTGTGGGACTTCTCAGCCTCCAGCTCTGTGTAAGTCAATTCCTTGTAATAAATCTCTTCCTATATGTATATCCTCTTGGTTCTGTTTCTCTAGAGAACCCTGACTAATACAACAGACATTCTTTTTTTTTTTTTTTTTTTTTTTTTTTTTTTTTTTTTTTTTTTTTTTTTTTTTTTTTTTTTTTTTTTTTTTTTTTTTTTTTTTTTTTTTTTTTTTTTTTTTTTTGCGGTCCGCGGGCCTCTCACTGTTGTGGCCTCTCCCGTTGCGGAGCACAGGCTCCGGACGCGCAGGCTCAGCGGCCATGGCTCACGGGCCCAGCCGCTCCGTGGCATGTGGGATCTTCCCGGACCGGGGCACGAACCCGTGTCCCCTGCATCGGCAGGTGGACTCTCAACCACTGCACCACCAGGGAAGCCCTACAACAGATATTCTTAAGCTTTGTCCTGGGATGCAGGTAAATTACTGGGAAACAATTTGATTCTTTTGGGTCTTGCTTTTAAGATTTGTTATGTAAGACATAAGCAACATTTAGTCTGAGGCAAGACCCTTCTGAAACTCTACCCAATTCCCCTAGAATTAGGAGGTACTGTTCCTGGCCCTGTGTCAGCAACTGTTCCCTCTACTCACTGATGTGTTTTTCTGACCGTGAATAGTCTTGTCACACTCACGTGCTGATCAGTACTCTGATGAATACTCGAAGGGGACCTCTCAAAGCTCCCTAGGGTTCTCTCTCTGTGTAGTGCTCTCCTTTTGGTACTCCGCGCTGTGAATTCTAGCTGCTTTGCTTTCCCTGGACTTTCAGCTCCATCCCCTTAACTCAGGGTTCCTCCTTTCTGTGCCACAGGCTGGGAACTTTCTCAAGACAATAAAATGTAACAATTGTAGCCCTCATGGCATCTGTTCCCTATCTTTCAGGAATTACTGTCCTCATGGCTTGAAAACTGTTGTTTCATGTATTTTGTCTGATTTTTTCTTTTTAGCTGTTTCAGTTAGGAGGGTAAAGCTGGTACCTAAAAATCTATCTTGGCTAGATGCAGAAATCATTTGCTTATTTTTTAATGGTAGGGTAGATAATGAAATTAATTTTTAAAATACCTATAGAGGAGGGTGTCAACAGGTTGGATGACACTAGGACAAAAGTTAGACTTCTCTGAATAGACCCTGTTTTACAAATTGACTTGGGCTCTTGTAAATGTTAGATAATTATAAAATAAAAAATATTTTTAAAAATCCCTAAAAATTGAAAGCAAATATGAAACAATTAACCTAACTGTGTATCAAGTTGGTGGCAGAACAACATTAAGGAATTATTTCAGGCATACCCTAGTGGGAAATAGGTTAAAGACAAAAAGAATTGCAAAACATCCTTGCAATTTTTTCAATAATGTATCGCTGGTGGCAGTGTTGATATTGGTATTTTTAATACTGTTATGTGAATATTGTAAAATAAGGTAAATAATTATGTTGACGTTAGTAAAAACTGAGATTTCCAACACTGGAGAAAGAAAATACAATGTCAGATAGATGTGGTTAGCTTAACTTCCACTAGCATCCTTAATTCTGATTGGGAGCATCCACGTGGCATCATGATGAATATTCACATAAGAAAATCCCCACATATTTCCTAGCTTTGTCCTCTAAAAAAGGCCTAGACCTGATGGCCAACTCAAAAGCAATAAGCAATCGTAGTATGCAGAATGTTGCCTCTAAATACCATCTCCCACTAAAAGGAACCAGGGCTCTTTAGAGAAATAGCTCCTTCGAGATCTGGGCAGAAAATGTACCAAATGAGCTTGGAACATCTAGTTACACTAGAAAGCAAGGAAGGTATCAGTGACCATGAGGTGGTGTCAAAAGGGCCCAGGAGCCAAGCTGAAGAGGCTCCCACTGACCAACAATGGGAGAAATTGAGCACTGATAAGAATAATAACTACACTCTAATATTTTCAAATTCATGACATCATAATGATTCTTAAAAAAGAATTAGAAGAGATACACACACAAAAGCCTTTGGGAATCTCTGGATAATGCTGGGAAGACAACTCATTATTTTGAAAACTATTTAAACAGAAAGAATCAAATATTTATACTGCCTTAACTATACACACCAAATCTCAGTGTAAAGCATAGTTGACTGTAAATTTCTCTTTGTAGAAGTGTCCCAGTCTTTACATGAAGTAGGAATAATACAGTCAATTACCATTCTGCAGCCTATGATACAGATTTAGTCAATGTCACCAGTGACTAGTAACATCAAAAAAAGAGGGACATCTAGACATTAGCTGCCTCCTGATAGAAGTATACATCTTCTATTAAGTATTCTTGCCAAACAAAATTGAAACTGAAAAAAAAAAAAAATTGAACCTGAATCTGACTACCAATCTGACCAACCAATTCCCAAGAAGTATAAAGAACAAGGGAAATGTTCCATTGTACTAGGGGAATGCAGTTAGCAAAATCCACACTATGATACCCCCTAGCAGCCAAACCTGTTTGTTCAATGAATACATTGCAACAAACAACAATGAGACATCTACAGACAGAGTAACTAATCTGATACTTGCCTGCCCACTGAAAATAACTAGAAAACTAGACAAGATATATGAAAAAAAATAGTTTTTCAGGAACAGAACAATAGGCAGCACACAATTGTGACTCCTGAGAGAAGGGAAACAAATGAGGTGAGCCCTGTGATCACCCAGCTTTCTATACCTAGAGGCACTTTCTAGACCTCAGTACAAGCAGGGAGAACCAAAGCAGAGTACACCAGTCTCACTAGGAGGCAGAGATCAGAGCTCAGGGAGACTGAGGTGCCTGAAATATGCAGGCGAAGTTACCAGAAAGATGAGAACTACAAAGAAAGAGTTCCAGAAATCTGCAAGGATGACTCCTTCAGTCTTGGGCTGAACTCAAAGCAGCACCTGTGTAAGCAAGATTCCTTGAGGATCAGCAAAGAACAATTACAGGCAAAAAGAACAACTATAAGGAGGCTGGAAGCTGAACAATTCCCAGTTAACACAGGGCTGGGAGACATTTGTATTTCAGCTAGTCAGCATGAATTAACGTTAATGAATGCTCAAGGCATTTAGTACATTACAGAAGAATAACATCATCATAGTAGGGAAACACTAGCCCTGGAGTAAAGACTATACATATACTACACCTCCTAACAGATCTTAAAAGTAAGACTAGAAAGGATCAAGCTGATCATCGAGTAACTTAACAGCTTAGCAAAACAAACTTCAATCCTTTTTAAAGGAAGCCAGCAAAACCCAGGCACCCAACAACATTCACATTCACAGCGCCTAGCATCCAAAAAACAAACAAACCAAAAAAAAAAAAACTTTAGACGTGGAAAAAAGCAGGAAAATGTATCCCATAACTAAGAGATAAGTAAAAACAGACCAAGAAATTGCAAGAGATGACAGAATATTAGCTTTAAAGGGCTTTAAAAGAATCATAAAATATATTTAAGAATTTTTTTTAAATGACCATACTAAGGAGAGAAATGGAAGATATAAAATAGGACTGAGTGGAACTTTTAGAGCTAAAAAATAAAATATCAGGAATAAAAAATTCACCTGATGGGCTTAACAACAGATTAGATTCCACAGAAGAAAAGATCAATGAACTTGAAGACAGCAACAGGAAGTACTTAAACTGAAGCAAAGACATAAAAGAGCTAAAAAACAACAACAAAAAAGAACAGAGCCTCAGTGACCTGTGGAACTACATAAAGTGAGCTAACATATGTATAGTTAGAGTCCTAGAAGGAGAGGCAAGAGAAAGGGCACACAAAAATTTTTTGAAAAAATAATGTGAAAATTCATAGAACTGTACACAGAAAGGGTGAATTTTACTAGATGTAAATTATGCTTTAATTAATCTGACTTTTTAAAAAGGTGTGTTTATTCACAGATGACATGATCATCTACACAGAGAATCCTATGAAATCTACAACTCCCTCTAGAAATCATAGGTAAGTTAGTAAATAAGTACTAAGGCAATAAGTAAATAATAAGTAAATTTAGTACAGTACAAGGTCAACATACAAAAGTCAACTGTATTGCTACACATCACCAAAAAGTAATTGTAAACAAAATGTAAAAAAGATACCATTTACAACATCAAAAACCATGAACTACATGGCATACATAAACGAAATACACATGAAACTTGTACAGTGAAAACTACAAATCGTTGTTTAGAGAAATTGAAGATCTAAATGAATGTAGAGATGAACTTAATTAGAAGCCTTAATATTTGTTGATATCAGTTCCTCCCAGACTCATCTATAGATTCAATATAATAACAATCAAACAGCAAGCTTTTTTGTAGAAACTGATAAGTTGGTTCTAAAATGTACATGGAAATGCAATGGAAATGTGGTAGCCAAAACAATTTTGCAAAAGAACTACCTGACTGCAAGACCTATTATAAAGCTGTAGTAATTAAAAGCATGTGGTATTGTCTTAGGACAGAAATAGAGATCAGTGGAACAGAATAAAGTCCAGCAAGAGACATGCATATATGGTCAACTGATTTCACCTCAAGGTGCCAAGTAATTTGAAGGGGAAAGAAATGGTATGGGAGCAAATGGATATCCATTTTGGGGGGGGGGGGGAATGAAACCTGACCTTTACCTCACGTCATTCACAAAAATTAACTCAAAGTGGAACATAGACTTAATCATGAGAGGTATAATTATAAAACTTCTAGAAGAGAACATGAGAAAATATTCATGTCATCGGAAATGCCTAAGATTCCTTAGGCAGGAAATAAAAAGCACTTTACATAAAAGTAAACATTAATAAAATAGTGCTCATCAAAGTTTAAAATTTGCTCTTTAAAAGGCAATGTTAAGAGATTGAAAGGCCAAGCCAGAGTCTGGAAGAAATTATTTGCAATATGTACTGACAAAGGAGTTGTATCTAAACTATATGAATATAAAGAACTCTTAGACCTTAATATTTAGAAAGAAAAAACCCCAGTTTAAAGGAGGGCAACAAAATAATGCCATTTGCAGCAATATGAATGGACCTAGAGATTGTCATACTGAATGAAGTAAGTCATTCAGAGATACATGGTATCACTTATATGTGGAATCTGAAAAAAGGGTACAAATGAACTTATCTAAAAATAAAGTTAAAGATGTAGAAAACAAGCTTATGGTTACCAGGGGGTAAGAAGGGGGGAGGGATAAATTGGAAGATTGGGATTGACATATACACGCTACTATATACAGAATAGATAACCAATAAGGACCTGCTGTATAGCACAGGGAACACTACACAATACTCTGTAATGGCCTATATGGGAAAAGAATCTAAAAAAGAGTGGATATATGTATAACTGATTCACTTTGCTGTACACCTGAAACACACAACATTGTAAATCAACTGTACTCCAATAAAAATTAAATTGAAAAAAACATAAATAAATAAATAAAGAGGGGCAAAAGATTTGAAGAGCTATTTCACACACAAACCCACAAAAAAGTATGGCCACATGAAAAAGCGCTCAACATCATAAAGCATCAGGAAATACAATTAAAACCTCAAAGACACGCCCACTAGAATGTCTACAATTTAAGACTGATAATACCAGGTGTTAGCAAATATGTGACCAACTGGAGGTTTCAGAAATTGTTAGTGGAAGTATAAAATGGTACAGTCATCCTTGAGAACAGTTTGGCAGTTTCTAAGATAAAATAAACTTACCATGTGACTGAGCAAATTTCAATCCTAACTATAAATCCATTTATAATTGTAACTCTACAACAGGAAAAGCTAATCTATATGAGAAAAAGTTCTGTCAGTGGTTGCCTGGAGCAGGTAGTTCGGGGGATATATTGGGAAGGTACGCAAGGGAACTTTTTCAAACGAAGGAAATGCTCCGTATTTGCTTACAGTTGTTTTTACACGGGTGTAGACATTTGTTAAAACTCACTGAGCCATATTCCTAAAATGGGTACACTTTGTTACATGTAATATATACCTGATTAAAGTTGATTTAGGGCATATATCAAACGCTTATAACTTTTGGACTTCAGCAAGATCCCAAATTAAGTAAGAACAATTTTAAAAGGAGGGGAGGGGATTTTGAAATGTGTCAAATAATGGGTGTTATTAAGGAATTACCGTTAAGCTGAGTGATGGGCCCATGATTTCATTTTACTCTTCTCTCTCTTTACTATTACTACTTTGAAATGTTTCCATGCTAAAACACTAAAAAAAAACCCCATAATTAAAGCACTAACTTCAAATATTTAAAAGATTACTATATAGAAAAGGAATTAGATTCTAAGAGAAAAAAAAAAATCATATGGAGGAAAATTTGGAGTCAATATAAGAATGATCTAGCCAACAGAGCAATGTGTAGCCTTATAAGGTAGGTTGATCACACTAGGAATTTTTGATGCCCAGACCTCGTAACTACTAGTCAGGACTGTAGTAGAGGAAATTACTGCAGTTAGTGAGAAGTTAGACTAATTGTTCTCTCAGATCTCTCCAACCCTGAGATTCCATTAACTGTTGATCTATGCATCTGACTTCTGGTACAGTTTTTCCAAACAAGTCAGCACCCCATTATTCCCCAGCTCTATCAAATAATTATCTATACTACTTATTTGCTAGTTCACGAAAGCGATTTCATGTTTTCCATTTTTCCAATTTTCGTATAGATTTGATACACCCCTTTTTAAAAATCAGAACGATGCTTCATACCTCTTAGACTCTTTTATTCCTAGCACAATACTCTGTACATACTGGGCCATCAAAATACTTTCCCGACAATACCTTTCAAATCATTGTTAGTTTGTAACATGCACCCTTTTCTCTTGCTATTCATGTCTGCATCTTCTCCCACCATCCCTCAAGCAGAGACTGTATCCTCTACCACATCTGTGTCCCCCAGCCCAGGACTAGAACAGGGCTCTGTGCACATCCACAAATAAAATGAATGAAGAATTCCTCCCACATTTGGAGGCTGTTAAGTTTTAGAGGTGATGATGATTCATGCTGATAGCCAAATCTGAATTCTAAGACTGCCTTAATCACTGAAAATTTCATTATTCTAACTGCACAAGTCATGTACACCATCACCGGGGTGGCTACCACTACCACAACCATGGAGAAAACTGAAAAATGGTTTGGTTTTCCTCCATCTTTCCCATCCTGGTGGCCTTTCTCCTGAATTCCCCAGGTATTCAATGTCTTTACACTGCACTCCGACCATCCAAGTGAGAAGTAGGCAGGGGATGAGATCCTATAAAATGCCAGGCACTACATGAGACACTTGACATTATCAATTCATTTAATTCTTACAACAACTGGAGTAGGCATTATCTGCATTTTAAAGATGAGGAAGCTGAGGTTCAAACTTAGTAATTTGCCCAGGCTTCTAAATGATAAACCTGGGATTTGAAACCGGACCATCCTCACTCAAAGCCCCTGCATTTGAAATAACAAAAAATAACCGCTTTTCCTACAAAAGTCTTGAAATAACAGAACCTAAAGGAAAAATATTTTTGTTGGAGACAATACTTTCTCTATAGCTCCAAGGGCAACTTTGTCTCCAAATTTGGAAAGCTTGCTCATTCCCATACTTACCAAGAAGAACGTCGAATTTCAACAAATACCACAAGGGGGCGCTAAGTCCTAAAAAGCTTAAGCTTCTGGACAGATTAAATGTCTCATTTGGATCAGGACTCAGATAAATCTGAATAAATATTCTGCCATAAGTGACTCTAAGAACAAATATGACCATACTTCTTTCCTCATTAAAGCCTTCAAAGGATCTCCATCCCTAACATCACTTATCATGACACACAACTTCCTTTATGTGTGCCCATCTCCCGCCAAAAGACCATGACCCTCTAACTCTATACTTGGATAACACCAGCTAACGCTTCCCTGGTTTCCCCAAGTAACCTTTTCTTCATGTTCCAACTCTTCAAACATGCCTTCTTCCGTGTGACTGCATCTCCCCCAGTCCTATTCAACAACAAACTACACATCAAACTCACACGGGTCCTTCAACCCTGCTCAAAACATGTCTCGGCTAACTTCTGACCTTCTCTGACTGTCCTCCCACCTCAGTGAATTAATTTATTCAACATATTATTCCACCATCAGGTAAATACTTCTCTTCCTTCCCATATCGTACAGTGTTTCAAGTCAGTGTCCTTATCTCCCTGCTAGACTGAAAGGTCCTCGAGGGAAGAACCGCGTTTTACAGGTGTGCATACGTCTAGTGCTGGCAGGCAGCACATCCTTCTCAAGTGCTGAACTGAGCTAAGAACCCACCAACCAACATCACACACCTGCAGCTTGTTTCAGAGGCTACCTTCAAAGGCTCAGGGGTAATTTTCATAAAGACATTTTAAGTTCTTCATCTCATGCTTAAAATCAACTTGAAAACTGTAATGATCAACATTCTATTTGAAGAAATTGTATGTCAGACTTACCGTCTTAGTTAAATAAAACACGAATGAATATATGAAAAGAATTGCATTTTCCAAAAGTGTGACACTTGATGGTTCTTCAGCATCTGTTTCTAGTTGCTTTTTTGCATCAACAGCATCGATAGGAGTGACTTCTGTTGTAATTATCCCTAAAATTGAGGGAGAAAGCTAATACTTTATTTATGCTTCAGAATAAGATTTGTTTCTCTTCATGTAAAATATTTATTGAGTGCCCACTAAATATCAGTCACTCTGCCTGGATATGTGCTTCTCCTGAAGACAATTATATTAAAAAATTTCAGAACCCCCATTAGAGCCATCACATCCTCAATTATAAAGCGAACATCATCTCCAACCCACTCTACCCACCAGCAGTCCCTCCATCACTTCCCTGGCAATGCAACTGCTATCTGAACAATATAGACTCATGCAGATTGAGAAAACCAGAATTTTATGCTTTTCCCATATACACACTGTCACATTTAACAAACATTTATTTAGTGCTGGTGAAGCACTGTATTAGAAACTTCAGGCAAACAATGAGTAAGAAAAGAGTGTTAGTAAATCTATACAAATGGATGATCTTTTTTAAATCTGAAAAACTATGATTCTGAGTCAGTTAAAAACTGATGGATTTGTTTCCTTTTATGTGAGAGAATATGTAAATAAACAAAATTGAAAATTAAAAACAAAGAAAAAGAGTGTTAGTTTGCAGACTTGCACCCATACTCAACACCAGCACCTGGCGCCTGGCAGGCACTCAGTAACTGCTTACTGAATGGATGAATGACAGCTACACAAAAGGCAATATGGTAAACACCAAGAGAGATGAAAGGGAACTGCTTACAAGGTGGGGGCCTAGCTTGTAGCTCTGTGAAAAAGCTCGAATTCCAGCTCTTCCTGAAAGGATCTCCACATGACGGGGTGGTATGGAGGAGATATCAGGATGAGTTATTTGGGTCTGGGGTGCTTCTTATAAACAGCTAGGAGTCCAAGAAGCAATTAGTGAGAAGTTGGATTAGTTGCCACTCAGATCTCTTCCAGCCCTGAGATTCCGTTGCTATTGACGTATGAATCTGACCACTGGTGAGGTTTTCCCAATCAGGTCAGCACCTCAACACCTGAGATGCATGAAGGAACATTTGGGAAGATCAGCCTCTAAAGGTAGTTGATACCATTTTGTGCTGGAACTTAAAGGACAAGGCAAAATCTCTGTTTTTAATTCTGCAAGCAAAATCTTTCCTAACCCTGAATGTTTTTAAGCAAGAGAGTAGTAAGTCTTATTGATATATGACTCATTCTCAACAAGCAGAACCTTTTTGAGTTACAGGAGTTTAGAAGTAGAGAGTATTATACATGAATCCTCTGGAACATAGGAGACCTCTAATATGCCATTTCTTCTCAAATTAGCTGAATTCCTCTTCCTGCTGTGACCTCTCCTATATTTTAAAGGGGGGTAAATCAGGGGGGCAGCCCAGTGCTGCCAGGCCTGTGGTATCACAGGGTAATGCTTTACCTATGGTTAGAGACCATGACCTCTGAAAACGTAAAATGGTAATGATTCATATTGCCATATTGGATAGACAAAATAACACAATCAGCTGTTCTGATTTATTGGTAAAATGAGTGACTACACAAAAATTAGAAAGCTGTTGATACTATTACTTGGGTTGCATTCTTTAAAACTCTATTTTTAAAACAACTTTCTCAATCCAAATGAAATGAGTTGCTCTCCCCACTGGATGTTTACTGTGCTCAGTGATTAAGTACTATTCACAGGGGTCCCTCTACAATGGGCCGTTATGTACTGCAAAAATTCTGTACTGTTTCCTCTCATCTTATAGTATATCTAGACATAAATAACCCCTCATTGTTTAAAAAAAAAACTTCTATGTCCAGGTAGCAAATTAACAAAAGAACTAAGCTACAATGTACTCTGTTGGAGGGGAGGGGCAGATGGAGGGAAGACAGAATTTGTGAGTTTCAGAGGAGTGGTTCTCAAACTTTAACTTGTAACAGATCAGACTTCCCTGGACGGCTTGTTAAACAGATTGCCCGTCTCTACCCCCAGAGTTTCTGCAGCTGTTGGTCTGGCAGAAAACTACTGTTTTTGAGCATAAGGCTTTTTAAGAATAGTATTTTAGATTTAAGTTACTTGCATAAGCTAATGCTAGCCAAGCACTGGTTGGTAGGTTAGTTATGGTCCCTGACCTGCTTCGTATGATTGACCTCCACCTGTCTTGACTCCTACTTTTCTCTGTTAGTTCTGGGATTTCCTACTTTTTACGCATTCACACCTGTGTTATTCTCCCCTCTATTTCCTACCTTTAGCAACAAACCTCCTGGGAGGGCTTCTTTAGGATAGGCTTCTACTTTGTAGAGAAAAATTAGCAAGCTTTACCTGGGTCTCCAGCTGTCTCAGTATTTGGCTCCTGGGACACTTCTGATGTACCCATGTCACTGGTCACGGGTTGATCCATGTGGCTGGGCTCTTCAGGAATCTGCATTATAAGAACTTCTGTGTTTTCCCGTGGAATATTCTCCTCCAGCGGTGGTTGTATGTCTATAGGGAAGAAGAACGCACTGGGCGGGCAAAGCTCCAAGACAGCCCCCCTCCAGCAGCCCCTCACCACACATCTCCAGGGCCCCTCACCCCTGCCCTCAGTGTGCTAGCATCCCCTGGGGCACAACTGGGCAAGGAAAAAAAGAGTTTCAGTTGCTTTCCTTTCACTTCACAGATGCCTAAGCTACACAATGAAATTGACAAAGAAACCCTCATCCCGGGAATTCCCTGGTGGTCCAGTGGTTAGGGCTACTGTGCTTTCACTGCCATGGCCCAGGTTCAATCCCTGGTCCCGGAACTAAGATTACACAAGCCACGTGGCAAAACACACAAACAAAACAAAACAAAAATCCCCCTCATCCCGAAGTATTTCATAAATAAATATATTTATGGTAGGGACTTCAATAAGCCTAACTTCTCTTAGCAAACCAACATATGCCCACATAGATAAATGTGCAAAAGGGAATTCCAGTCAAGAGCAGAAATAGGAGACGTCTATTCTACCCAGAAATAACAGGCCCCCTTCATACACAAGCATGCTTGTTTCACAGAGCTAGCCCAGAGAAGGGCATTACATACAAAGGCAGCTCGCTGAAGTGCCTTTCAAATATTTTCAAAGTACCTCCAAGAGTCAGAAGGAGTGAACTCATCTCTGTCCCTAAGAGGCTCAGAGCACAGCCCAATGTGACCCACAGCAAAGGTGAATTTCTTTGAAACCTCATAGTTTACCCTGAAAATTCATTTGAGTTTTGCATTCTAATCCAAAACATAGCTGCTTTGATTAAAAGTAAAAATGTTCCCGTCTCCAAATTGGCATTCTGGGAGGATACATTTTTTTCTGTGGCTTTATGTCCCCCTGTTAGTCTGCCGTATACCCTCAGTTCAAATGTCTCCATTTGAAAAGCACAGGGACAGAGAAAGGAGTATAGAGCTAGGAATCAGCTTATCTAGAATGTTGGCTCAGGGTCAGTTCAATCACTATTTCCTCAACGGCTTCTCCGCCAAGTGCTGTGTTAGAAGGCTCTGCATCCTGGTTTGATCCTTGATTAATCTGCATGCGAGAACCCGAGGGCCTGGTAGAATTTAACTACCTAAGTGACTGCCCTAAAGAGGCAGGAAAGAACATGGCATCCATCAAAGATGAAAGCTGGAGGGAATGAAGAAACTCAGGCAAGGCATCAAGTTAAAAGTTATGCCAGTCAATCCCTGGACAGACAGCAGTTATTCTATGTGTTCAAAAAAGCCCTTTCATGAAACTTGCACGTTGTTAACAGGTCTACTTTGTGCGTCATTTTCTTGTTCCCATCTTTCTCTTTTTATGATGTTTCTTTTTGAGAATGCTACCAGTCTCACTGTCTAAGGGAAAAGCAGGGCAAGAAATCCTTATCCACGCTCCAGCCTCCAAGAAAGAAGGCGGGAAGGGCTGTGTGGGCGTCCCCGTGCTACCCCTCGCCTCTGGGCACGCTGGGACCTGTGGACGGAGCTTTACAAGCACGGCACGAGGTGCTTCAGCAGTCCCCTGGTCCCCACACCCGTTTCTCAAGCCCAACCCTACAAGGCCATAGGTGGGCACCTCACCTTCCACTGGTCCACCCCAGCCTTCCTCTGCAGGCTGTGCCGCTGCCAGGGGTGCAGTCTCCTCCACTGTGGAGTGTCTGTACCTGACAAAATAGATCAGGTCTTGAACATCATCTAGCACCGCAGCCTCTTCAAACATGCTACTGTCCTTCATCCCCAGGTCTCTATTTTCCATCACACGAGCATCGAGCATCTTCTCTGCCTCGCTCAGGATGTGTGACTCCCAAGCACGGAAGACCTTGTCTAGGACTTTCTCCACATTATAGGGCAGGCTCTCCCGCTGTGCCGACTTCAGCTTGGATGACATTTCCTGGAACATGGCTTCCAGCTTGTGGACGTCAAAGTACTTCTGGAACCGCTGCAGAGACTGCTGATCTTTAAAGAAACTGCTGATTATGGGCAAGTCCTCCATGTGGACGCTGTGCTCAGGCTGTATGGGTGTATGTGGAGCCCAGGGGAATGGGTCATCATCGCGGTCCTCAGAGGCGGACCCCTGGCTTCCTGCATCCACGAGGCTCTGTACATCCTTCTCATCCTCTTTCGAGAGTTCTAGCCCAGGCTTCTCTGTGAGCCCTGAGGTCTGCAGGTGTTCCTCAAGGCTGTCTTCTTTAAGAGAATCAGGATCTTTATTCTGAGATGCTTCACTGAACTCTGGAGTCTGATTTTCTTTCTTGCCAGGAAAGTCACTTCCTTTAGGGGGTCTCTGTGCTTTCTGATCCACACGAGAGCTTTCTTCTTTTTCCACCATCGGACTACCTGGGTCCCTGCCTAGACTGTCTACCCCTTTACCTGCAGTCTCATTTTTTCTTTCATTTTCCAGTATATTACTAGTTTCTTCTTTGTTTTCTTCAGTTTCAGGATCAGTCTTAATGGCACCTAAAACAGCTTTTTCAGGGACTTGAAGGTCAACATCTAACCTCTTGTCCTGAATCTCAGGGCTTTTTTCTTTAGACCGTTTTGCACTTACAGCATTTTCATCCTCCAGTAGTTCTTCCGGGCTGTAATCGTCATCTTCTGCTTCTGGATTTTCAGTGTGGAAACCTGGTCCTTCTGTGCTATCAGTTTGGCCCGTTCTTCCCACCTCCTGTGTGGCCGGCAGTGGCTTGTGCCCTTCATCTGAGGTGTCCGCTGTGACCTCTGTGACCTCTTCCCCAGAGAGCCTTCTCTTCTCCCTCGCTTGCTTATGAACTGCGGCAGCCACATCTCCTCGCTGCCAGGAAAGATTTCTTCCCAGAATGGGACCCTCTTCTTCCGGTTTTCTTGGCAAACCAATTTCACCTGGCGGGGAGGACCTAGTCTGATTTTGAGGTTTAAGAAGCCATTCCTTTATAAGTTCCTCACCTGGATGCTCCCCCGAAAGCATGCGTGGTTTCGGTCTGTTGACCAAACCATCTACTTCCTGCATGCTCTCTTTGGAAGCATTATGCTGATGACCGCCCAAGACTGGTGCCACACCCATGGACTCCTGTTTAATCTTTCCTTCGTCCCTTTGATTCCCTGCCGATTTAGGTACCAATTCCCCCTCTGAGGCACCTTCCAAACTCCGCCCCCCAGGCTTCTCTTCATGGAGCATTTCTTTTGCGATATGAACGGCTGCTCCTTTGAGGTCATTCTCCTGGTTAGCAAAGGCTGGTTTTAATGTTTCCGTACCCTTTCCAGCAGCTGGCGCAGAGCTGAGCTGGCCGCTTTGAGGAGGACCACGCACAGTCATGCCTTCTCGCATCTCATCCTCTAATCCTACCTCATCCTGCACCAGGTCCCTCTTGGGCTCCTCAACCATCCTCCCTTTTCCTTTAATGTGAAGTTCTGTGTCCACTTCTGGGTCTTTGTCATTATTTGTTTTAGGGACTTCTGCATGCAAAAGGCCGTCTGCTGCCTTTTCAGGGTCAGTACGATCTACTGCTGGCCGTGGTCTCCCCAGTTTGCTGTCCAGGACGAATGCATCGTCCCCTTCCTCTCTTTCCTCTGATTCGGTACTCCGTAAATCTGTACCCATGTTTTCTTTACGTTCTGTGACATCAGAGAAGATGGTATCTTCCCAGGTTGTTAGTATATTTTTATCACCGTTTTTGACGCCAGGGGTCTGAGTTTCCTCAACTTTCTGCTCTCCACTTGAATTCTGCTCTTTCTCTGTTGAATGTTCCTCAACTCCGGAGTTCGCTGGAGCTTCCGTATCTTCTCCACCTATAAAGGTTAGTAATGGCAGCTCATCCAAGTGTTCTTTACTCTCCTCTTCCTTCCCCACTGTGTAATACTCGGCATCCAGTTCCTCAGCAAAATCATCCTCTAACGAAGTAACAAGCCTGGTTGTCTCGTCATCTGATACAAGTGCGTCGGCAGTTGAGCCAAATTTGGTTTTCAAGTCCAGAGTCATTTCTGTTTTCAAAAGTTTGTAAGCATCAATCTTCTCCTGTTCATTCGAGACCTGAGAACTATTGCTGGTTTTGTTGTTTTCACTTTCTGGCACTTTTAACTTATCTTGCAGCATTTCTCCAAAAGGTTCAAATGAAGATCGCTCTCCCTGAGTATGACCCGTTTGACTATTTACATGGGGGTGGCTCTTCTGAGCCTCATGTCTTTCCCTGAGTTCCTTAGTGTTTTCTGATAATATACTTTCACTTTCCTCTGAGTTGGGCTCTGCTGGCTCAGGTTCAGGGTCACTTCCCTTAGACGCTTCAGGAGGTTCTACACGCTGAGAAGTTTCTTCTTTAACTTCCGCAGACTCTCCAGTGGCAGAATCGTACAATTCCAAAAATCCTAGAAGTTCTTCTACATTATAATTATCAAAATCATCTCTTCCCCCATCAAAACAAACAAAATCTGTCTCCTGCAAGGGAAAGAAAAACATTAGTGTGTCACTAACCAAGTGTCACAAGAGCAAACGCTTGCTTACCCAGGCTAATGACAGCGATGATCTCAAATTCACGTTTGGCTCTAGAGGGGCTTTTGTGCCAACCTTGGGGAGTCAGGAGATAGGAGGATGGAACCCACTTTTCCCTGGCTTCCTGCTTCCATGAGGAAGGACTTCTACCTGAGCAATGCTCCTCCTGGCTTCCCTTCATTCTCTTTTCCCCAGGGGAGGAATGATTCACGTGGCTGGTGGGTTTGTTCTGCACCATCCCTGTTTTCTGCTTGAGACTGGATGGAAGGAACACACGCCCTCTCTCTTCCATGCTGTCAGTTTTACAGGGACAGCCCCCTTTGGGGAGACCCCCACTTGGCTAGCTCTGCCTGTGGCTGGGTAAGTCTGTCTTATTCTAGACTGCAATGTTCAAAAGCCCATTAATTTCCGCACACTTGAGCCACTGTTCTCCCAAAAGCTTTATCAGTAAGTAATGGTGACATTTTGGTCCCCATCAACCTGACTCCTGGGTTTCTCGATTTGTTCTAAGGACAAATAGGGAAAAGTAGGGTATCATTTACTGGGTCCCCCAACTTCCAATACCTATGCCTGATGTTCTGGGAATTTACCTCACACTAATTTGCCCAGGAGAAGCTGGAAGACCACCCAGAGTCTCCATCATCCTCCCCTCTAGGCTGTGCTTCTCTGCTTACCCAGCTGGAAACAGGGAGAATCACCTAGCTGACAGGTTCTAAGTCTACAACAGATTTCTGGCTCATTTATTCCTTGGATTGGGAAAGATAACTCAGCTTAAGAAGCATCTTACTGAAATACAGGTGCAGGGGAAGTAAAAATGTTAAGGAACAGAGAATGGTGTCAAGGGGCTCCCCACTTAACTATCACCACAAATACAGCTTGAAAACAAGATTCAGTGAGGGATACATTCTACTCTAAATCAGGGTTCTGATTAGCTGTCAATAAGATCTGCTTTTAGACTACCTGTAAGTCTATATTCTTCCTTTCCTCTTGCTAGTAAACAAATTGACATAAAATGGGTCGCAAACAGAAGGAAAAGTTAAAAAACCAACAAAGATAATCTCCTTCTCCTAACAAAACTCTCACAATACTCTGGAGAGACCTGACAAGTGTGGTAAGGATGAATGATTCCTCTTCCCATCGCGTGCATTTCTAAGCCATTTCGTAACGTTGAGGGAAGCATGTAGTGAGAGGTACAATGAGAAGGCAGAATCCCCAACAAGTGAGGTCTCTGTGACCAGTGAGCTGCTGTCTCATGCGTATTTCCCTCCCGGCAGCATCTTCATTAGGAGTGAAGCCTAACAGGCAATAGGGCCGATTTCACGTCCCTCGAAAAGACAAGGAAATTTCAAGAACAGCAATGGCTCTATGACTTCATCCATTCTGCCGAGCTCAGCTGAGAAGTACCCCAGGCCGGCAGCTCACATGCTCTTGCAGCAACACCAAAGAGTTATTCAAAGATTTCTGTTTGAAGGTGGGTATCAATTCTTATACATTTTAAAACTCCAGAAAATAATCAGCTGGAATGAGGATCCCAGAGCACAAAATCCTTGTCATCACAAAGCTATTTTAAGTTGGTGCACCCTGGATGAATGCTTTATAGACTGTGCAGTCAGGACCTTGCAGATTTGAGGCTGGACCTCATCTGAAATGCTCAGGTTCCCTTTTCCAAAATCTATCACATAACTCTAATCCCTTAAATCATTACAGTCAGTAAGAAAACCTAGTATAATTTGGGGTTTGATTAATTTAACCTGATCTCTATATACTTAAAATGTCTAAAAGCTATTCAATGAGTAGTTTTCAAAGTGAGACACCTTCTCATCTTACTTGTAAAAAAAGAATAACTAACTACAAAGATATTGAATTCTTCGTCCTTTGTTCCTCACATAAAATAGCAAAGAAAAATCCTGAGTAAGTATACATAGCCTTGTATAAGAACACCAGCTTCAACATATAACTATCAGATTATGATATAAAGTCTCCCACAAATAATTCTTTTCAAAGTTTTCTTTCTTTCTTTAAAGGTGTCTAATAAATTAAAATCTGATACACAGATGTTAACTTTAATTTTTGATCAAAACATATTCAAAGACTTGCAAAAATACTTAATTGAATGTAACTGATGAAGTTATAAACCAATTTATAAGAACAATAACAACAAAAAATCCACAACTTACATCTGTTGGAACTTGTAGCTCTTCTTGAGTATATTCATGGAGTACGCGGATTAAATCCTTTGGAAAATATCCAAAAGTACGCCCAACCTATATTAAATGGGCAAAAGAAATGAATATCAATCAAAATTCTGTAGAAGAAATATAAATGAGAGACTTCTTAGTAGCGAGAGGAAATATAAAGATAGGTAGATATAACCACAAGAGATGCATGTTCCTATTATGATTAGAGAGATTATTATTCCAATAAAAATTAAGGACAGAATGTTGTAAGGGCAACTTTTCTAAAACCACTGAAGTTTTCTTTCAACATTCAGCTTAATTTTAAACACAGGGCACATAAAGTGAGATTTCTGAAGTAGCTAGAAGATCTGCATAAGAGAAAATTATTGTATATTATGTGATTAAAACTATGTAAATCAAGGCTGGTTAGAAACAATTCCAAATAACCTCTAACAAGAATTTATCTGCACATTTCACAGTATCACTCATAAACCAGTACTTAGAAGTCTTTCTTAAACCAATAAACAAAAGCCATGAGGGGACTTCCCTGGTGGCACAGTGGTTAAGAATCCGCCTGCCAATGCAGGGGACACAGGTTCGATCCCTGGCCCGGGAAGATCCCACATGCTGCGGAGCAACTAAGCCCGTGCACCGCAACTACTGAAGCCCGTGCACGGCAACTACTGAGCCCATGCGTGGCAACTACTGAAAGCCGCCCGTGCTCCGCAACAAGAGAAGCCACGGCAATGAGAAGCCTGCACACCTCAATGAAGACCCAACGCAGCCAGAAAGAACCACACAAACAAAAAAAAAGCCATGAAAATTAATAAGTAAAAAAAAAAACAATTTCTGAAATGCATGACCACTACAACAAAAGGCAAATATTTATTGATATCATGGGCTCTACTAGGTTTTTCAACAAATGGATTTTCAAGTATTTGGGGAGAAAATAAAATTCATACTAATTACACAGCAAGCTTAGTTTCTTGCAAAGTAAACCTCTATAGAAGATTATCCCATTTATCTATAGCAGTAACCGCTAAGATATATTAAGTTTGTCCTCTTGAGAAACATACACTGTCTTTTACTAGGTACAGTCTGAAAGGGAGAAGCAGATCTCTTTCTAATCATTAAAGGAGATTAACATGCAGATCAAATGCACAAAAAGAAAAAAAAAAGGCTATCTTATCACTAACTCCTAAAATATCCTCATTACCAGGGCTCTTGTTATATCTGGCAACTATGTGAAAGCCAGTTTTAGTAGAATACTGCCTTGAAGATTAGATAAGACAAGGCAATTTTAAATTGCTACATTGGCAGTTAAAGTCTGAAACTCTAAGAAACAAAAAGAAGCTGCAGGATGAAAACTAAGAAATAAAAACAAGAACCATTCTGAAAGCTCAGGAGAGATAGTTTTTAATTTCCTTAAGTATAAGGTTCATGAAATGAGACAGGAGACTGAGGGAAAATACATTTACTTCCTTCTCAGGAAAATTTTATTTTATTAAGAGAATATGGAAAAGGGAAAGAAATCAGAGCTATGTGAAGAGAGGAAATACATTTATCTTTGTATAATCTTTGTCAACTGAGACCATAGGTCATAAAAAACTCCGTATTTTTACATTGAGTGGGTCCCGTTTCTTATGATCTGACAAAAAGATGCAGAATCATGGGCCCTCATGACTGAAAGTAAGCTTTATATCTAATTTTGCTTCCATATATCATCTCTGCCAAGGAACTGCTGAGTTGATTTGGGAAAAGAAAGAAAAGGGAAGGGGAGGGAAGGGAAGGGAAGGGAAGGGAAGGCAGGGGAAGGGAGGGGAAGGCAAGGGAAGGGAATTGTTTCAAGAGAACAAATTCTGCATAAGCTACTATTAGGACAAATGTAAATAAGTGCCGCTGCCCTGAAAGGAAATATTCACAAGGAAAATGGGAAAGATATGGGCCCTGCCGTTACAGAGCTTTTGACTTCACTGGAGGTAAGACAGTACACACCTTAACTACAACACAAGGCAGTAAAAGGAACGCCACATGAGCAGTGCAAACGAAGCGCCACCTAAACAATTATTAGACAGCAAAGATCCCTTCTGGCTGGGAGCTGAGGGCAGTGCTTCCCTAGGAAGGCAGGGTCAGAGTTGGGAACCAGAAAGATTGGCAGGCTTTCTAGACGTGAATATGGTCATGAGCAAAGGTGTGGAAGAGGGAAAATGCAAAGTCAAGTTCACTTATCCAAATGCTCCAGCTTCACCACTACATGAAAAATGCAGCCTAGGGACTCGGAAAAAATGTTCCAAGAGTAGAAATCTCACACAGTAGACTTGAAAGAAACAGAACAGATTCTTCTTTGAATATGGTGATTCAACTGGGATCCCGCCTAAATACAAGGGCTGTACCTGACCAGTTGGTCTTACAAGACTCCTCCCTAGGAATCTGGACTGCCAGCAAAATAAATCGATTCTTCCCAATGGGGGATTCTCAAGCCCTCTTTCCTGTTGTTTGTTTGGTGTTTTAATGAGAGTAAAACTTTTCACATTTGGGACTGGGTGTTCCTCCGAGTTTGTACAATCCTAAGGGCATTGAGGACTCTTATTACTTTCAGTAAATAATCAGTCCACACATCACATAAAAAGGAAAGGACAAGAGCTCGTAAGCCTCCCAATCAGGTCACTCCTAGTGAATCTCCTCATTAAAAACATCAAAGCATGACAAAGTCATTGATTTCCACGTCTGCTGTCCTGGCACCCACAGAGCTGGCTGGGAATAGAGCTGCTTCAGTGAACCTGGGGGAGCAATTGTCCAAAAAAGCAGGAAAAGGATGCCCCAGCAGTTGCAAGCAAAACAAGCAAACAAACAAGAAAGCACACAGTGAAAATGATACTTTGCTTTTTTAACAGAAACAGCACACATGATTAGGTATGTGAATAATTTAGAAAAAAATTATTTTTAAAATTAACTCCATACGTGAATACCTGAAACACTATCTTGCCCATACTTTACAGGATTAAGCCCACAGATACTTCCTTTTTGAAACAATGAAGTTAAGATTTTTCAGGTTTCACCATCGGTAACTACTAGTTTGTTTCCGGCATCTGTGAGTCTGCTTCTGTTTTGTTACATTCATTCGTTTTACTTTTTACCATCTACTTATAAGTGATAACATACAGTACTTGTCTTTCTCTGCCATATTTCACGAAGCACAACACCCTCCAGATCCATCCGTGTTGCTGCAAATGGCAAGACTGCATTTTTCTTATGGCTGAATACTACTCTATTGTATATATATCCACCACATGCTTATTTACTATGTATGGAGCATCCATGGCTGGTAAGGCCTAGAACTTGATGCTGAGGAGTGATAGCCAGAAGCAGTTCAGTTCTGTTTAAGTCCCTCTTCTGTGTCCCCAGCTGGGGACACAGAACCATCCTCCTTTTCCACAGTCTAGCAGAGAGTACAGGTTAACTCCATCAAAGACCCCAAGAAACAGTTTCTTAAATTTACAGTGCTGGCTTCCCTGGTGGCACAGTGGTTAAGAATCCGCCTGCCAATTCAGGGGACACAGGTTCGAGCCCTGGCCCAGGAAGATCTCACATGTCGCAGAGCAACTAAGCCCACGTGCCACAACTACTGAGCCTGCGCTCACAACTAGAGTGAGCCACAACTACTGAAGCCCGTGCGGCTAGAGCCCGTGCTCTGCAACAAGCGAAGCCACCACAACAAGAAGCCCACGCACCGCAACAAAGAGCAGCCCCCGCTCGGCGCAACTAGAGAAAGCCCATGCACAGCAATGAAGACCCAATGCAGCCAAAAATAAATAAATAAAATTAAAAGAAAAAATATTCAGTGCTAAGAAAGCCAATAAAAAGGAAGAAAATTAAGTATGTCAAATTTTTACTTACACTTCCAGCCCAAACTTCAGGCGATCCCCCTGCCAGTTTATAGTAGACATATACAGGGTCACCTTTTTTAAAATTCACAAAACGACAATCCGGGCCTGTAAAATCTTCCAGAGCCTCACCCCGGTACATTAACACTGTATATAAAGAGAGAAAAAAAAAACAAGCAGATATCAGGATTCAACTTCCACAGTCCATAGTGGCTGATCAGGAAATACAAGAATCCACTGTAAACAACAATAAAGTTTCTCCAGTACTCTCTGGAACCAATCACTTTCAACTCATATGCTCAAAGCATCTATAGAGCTTTATTCATTATAAATCATGAATCCCCCTGCAAGTAGACAGGAGAGAGGGAAACTTTCCCAGTGCGTCCACCACCACACATGGCTGGTCTCAAGTGAAACTCTTGGTTCCCTCTCTAACCATCTAGTCCTCAGTCTTTGCTGTTTCATAATCATGAAAAGCTTCATTTTGCAGTTGGGTAAATTCGAGTGCAGATGCTACTAGCGTAAGCATGACTAAATGCAGAGGTAATAGGTAATTGGGGAGAGCACCCAAGAACCCCCAAGGGGTCAATGAACTTGAACTAACCACTAAAAGGACCTATCTTTAAGTGGCTGTAACTGCTAGCATGCAGCAGTAAACACTGTCCATTTCATTTGCAGTCAAGTTGCTCTCTCCCTCAGTATATGGATAATGGGAAAGGACATCACACCCTATTATGGATCGAATCACATTACAAGATATTATTTTTCTGAAAGTATATAATGTTGACTATACCCAACATTAAGGTTTATTTATTTCTATAAACAAAATCAAAAGTAGGCAAGTGGGTTTTGTTTCTATAAACAAAATCATATGTGGCAGGGACAAGCAAAACTATGAAAATTGTTTAGTAGTTACCTTCAGTCTTAAAACGCAGGACAAATCACACTCGATCTAGAAATTGGTAGAAGCAATATTTTTCTTTTTGTTGGCCAAATACACAGTTTCTAATGTAAGATGAAATGGACAATAAATGCAATTAAGTAGCAGAGAAAAAGAAGAATGAAATGGAAATAACACTTTCTCTAACAGCCAATTAGCAATAAGTACATTAAAGCACATCTTTAAATACGTATTTGAGGGACAAACATATAGATTTAAAGGGGGTTATTCGGATTTTAAAGCTAAAATCTTATTATTTTAATACATGTCAGCATCCTAATTCAGATATAATTAGGTGAGAGGCCAAGCTGAAGGTGATGGACAATTTAAGACTGGGAATTCTATCAGAATTGGAAACGGCAATGTATCTCTTATTCCCCCTTAAAAGAGATCACTGCAGATTTGTAATAATAAATCAGATGACAACATATGCACACTGAGGAATAGCTATCTGAAAAGCACACAAGGACAGCTCACAGGCACACACCTTACTAAGTAAACACTTTATGCAACACAACACAGACCCTGAGCCTGCTCTAGCTGCTGCCTGTTGTGTTTGGTTACATCTGTTTCGACACATGCCATTTCTCAAGTTATGTGACCACCATGGGCCCTTCCAACACCATGTCTTCATACTAAGGAAGCATCAGTGATGTGATTCTTTAGGTAACTGGTTTTGAGGAACCCAGGTAGGATAGTGCTTGAAAGCAACGAATAGCAAACATCTGCTATATCCAACTCTGCTTGCTAATAACCCGGATTTACTCTGAGAAAACTGCAGGAGCAATTCGTGGAAGTTGCTCCACTTTCGTGGCGTTTATTTACATCAGTCCTAGGGTTACTTCTAGGAATGGCTTAACACAAATCAAAGACTGACTCCTTTCTTTCCTCTAACGGCTGGCAGTGCTACAGTTCTTCAAATTGTGAAATTTGGTTTCGAAAAACACCCATTTTGAATATAAATAGCTAAACTGTAGGCTTCGGCCTCCTCAGAACGAACATTTTTCTATAGGTACTGGTTACAACAGATGAACAACCGTTTCTGAAGTGGTTATCGGTAAGTTTACAAGGCTATTTGAGACCGGCTGGGAGGCCACAAGGATGATACTTGTCCGGCAAATACACAGGAAGACAGTCCAAGAGCAATAATGATTAAGGCTGAAGCGAGCTGGATTTATAAAACTCTTGCAGTATTTACCGTTTTCACTTTAACAATCCTCTTCACCTGAGTTTGGGGCTCTCTGCCCTCCTCAACGCCCACGGTCCACCCTCCCACCCCCAATTCGCGGTTAGGGAACCATTCCGCTTCCTGCGCGAGGAGGCTGCTGGTCCCAGGTGGCCTCTTTCGAGAACGAAAGATTTTGGCCTTTCCGGTGCCCTCCCTGTCTGGCTGTTTGCAGGAGCCTTCCAAGCACAGAAATGACAGAACTGAGGCAGAGCCTGGGAGGAGACCTTGGAACACACCGCAAGCCTGGACTCCGGGCTCGTCCCAAACCTAAACTCCAATCCCTGTTCAAAAGGCGGTCCAAGCCCCGAATCCCAGTGAAGCAGAGGGGCGAAGGGGCAGCGCCAGGAAGCCTTTCCCGAGCCCCACCAGCAACCTGCCGCAGGGAAGGCGCCCACCGAGCCCTTAGCGCATCTGCCCCCGGACTACACCCAGCGAGGTCCCTGCCGAGGGCGCAGGATAGCGCTCGCGGGCAGTGCGGGGAGCCCAGGGAGAGCGGCGCGCCACCCCATCCTTCCTCGGAGCCGGGGCGGGCCGGGGGAGGGGAAGCTGTGAGCGGTCCCCGGGGAAACCGGGGGCCACCCCCGACCCCCCACCCACCCCCCGCCTCCGACGGCGAAGGACAAATGAACAGCTGGCAACAAGTGGGAGGTGCAGACCCCACGGCTGGGGCCGGCTGGCCCGGGCCTCGGCAGGGCCGGAGGGGACAGACGCAAGGACCCGGGGCTCGCCC
>NW_006784891.1:169772-234266 GCF_000442215.2 Lipotes vexillifer | reverse complement strand
GCCCGCCGGGGTGTGAGTCCCTGGCGGACACGTCAGCACGGCCTCCGGGAGGGGATGGAGGGGGTCCGGGAGGAGGAGGAGGACCAACACTCGCACCTCCTTGCCAAGGCTTTCTCCTCCGATTGCTGCCTTGGCAACCGGGACTCTATCTTCTCCCTCGTCCAATCGTCTGCCTTTGCCCCTGTCCATTCGCAGTCGACCCCCCGCGAGACTCCCTCCCTCGCCCACCCCTCTCTTTGACTTTGGATCCCCCGACCCCGCGCCATCCCAACAGCAGGTCTTCTTTGACACCTTCTTGCAGCTTCTGATTTCTGGTTCGTCCCAAGCTTGCTCACCCTCACCCCCCTTCCTGGTTTGGTACTTCCTTTTCCGAACTACCAAATCCCACCCACGATTTACCACTGATCGTCTCCAGTTCGAGATTCCCTTATTCTGACTCCCAGGGGTTTTGGGGGGCCCCATCCCATGATCCCCTTATATTAGGAAAGGGAGGTGTCAGTGGAATGGTGGGTCGGTGACGTACAATAGAGCCGGTAGCCTGCTTGCTCATTTTCCCCACCCCCGGCCCTGGGGGTTGGAGGTGGGCAATGGGTCCTCATGCTGAGATCTTCAGATTTGCGGGTCTTTATCCATAAGGGGAGAATAATTTAATTCAATGCAAATATATTGAGCTTCCCTTTTACGCTATTATTTCTGGCCAGATGCTGGACAAAGCATTAGGATGGTGAGGGGAAACACGTAGATCAACAGACAAGATATCAGGCCTTTGTCTAAAGAAGCCCACAATTTAGTGGAAACAACTCACATCAAAACGACTGAAGAATAAATGTCGTTAGGAGGAAAAAGCTAATCAATAGCGGCTGACATTTATTGAGCGGTTTCTTAACGTCCAAGTGTTATTCTAAGGTGTGTGTGTGTGTATATATATATATATATATATATATATATCAATTTGTTTAATGTTTTTGTTTAATGTATCTTCACAACAATAGTAGGTCCTATTACTATCTTCATTTTCAAGATGAGTACATTGCATTTGTCTGTGACCAGGGTCTTCTCACTGTTGTCTCTGCCAAGGCTATTTATCAACCTTGAATGCCAATCGAATGCATTAGTTGGTTTCCCAAACTGACTGGATTCTTTAAAAGCAAGAGGAAAGAATGTGGCCCATCCATGCAAACCATAATGCTGAATAAAGGAAAAGATGAGAGATGTTCACAGTTGTTTATCTATAGGGGCCATGAGATGTCCCATTGGTCCAGTGTCGTTTCCATGCTGTCTGGAGAGAATGTACAATAAGATTAGGTGACTGTCCAAATAGCAGTGCCATGAGGAGTTCTTCTTTTCTTTTCTACTCTGTGTTTCATTGCTTTAGAATCTTAGGTGTGTCTAATAGGCATCTCCAAATTCATATGTTGAAGAGCAAACTTCTTATTTTCTCTCTCAAACCATGCTCCTTTCAATCTTCCCTATCTCAATAACTGGCCATTTAATTCTATTTTCCAGGTGTTCAAGTCAAAAACTTACAAACTGTTCTTGACTTCTCTTTGTCTCATACCCCAAGTCTAATCCATCAGACAATCCTGGGCACTCTCTTTGAATTGTTTCACTGAGGTGTAATTGACATACAATAAATTGCACATATTTATAGTTTACAAGTTGATAAGTTTTGACACATACACACTAGTGAGACCACCACCACAATCAAGGTAATTAACATATCTATTACCCCAAAGAGTCCTCATGCTTCTTTGCAATCCCTCCCTCCCCTCCCCTGCCTGTCTCCAAACAACCTTCTGTTGCTACAGATTGATTTGTATTGAATAGTTTCTAGAATTTGATATAAATCGAATCGTACATTATGTATTCTTTTTTGTCTGACTTCTTTCACTCAGCATAAGCATTTGAAATACGTCCAGGATCTGACCACTCCTCACAGTCTCCTATGCTAACATTGCAGGCCAAGCCACCATCATCTCTCAACTGAAAGACTGCAGTAGCCTCCTCACTGTTCTCCCTGCCTCTGCCCTGCCCTCCCAAAGTCTACTGTCTCAATAGCAGCCAGAGCGATCATTTCCTGATATAAATGTCTCTCCTCTACTCAAAACCTTCCTCTAGCTTTCCACTTCCAAGTCAAATGCAATGACTTTATTATGGACTGTACTGTCTTATTTGATCTGACCCTGCTCATCCCTTTTACCCCCATTTCCTAGCACTCTCCCCTGGCTCTGTTAGTTTCACTCAAATACACCAAGCCCACTCCTGCATCAGAGCATGTGCACTTGCAATTTTCCCTCAGCCTGGAACAGTTCCCCTAAATAGTCTGCTTGGCTAACTAGTTTGCTCACTTAGTCAAGAGTCTGTAACAATACCATATCTTATTAGAGGTGCCTTCCCTGATCACCGTACATAAACAAGAGCTCCTTCCCATGATTACCTAGCCCATCACCCTGCTTTATTTTTCTTCAGAGCAGTTACCACTTGCCTTACATTTGTTTATCTATTTGACTGCCCCCCTCCCCCAAATATAAGCTTCATGGGAGAAAGGAATTTGCCTCACTCATTGTGTAAGGTAATCCCCAGGGAAAATGTCTAAAATGTCTAGAATGAGGTACTCAACAAATGATTTGATAGATGAACCCATCATTCCTCATGTATTGTAAATATACTACACTATTAACCTACATGGAGGCTCCATATATAAATAGCACCAAGAGGGAATATGCCATGAGAGCAAGGCATTTTCTGTTTTCCCTTCAGCGGCATCCTCAATGCTGGAAACAAAACTTGGAATATATGCACTGTTGATTGAGGGCATATTTGTTGTGGAGGGAGTGAATGAAATTGCACTGTACTCTTTTCCTGTATCTTATCGGAATATTAAAGCAGATAAAGAGGTCATTTTAATTTTTCTTATTTCTATTTAGAGTAGTATTAATGACAATTCATTGGTGGAAAAAGCAAAATTCCAAAATGACCTATCACTTCACTAATATTTAATTTGACTGATTTTCACATACGCTTTTATATGAGGAGTGGGAGTACTCAGTTGCTAAGGAACTGGCTGCTTAGTTTGTAGATTTTCTAGGTGTTTATGTGCATTATTTTTTTACTATTATTATTGCCTTAAAGAGATATTAACAAGTTTGGTGGCTAATCAAAAAAACACTCAGCTGACCACAGTGAGAGTGGTGGTAGTAGTTCTTCCGGCCTGCATATATATAATTATAGTGGATGAATCAGCATTCAGTTTTACTCATAGCATTTAAACACAGATGTTCAGGGCTTCCCTGGTGGTGCAGTGGTTGAGAATCTGCCTGCTAATGCAGGGGACATGGGTTCGAGCCCTGGTCTGGGAGGATCCCACATGCTGAGGAGCAACTAGGCCCATGAGCCACAACTACTGAGCCTGCGCATCTGGAGCCTGTGCTCTGCAACAAGAGAGGCCACGATAGTGAGAGGCCCAGGCACTGCGATGAAGAGTGGCCCCCACTTGCTACAACTAGAGAAAGCCCTCGCACAGAAACGAAGACACAACACAGCAAAAAACAAAAACCAAAACCAAAAAAAAACCCCACAGATGTTCAACATAAATTCTAATCTCAAGTGTATTATTTGTTAACACCTCAAATGGAATTTTCACTAAGTAAAGGTTGAGTAAAAGTCAAAAAATAAATGTGTCTAGTTTGGTAGGGGGCTGAGCATAAAATATAAGGTATGGAGGGTCCCTGACTTTAGAGAATTTGCAATCTGATTGAGAAAACAACACAAGTACATCTGAAACAAATAGAAGACAGCATGATAACATATAGCATTGTAAACCTCCCATCGTGCCTACCCAGGAACATCCATAAGGCCTAACACTGAAGTTATCAGAAATAAGCCAGTCTATTCCCAATGCTGAAACCACTCAGAGTCCAGAGAATAGGATAAAACATTTCCTAAGAACTACGGCTTCCAGTCTAGAGGGAGTAACAGGGACTAGATTTACCCTCCCTCTGTGCTTCAATTCAATATCTAGAAAACTAGACAGAATATATGAAATGATAATTTTTAGACATTGGATAACAAGCAGTATAGGCAGTGACCCCTAAAATAAGTGGAACAAATGAGGTGAGTGCTATGATTGTCTCAACTTACTTCCCATATAAAGTTTCCAGGACACAACCAGAAAAGGGAAACTCAAACAGGTGATCTCCTTGAGTTGAAGAGACAGATTTGAAAGTTTGGGGAGGCCAACACAGCTGGAATGCATAAGGGAAGAGTACAGGAGAGAAGAGAGCTACATGGAAAAAAAAAGAACGTTGCAGAGAGAGCTCCAGAGATCTGCAGAAGGTTTCTCTCAAGTCTTCAACTGAGTAATGATAACTGCCTGTGTGTGAGGAGCTACCTGAGGCCAGGGAAAGAACCAATGAGAGGACAAGGAGAACAGTCACTGCAGTAGAGAATAGTTTGTATTTTCACTAGCCACAGTGAAAAACCTGTCACATTCAGTGCATCAGGTAGAGTACTCAGTAAAGGGAAAAATCAGCCTAAGATCTAAAGCTACTCTTATCCTGCCTAACAAGGCTTGAAAACAAGCCTTGAAAAGATAAAAATGTTTTCAAGTAAATTAACTGCATTCCAGAACAGAGGTCAAGATTATTTAAAAGAGTACAAAATATCCAACACTCAACAAGGTAAATTCACAATGTCTGGAATACAAAAAAAAAAAAATGAAGCATGCAAAGGAGCAGGAAAATACAAACCATAATGAAAAGAAAAATCAATAGGAATGTTCCAAAATGACACAGATGATAGAATTATTACACAGGACATTAACACAATTATATTTCATATGTTCAAGATTCTGTAGGAAAGCATAAACATGTAAAGGAAAACACAGAGGATAGAAAAATGATCCAAATCAAACTTAGGTGAATAAACCAATGGCTGACATGAAAAATACACTGGACGGGATTGACAGCAGATTAGACACAGAAGAAGAAAATATTAGTGAACTTGAAGACATAGTTATATAAACTCCCCAAAATGAAACAAAGAGACTGAAAGAAATGAACAGAGCATCAGTATGGACACCTCCAGTTAGCCCAATATTTATGTAATTGGGGTCCCTAAAGGAGGTAGGAGACAGAAAAGGTGTTTGAAGAAATAATGAATGAAAGCACTCCAAATAAGATGAAAACTCACAGATCTAAAAAGCTCAACAAACCCCAAACACAAGAAACATGAATAAAATTAAACCGATGCATGTCAAATTGCTTAAAACCAGTGGTAATGAAAAAAAATTGAAACTCATCTAGAGAAAACAGACACACTATGTACATAGAGTAAAGATAAATTTCTCTTTGAAAACATGCAAGCCAGAAGACAGAAGATCAATATATTTAAACTGCTGGGGGTAAAATATGAAATTCTGGAGTTGTATATCAAATGAAAATATTTTTCAAAGATAAGGTGAAGTCTTTTCAACACGTGGTGCTGGGACAATTGAATATCTACATGCAAAAGAATAAAATTGAACCCTACCTTAGCCACATACAAAAATTAACTCAAAGTGGATCACAGTCTTAAATGTAAAATTGGGAAGATTGAAAATCCTTGAAGAAAACATAGGGAGAAATCTTGGAGTAGTCAATGATGACTTAGGTATGACCCTAAAAGCATAAGCAACCAAATAAAAAATAGATAAATTGGACTTTATCAAATTTAAAACCTCTGCTCTTCAAAGGATCTAATCAAGACAGTGAAAAGCCAACCATATTTGCCATTCATACATCTGATAAGGGACTTAGATCTAGAATATATAAGGAACTTTTTAAGTTTAATAATAAAAAGACAAATAACCTAGTTAAAAATAGGCAAATAATTTGAATAGACATTTCTCCAAAGAAAATATATAATGGTCAATAAGTTGATGAAAAGATAATTAACACGATTAGCCATTAGAAAATCAAAACCACAATGAACTATCAAAACTACAATGAGCTATCATTTCATATCCACTAAGAAGACTATAATAGGGAGACCTTCAAGATGGCGGAGGAGTAAGACGTGGAGATCACCTTCCTCCCCACAAATACATCAGAAATACATCTACATGTGGAACAACTCCTACAGAACACCTACTGAACGCTGGCAGAAGACCTCAGACTTCCCAAAAGGCAAGAAACTCCCCACGTACCTGGGTAGGGAAACAGAAAAAAGAATAAACAGAGACAATAAATAGGGACAGGACCTGCACCTTGGGGAGGGAGCTGTGAAGGAGGAAAAGTTTCCACACACTAGGAAGCCTCTTCACTGGTGGAGACAGCGGGTGGGTGGGGGGAAGCTTTGGAACCACAGAGGAGAATGCAGCAACCGGGGTGCAGAGGGCAAAGTGGAGAGATTCCCACACAGAAGATCATGCCGACCAGCACTCACCAGCCCGAGAGGCTTGTCTGCTCACCCGCTGTAGTGGGTGGGTGGTGGGATGGGGCTGGGAGCTGAGGCTCAGGCTTCGGAGGTCAGACCCCAGGGAGAGGACTGGGGTTGGCTGCGTGAACACAGCCTGAAGGGGTTAGTGTGCCACAGCTATCTGGGAGGGACTCCAGGGAAAAGTGTGGACCTGCCTAAGAGGCAAGAGACCATTGTTTTGGGGTGCGCGAGGAGAGGGGATTCAGATCACTGCCTAAATGAGCTCCAGAGACAGAAGAGAGCCACAGTTATCAGCGCAGACACCAGAGACGGGCATGAAACGCTAAGGCTGCTGCTGCAGCCACCAAGAAGCCTGTGTGCAAGCACAGGTCACTATCCACACCTCCCCTCCTGGGAGCCTGCGCAGCCCGCCACTGCCAGGGTCCCGTGATCCAGGGACAAGTTTCCCGGGAGAACATACAGCGCTCCTCAGGCTGTTGCAACGTGGCACTGACCTCTGCAGCAGCAGGCTCACCCCGCATTCCGTACCCCGCCCTCACCCTGGCCTGAGTGAGCCAGAGCACCGTAATCAGCTGCTACTTGAACCCCGTCTTGTCTGGGCGAAGAACAGACGCCCTCAGGCTACCTACACGCAGAGGCAGGGCCAAATCCAAAGCTGAACCCCAGGAGCTGTGCGAACAAAGAAAAGAAAGGGAAACACCTCCCAGCAGCCTCAGGAACAGCGGATTAAATCTCCACAGTCAACTTGATGTACCCTGCATCTGTGGAATAGCTGAATAGAAAACAAATCATCCCAAAATTGAGGCAGTGAACTTTGGGAGCAACTGTAGACTTGGGGTTTGCTTTCTGCATCTAATTTATTCCTGGCTTTATGTTTATCTTAGTTTAGTATTTGGAGTTTATTATCATTGGTAGATTTGTTTATTGATTTTGTTGCTCTCTTCCTTTTAATATATAGACATATATATTTTTTTTCCTTTTTCTCTTTTTGTGAGTGTGTATGTGTATGCTTCTTTGTGTGACCTTTTTGTCTGTATAGCTTTGCTTTTACCATTTGTCTTAGGGTTCTGTTTTTCCTTTTTTTTTTTTTTTTTAGTATAGTTTTTAACACTTCTTATCATTGGTGGATTTGTTTTTTGGTATGATTGCTCTCTTCTTTCTTTATTTCTTATTACTTTTTAATTTTTTACTTTTAATCTTTCTTCCTTTCTTTCTCTCTCTCTCTCTCTCTCTCTCTCTCTCTCTTTCCTTCCTTCCTTGCTTCCTTCTTTCTCCCTTTTCTTCTGAGCCGTGTGGCTGACAGGGTCTTGGTGCTCTGGCCGGGTGTCAGGCCTGTGCCTCTCAGGTGGCAGTCCAAGTTCAGAACATTGGTCCACTGGAGACCTCCTGGCTCCATGTAATATCAAACAGCGAAAGCTCTCCCAGAGATCTCCATCTCAACACTAAGACCCAGCTCCACTCAACGACCAGCAAGCTACAGTGCTTGACACCCTATGGCAAACAACCAGCAAGACAGGAACACAACCCCACCCATTAACAGACAGACTGCCTAAAATCACAATAAGGTGGCAGACACCCCAAACCACACCACCGGACACGGTCCTGACCGCCAGAAAGATAAGATCCAGCCTCATCCACCAGAACACAGGCACTAGTCCCCTCCACCAAAAAGCCTACACAACCCACTGAACCAACCTTAGCTACTGGGGGCAGACACCAAAAACAACGGGAACTACGAACATGCAGCCTGCGAAAAGGAGACCCCCCAAAACAGGAAGTGAAGCAAAATGAGAAGACAGAGAAACACACAGCAGATGAAGGAGCAAGGTAAAAACCCACCAGACCAAACAAATGAAGAGGAAATAGGCAGTCTACCTGAAAAAGAATTCGGGGTAATGATAGTAGAGATGATCCAAAATCGTGGAAATGGATGGAGAAAATACAAGAAATGTTTAACAAGGAACTAGAAGAACTGAAAAGCAAACAATGGTGAACAACACAATAAATGAAATTTAAAATTCTCTAGAAGGAATCAACAGCAGAATAACTGAGGTAGAAGAATGGATAAGTGACCTGGAAGATAAAATACTGGAAATAACTACTGCAGAGCAGAATAAAGAAAAAAGAATGAAAAGAATTGAGGATAGTCTTAGAGACATCTGGGACAACATTAAATGCACCAATAATCGAATTATATGGGTCCCAGGAGAAGAAGAGAAAAAGAAAGGGACTGAAAAAACATTTGAAGAGATTATAGTTGAAAACTTCCCTAATATGGGAAAGGAAATAGTTCATCAAGTTCAGGAAGTGCAGAGTCCCACACAGGAAAATCCAAGAAGAAACACGCCAAGACACATGTTAATCAAACTCTCAAAAATTAAATACAAAGAAAATATATTCAAAGCAGGAAGGGAAAAGCAAAAATAACATACAAGGGAACTCACATAAGGCTAACAGCTGATCTTTCAGCAGAAACTCTGCAAGCCAGAAGGGAGTGGCAGGACTTATTTAAAGCGATGAAAGGGAAAAACCTACAACCAAGATTAACCTACCAAGCAAGGATCTCATTCAGATTTGACGGAGAAATTAAAACCTTTACAGACAAGCAAAAGCTAAGAGAATTCAGCACCACCAAACCAGCTTTACAACAAATGCTAAAGGAACTTCTCTAGGCAGAAGACACAAGAGAAGGAAAAGACCTACAATAGCAAACCCAAAACAGTTAAGAAAATGTTAATAGGAAAATACATATTGATAATTACCTTAAATGTAAATGGATTAAATGGTCCAACCAAAAGACATAGACTGGCTAAATGGATACAAAAATAAGACCCGTATATATGCTGTCTACAAGACACTTCAGACCTAGGGACACATACAGACTGAAAGTGAGGGGATGGAAAAAGATATTCCATGCAAATGGAAATCAGAAGACAGCTGGAGTAGCAATTCTCGTATCAGACAAAGTAGACTTTAAAATAAAGACTATTACAAAAGACAAAGAAGGACACTACATAACGACCAAAGGATCAATCCAAGAGGAAGATATAACAACTGTAGATATTTATACAGCCAGCATAGGAGCACCTAAATACATAAGGCAAATGCTAACAGCCATAAAAGGGGAAATTGACAGTAACACAATCACAGTGGGGGACTTTGACACCCCCTATCACCAATGGACGGATCATCCAGAATGAGAATAAATAAGGAAACATAAGCTTTAAATGATACATTAAACAAGATGGACTTAATTGATATTTAAGGGACGTTCTGTCCAGGACGAACAGAATACACTTTCTTCTTGGGTTCTCATGGAGCATTCTCCAGGATGGATCATACCTTGGGTCACAGATCAAGCCTTGGTAAATTTAAGAAAATTGAAATCATATCAAGTATCTTTTCCAACCACAACGCTATGAGACTAGATATCAATTACAGGAAAAAAATCAGTAAAAAATACAAACACATGGAGGCTAAACAATACACTACTTAATAACCAAGAGATCACTGAAGAAATCAAAGAGGAAATCAATAAATACCTAGAAACAAATGACAATGAAAACACGATGACTCAAATCCTGTGGGATGTAGCAAAAGAAGTTCTAAGAGGGAAGTTTATAGCAATACAATCCTAACACCAGAAACAAGAAACAACTCAAATAACCAACCTAGCCTTACACCTAAAGCAATTAGAGAAAGAAGAAATAAAAAGCCCCCCAAAGTTAGCAGAAGGAAAGAAATCATAAAGATCAGATCAGAAATAAATGAAAAAGAAGTGAAGGAAACAATAGCAAAGATCCATAAACCTAAAAGCTGGTTCTTTGAGAATATAAACAAAATTGATAAACCATTAGCCAGACTCATCAAGAAAAAAGGGAGAAGACTCAAATCAATAGAATTAGAAATGAAAAAGGAGAAGTAACGACTGACACTGCAGAAATACAAAGGATCATGAGAGATTACTACAAGCAAGTGTATGTCAATAAAATGGACAACCTGGAAGAAATGGACAAGTTCTTAGAAAAGCACAACCTTCTGAGACTGAACCAGGAAGAAATAGAAAATATAAACAGACCAATCACAAGCACTGAAATTGAGACTCTGATTAAAAATCTTCCAACAAACAAAAGTTCCAGGACCGGATGGCTTCACAGGTGAATTCTATCAAATATTTAGAGAAGAGCTAACACCTGTCCTTCTCTAACTCTTCAAAACTATAGCAGAGGGAGGACCACTCCCAAACTCATTCTACGAAGCCAACATCACCCTGATACCAAAACAAGACAAAGATGTCACAGAGAAAGAAAACTACAGGCCAATATCACTGATGAACATAGATGCAAAATCCTCAACAAAATACTAGCAAACAGAATCCAACAGCATATTAAAAGGATCATACACCATGATCAAGTGGGGTTTATCCCAAGAATGCACGGATTCTTCAATATACACAAATCAATCAATGTGATAAATCATATTGACTAATTGAAGGACAAAAACCATATGATCATCTCAATAGATGCAGAAAAAGCTTTCCACAAAATTCAACACCCATTTATGATAAAAACCCTGCAGAAAGTAGACATAGAGGAAACTTTCCTCAACATAATAAAGGCCATATATGACAAACCCACAGCCCACTCTCACCACTATTATTCAACATAATTTTGGAAGTTTTAGCCACAGCAATCAGAGAAGAAAAAGAAATAAAAAGAATCCAAATCGGAAAAGAAGAAGTAAAGCTGTCACTGTTTGCAGATGACATGATACTATACATAGAGAATCCTAAAGATGCTACCAGAAAACTACTAGAGCTAATCAATGAATTTGGTAAAGTAGCAGGATATAAAATTAATGCACAGAAATCTCTGGCATTCCTATACACTAATAATGAAAAATCTGAAAGTGAAATTAAGAAAACACTCCCATTTACCATTGCAACAAAAAGAATAAAATATCTAGGAATAAACCTACCTAAGGAGACAAAAGACCTGTATGCAGAAAATTATAAGACATTGATGAAAGAAATTAAAGATGATACAAATAGATGGAGAGATATACCATGTTCTTGGATTGGAAGAATCAACATTGTGAAAATGACTCTACTACCCAAAGCAATCTACAGATTCAATGCAATCCCTATCAAACTACCACTGGCATTTTTCACAGAACTAGAACAAAAAATTTCACAATTTGTATAGAAACACAAAAGACCCAAATAGCCAAAATAATGTTGAGAATGAAAAATGGAGCTGGAGGAATCAGGCTCCCTGAGTTCAGACTATACTACAAAGCTACAGTAATCAAGACAGTATGGTACTGGCACAAAAACAGAAATATAGAGCAATGGAACAGGATAGAAAGCCCAGAGATAACCCATGCACATATGGTCACCTTATCTTTGATAAAGGTGGCAAGAATATACAGTGGAGAAAGGACAGCCTCTTCAATAAGTGGTGCTGGGAAAACTGGACTGGTACATGTAAAAGTATGAAATTAGAACAGTCCCTAACACCATACACAAAAATAAACTCAAAATGGATAAAAGACCTAAATGTAAGGCCAGATACTATCAAACGCTTAGAGGAAAACATAGGCAGAACACTCTATGACATAAATCACAGCAAGATCCTTTATGACCCACCTCCTAGAGAAATGGAAATAAAAACAAAAATGGGACCTAATGACACTTAAAAGCTTTTGCACAGCAAAGGAAACCATACACAAGATGAAAAGACAACCCTCAGAATGGGAGAAAATATTTGCAAATGAAGCAACTGACAAAGGATTAATCTCCAGAATTTACAAGCAGCTCATGCAGCTCAGTAACAAAAAAACAAACAACCCAATCCAAAAATGGGCAGAAGACCTAAATAGACATTTCTCCAAAGAAGATATACAGATTGCCAACAAACACATGAAAGAATGCTCAACATCATTAATCATTAGAGAAATGCAAATCAAAACTACAATGAGATATCATCTCACATCGGTCAGAATGGCCATCATCAAAAAATCTAGAAACAATAAATGCTAGAGAGGGTGTGGAGAAAAAGGAACCCTCTTGCACTGTTGTTGGAAATGTAAATTGATACAGCCACTATGGAGAACAGTATGGAGGTTCCTTAAAAAACTAAAAATAGAACTACCATACAACCCAGCAATCCCACTACTGGGCATATACCCTGAGAAAACCATAATTCAAAAAGAGTCATGTACCAGAATGTTCATTGCAGCTCTATTTACAATAGCTAGGACATGGAAGCAAGCTAGTGGGAAGCAGTCGCATAGCACAGGCAGATCAGCTCGGTAGTTTGTGATCACCTAGAGGGGTGGGATAGGGAGGGTGGAAGGGAGGAAGACGCAAGAGGGAAGAGATATGGGAACATATGTATATGTATAACTGATTCACTGTGCTATAAAGCAGAAACTAACACACGATTGTAAAGCAATTATACTCCAATAAAGATTTTTTTTTTAAAAAAAAGAACAGAAAATAAGTCTCTGGCCTTAATGTACTCTAAAGTTGAAAAAATGTTCTGATGATTTTGGGAAGAAGTGGGCTAGCTCTTTAATGAGGTGGTATTAAAAATATATTACTATTTTGAAGCAAAAAAAAGACTTATTATAGTTACATTAATTGTAATATTGTGATATTGGTGTAATCAGACACACAATAGGTCCACAGAACAGAATAGACAGTCTAGAAATAAACCTACACATATATAGGCAACTGATTTTCAACAAACATGCCAAGGCAGTTCAATGGAAAAATGTTAATCTTTATAATAAATGGTGCTGAAACAATTGAATAGCCATACGTTAAAAAAAAAAAAAAATCAACCTCAACCCTTACTACACACCATATACAAAAACTCACTGGAAATAGATCATTGACCTAAATGTAAGAACAACTTATTGAAGAGAACATAGGAGAAAATGTTTTTAACCTCAGGATTGCCAAGATTTCAAAAATACACACAAAAACCACAAACTCTAAAATAAATAAATCAGTAATACGGGCTTTATAAAAATAAAAACGTTTGCTTTGGGGCTTCCCTGGTGGTGCAGTGGTTAAGAATCTGCCTGCCAATGCAGGGGACACGGGTTCGAGCCCTGGTGCAGGAAGATCCCAGATGCTGCGAATCAACTAAGCCCGTGTGCCACAACTACTGAGCCTGCGCTCTGGAGCCCGTGCTCCTGAAGAGAAGCCACTGCAATGAGAAGCCTGTGCACCGCAATGAAGAGTAGCCCCCGCTCTCCGCAACTAGAGAAATCCCACATACAGCAACGAAGACCCAATGCAACCAAAAATAAAATAAATAAATTTAAAAAAAAGTTTGCTCTCACTTCTACATTCACTGTTATGAAAATGGAAAGGTAAACCACAGACTGGGAGAAAATATTTGCAAAACATACATGTATCTAGAATATATAAATAACTATTACAACTTATTAATAAGAAGACAAAAAAAACAATTTGAAACAAATGGGTCAAAAATTTGAACAGACACTTCACTAAAGAAGATACAAATGTGGCAGGTATGTATTAATGTAAGAAAAGATATTGAATGTCATTAGGGAAGTGCAAATCAAAACCATAATATTATTGCACATCCGCTAGAATGGCTAAAATTTAAAAGACTGATGTCTGATTTAAAAGACTGATAACAGATGTTGCCAAGGATGAGGATAATTGGATCTCTCATAACACTGCTGGTTATAATTTAAAATGATTCAACCACTTTGGAAAACAGTTTGACAATTTCTTTAAAAATTACACCTTATCATATGAATGCAGTCTTTCCACTCCTGGGTATTCACTCAAGAGAAATAAAAGTATATGTCCACACCAAGACTTGTTCGCAAATGTTCATGGTGGCTTCATTGGTAATAGTAAAAAAAAAAAAAACCACAAAAAACAAAAACAAACAAAAAACAGCTGTCTATCAACAGCTAAATAGATGTTAAATTTTGGCATATTGCTCAGCAATAACAAGGAACTATTGATACTAGCAACAGCAAAGAAATTCTGAGTGAAATAACACAGACCCCAAAAATAATACACACTGTAAAACTGCATCTATATAAAATTCTAGAAATTTCGAACTAACCTATGACAGTGGTTGCTTATTGATAGAGCAGGGAGACTAGGGATTGACATAAAGAAACATAAGAGAAAAGACCACAGTAATGAGACCTAATCTTACTAGAGTGAAATGATCCTGTTAAAAAGTAGTGGGAGATAAATTTGGGTGGCTAGGGTAGGTCGGATTTTGAAAGATTATTAATCAAGCACAATAATTTAGACTTAGAATAAAAAACAGAAAGCTATCAGACTTTAAGTAAAGGGATCATATAACTGAAGTGGAATTTAAGCATGTATCCTGTTCTAAAAGCCAAGGAGAATGAAGATTTGTGTTGGGCATGGCCAGTAGAGTTAAATCCTTTTCCTACAATTAAAAAGCCACGTCAAAGTCATGTCAAAGGGTATGCTCACCTGGGAGTGCGTCATATACAAGGCAAGGTCTCCTATCACCACGTACTATTTGTCTAGTCCTGACAAATATTATTCCCATTTCTACTGAACGAAGAAAGAAACTCAAACATCTGAAATTGCCAGTAACACATAGGCTTATATAGAAGTTCTTGTTTCTGGTTCTGCCTAATTTACCTTGGCACTATTTTCACAGAAGTCAAATATTTGGTGCTTTGAATAAATACAGAACAAATTCCAGGGTAGGGCCTGGACAACACAATTTCCACAGTTTAAACTGGCTTTACCTATTTATGGTTTTCAATAGGAATTACTTCCTTACTAGGACAATAGCATAGGCAGAGAATGTAGTCAAAAGCATTAAATTAGGTATCAGAAGTCTAATTGTGTGACTTTAGGCAAACTTGCTAACTTTTCTGAGTCTCAGATTCCTTGTCTATAACATTGGGGCTCATGGTAAAACTTCATAACGTTTCTATAAGAAGCTATGGGAGGGACTTCCCCCCTGGCGCAGTGGTTAAGAATCCACCTGCCAATGCAGGGGATGTGGGTTTGATCCCTGGTCTGGGAAGATCCCACATGCCGTGGAACGCCATAACTACTGAGCCTGCACTCTACAGCCCATGAGCCACAACTACAGAGCCCGTGTGCCTAGAGCCCGTGCTCCGCAACAAGAGAAGCCACCACAATGAGAAGCCCGCGCACTGCAAGTAGCCCCTGCTCACAGTAACTAGAGAAAGCCCACGCTTAGCAACAGACCCAACACAGCCATAAATAAATACATACATAGAAGCAATGGGATAATATATTAAAATGTTGCCCATTTATGTTGTATAAATAATTAAACAGCAGAACTTCAGGCTCTTACAGCCAATAGGAATGGTTGATGGTACAAGACTCTGCAAATCAATGACTTTGTCACAGAGGAGACATTTTTTGATAGTACCTCTGCCATGGAAACTGTTCCCTTCTTACTAAAAGGTAGCATGGAGGGTAACAGAACCCCCACAGTGTGCTTGTGAGGTCAAATGTGCCCTCTGGAAGGAGACATTGAGATCTGAGAGGGAGAAAATATGCCCTTGATGTAACATAAAATCACAGCAGATGTTACAGATCATACACAGCAAACCTCCTGAAGGTTCAGCATTTTGATTGATACAAGCAGTATAAATTAGGAACCAGAACATAAATACCATTATGAAGACTGCACTCAAGAGTGGATCCTAAGCAATTGCACACGGAAAGAATAAGATTTCTCGGCAAATACAAAAGCTCATTCCAATTTAATTCTACATGGGATTTGAAACGGTATGAAATAAGTAAGAGGATGAATCAATCACATCAAACTAGAATGATTAAACAGAGAATCTAAATATAACTTGATATTTCCCTTAGTTCTCACTGATTCTCTAGAACAATGCTGTCCAATAGCAATATAATGCCAGCTACATATGTCATTTAAATTTTCTAGAAGTCACATTAAAATCAAAACAGATGAAATTAATTTTAATAAATTTTATTTAATCCAATATATCCGAAATATTATCATCTCAACTTGTAATAAATATAATAATATTAATGAGACATGTTACATTCTTTTTTTTTTTTTTTGCTGTAAGCGGGCCTCTCACTGCTGTGGCCTCTCCCGTTGCGGCACACAGGCTCCGGACGCGCAGGTTCAGCGGCCATGGCTCACGGGCCCAGCCGCTCCGTGGCATGTGGGATCTTCCCGGACCGGGGCACGAGCCCGTGTCCCCTGCATCGGCAGGCGGACTCTCAACCACTGCGCCACCAGGGAAGCCCTACATTCTTTATTTCATATGATATCTTTGAAATCTGGTGTGTATTTTACACTTACAGTACATCTCAATTTAGGCACATTTAAAGGCAGCACAGCTCTAGAAAGCAGGGATTAAATATTAACACCAGATCCAAACCATATATTATACATATTTGCACATTATTTTGTATACATTTTAAAGAAAAGCAAAGCTTAAAATTGTGTTTTAGGATTTAAAATATTTTTGGCCAACCTCTCTTGGAACTTCTGTGGAAAGAGAAAATGATGGTGATTATCTCAAAACCTCCAATTTTTTGTTTGCAATCAGACTTTTGTTATTTTGTTATCATTTATTTTTCGTAATTACCTTAAACACATTTACTATTCTTGGCAAACATAAACAAACCAAGAATGACATTTAAATGTGTAATAAAACAATTTGCACAAGAGCCCTTATCCCCTTAGGTTGAACTGTAGGAAAACACAGTTGCAGAACATGTTACTTGTTTAGGCAAATGTTTCTCACTAGAGCTCTATTGTCATTTTGGGTGGAACATTCCTACCAGTTGCAGGATATACAAAAACCCTAGCCCTGGCTATGAAATTTTAGTACCATCCTTAGTCATGGTAACAAAATAAAAATTGCCCCCATGCAGCCACAACCCCCGGTAGAAAGGACACCAACCTCCCAGTTGAGAAGCACTGCTTAAGACTTTTGTTAAAATCTGATCAGTTAACAAAGCACCTGCGGTTGAGAATATTCTGTAAAAGAAACGAATTATAATATCAACCTAAGAAAAAAATCCCTATATATCAAAGTTACTTGGATCTACAAGAGAGATTTTATATATATATATATATATATATATATATATATATATATATATATATAATTAAAGCTAATACTACCTTGCTAGATGTCTTACATGTCTGAATTTGAATTTTCTCTCCTCTGAGAGGGGTCTTATATTATTCTACTTCCACATTCCCACATTTGTTCCCTCTTCTGCACTATCTTATCTTAAATTTATACCTGAATTAATTGTATTTTTTCTTTGTATTAATAGTCAAATCATGGATATATTTTGAATTATTTGGAATGACTGTAGAGGATTTTTTCCCCTTTATTCTTAACAAAAGAACATGCTTCTCAATTAAAACTTAGGAGAATATAGGTTGAGATGCAGTATGTAGAGTTATTTGGATAATAATTGTCATTAAGCGGGAATTCCCTGGTGGTCTAGTGGTTAGGACTTGGCTATTTCCTTGCCGTGGCCTGGGATTGATCCCTCCCTGGTGGGGGAATTGAGATCCCACAAGCTGCGAGGTGGCGCGGTAAAAAAAATATTGCAATGAAGTAAATATACATCATCTTCATGATGGCTGATCTCATTTACCCCTTATAAACAGGTTTCTCCACAATAGAACGCAGTTACTCCTCGGCATTAACAGCTACAAGTTGTATGTTAAAGCACCCAGGAGAAGCAATATAGTCAGTGACTACCATAATGATTGAGATGTATGATGATATCAGTAATTATTTTTAGTATAGATATCTTTTGGATACAACAATCATCACTAATATGATCATGTATCTTTAAAATTTTATATATGTATGTATGTATACTAATCGAATCTGTTGTGAGCATAAATATTAATTGGTACTCTAGAGCAACTGTTGGCAAACTATGGTCAGTAGGCCAAATCCAGCCTGCCACCTGTTTTTGTAAATAAAGTTCTATTAGAACACAGACATTCTCATTCACTTACATTTATCTATGACTGCTTCTGTGCGGCAACAGGAGTTAAATAGTAGTGGTGATAGAGAGACTGTATCACCGACAGAGTCTAAAATATTTACTGTCTCTTTAGAGAAAGAGTTTGTTGACCCCTGCTGCAGATTGTAAGCTAAAGGTCAGCGAAAAACCTACACAAATGATTTTTCTTTTCTTATGGCTAGAATGAATTTTATGGAATGAGATCAAGGAGCTGTTAGTTGTCTTGGGCCAAGGTCTCTTCCTTATAGAGGAGCATTTAGGACTGGAAATCTTGACACTGTCTCATGTCAGAGGTGAGAAAACCTGGTGAAGTTCATTTTAATGAGATTTAAGAAGTAGCTTTTCTAGAGAATTTTCAGGTGAATCTAATCTTTCTAATTGGTGTCTGAAACATTCTTTATTAGATTGCAGGGAATCTAATAAAGCTTCACGGGAAATAACTGAAAGGTTTGTGGGAATAATATTGTCTAAATAAGAGTCTGCAGTTTAAAAAAAATGTAATTCATCATGTTAAGTTGCTCTTTGGCACAATGCAATTGTAAGAACATCTTTTTGTCCTTAGAACATGTTTTCGCCTAGATTGGAATCTAGAAGTCTTTGGTATGCTTTGCTTTATGTTTGCATTTTTGTCATGGCATTTCTTTTTTTTTAATCTTGTTTATGCTATCGATAGTATAGTCATTTTCTTTTTACTCTCTTCTCTCCAACACATTTTCTACCAGAATTGTACCACGGAAAATGAAAAAGGTAGGTAGAGCACAGAAAGATATCAATGTTAGTTCTTAACTTTATTTTTTTGTCTACTGTTGTCTACAGTTGTCTGATAATGTTAAGGTAAATCGGAAAAATCTTCCCCATTTTTGTGGGAGCATGAATTTCTAGCCAGATAAAATCCATTCTAGTTTGCCTTTGGTGAAATTATACTTCATAACAAGGGAAGAAATGTAGCCAGACCAAACCTTTATACTAGAAAAGTATGGCTATATTATTTTCTGTGTGTCCTCTTGGACCACAACTGTCATTTAGTCAGCCTTGCCTGTGGAGTTAGAGCAGGGGCTTGAGTGAGACCAAGGATTTATGACACAAAAAGCAGCAGGAGAATTTTTGTCACAAGCCCATAGCTACTGCACAGTATTTATGAAGACAACATATAATCAAGTATTTCAGCATTTTAAGGAATCCCTGTACAAACTCTCACTAGACCCTTTAATCACCTGTACAATATTGTGATTCTGCTCAAATGCTTCACTTTCAGGGCAGGGGAAACTCAAAAGATTCCTGTGGGAGCCCATGCCATTATTTGTGCAGCCTTAGTTATGAACAAAACTGTTGTAATGACTTTAAAGCTGCTTCTCTTTTAACTTTCACTACTTAGTTCCGTTCTCTGAAGCTACGAAAAAAGTCTGACTCTTCCTTCACAGATGAACCCCCCACATTTTGGAAATATTGTGTTCCAACGAGTCTCTGCTTTTCCAGGATCATCTTCCCTAGAACCTCTCAATTTCCCCTCATTTCACATTTAACCATCTTACTTTCAACCCTTATTTCATAAGTTCGTCAACGTTCCTCATGAAAAATGACTCCAGACCAGTGCACAGAACCACTGCCGCTGAGAAGGAAAAAATATTCTTGTCCAAATTTTGGGGAAGCAGTCAGAGTCATTTAAATTCAAAGCTAAACCTTTAATAAGAAAGAAAAAAGATTTCAAGGAAGCAATTAACAGGCTATGCAGAGATTTATCTTGTTAGGGCCACGAGCCGCGCCTCCGAGGCTCGCTGCTCGCGCCAGCAAGCCAAGTAGTAACTGAAAGGTCGTCGTACGGGGAACTACTCGGGTAAAGTGCCATTCTTTTATTTGTACTGTTACCCTGATCCAGCCGACCTCACGTTGCATTAATCTTCATTTGCAATTAAAGTCTCCCACTTTTTTCCGCTGAGACAGATTAAGATGTACACTTCGGTCCAATCCAATGGGAAGGAAGCTGTCCACGGCCACTTCCGGGTCACTTCCGGGTCGAGGCGCCTCCAGCGCCCAATCGGGAGTTAGGGGCGGGGCTGCGTCTGCGCGCTGCCGGAACGCCGGGGCCAGGTTTTGCACACTTTCGCTCTCAAGTCCGTGAGAGTTTGCTCACGCTGGTCCGGAGTCGGGAGACTGAGTTTGGTGTCGCAGAAGAACTCTGGCTTTAGGCAGGTAAGTCCCACGGTTGTCTTCCACCTCATTGCCTGCGTTCACAGTGGAACGGGAATGGCTGTAGTAGGATTCACCTGTGTTCTCATATTTTCTCCTGATCCTCTGAAACCTTGAGTTCTGAGGGCGAGCCTGGAGGGGTGGGGCAGCTTTGGTTACCGTGACAACTGCAAGACACCAGTTTAGGCTTTGAGAATTTGGGAAGGGAGAGCTTCTTCTGGAATGACTCCTTAAAATGTGAGTCGGGTTCAAACTAAAGTGTTATTTCAAACCCGTGCTCGTAACCACAGAATTTGATTTTTTTTTTTTTTGCGGTACGCAGGCCTTTCACTGTTGTGGCTTCTCCCGTTGCGGAGCACAGGCTCCGGACGCGCAGGCTCAGTGGCCATGGCTCACGGGCCCAGCCGCTCCGTGGCATGTGGGATCTTCCCGGACCGGGGCACGAGCCCGCGTCCCCTGCATCGGTAGGCGGACTCTCAACCACTGCGCCACCAGGGAAGGCCCAGAATTTGATTTTGAAAGGTTTATTCGGGTTGTGATGTGGAGAAGCCAAATTTGAGGCAGGGTAAATAGTTAGAAAGCTAATGTAGCAATCCAGACACAGTTTGAAGGTGTCCCGAGCTAGGGGAGTGTTGTAGAGTTGCGGGGCAGAGAGACGATAGGAGAAATACTAGTACTAGCAGGACCTAATAATCAATTGGATATGTGGAAGGAGGGAGAGGGGTCCTGAACATCTGAACGGTTAAGTCCAAACTCAGCTTGGCACAAGGCTGCTTTTGTAGATTCTTTTCCCGCCATCAGCCTTCCGCCCCCCTCCTCCACGCACACCCCAAACTCTGTACATGCCAAGTGTGTTTGATGTTCTAGTTACCGGAATATTGTCCTCACCTTTTTGTGACACTGAGCCAGGTTACATAGTTTCACTGAGCCCTTCAGTTTTTTTCAGCATGAAAATGGAAGAAAGTAATACCACTTACCTCCGGATTTCTGTAAGGATTAAATTAGATACTTTGTAGCCCTGGTGTATAGAAAGGGCCCAATAAATGTTAACTACTACTGTTATTATTTGTCACATTGTTTTATTATACATTATTTTGATGTTTCTTCCCCTAGATGACTTTTTTTTTAACTTAAAAGGTTAGTATCTTATCTATCTTTGTATCTTCTTGAAATATAGTAGTAGTTGCAATTGTCTTTTTTTTTAAATGGGTCATTGATTTTGGCTGCTGCTGACATAATTAAATTCATTTCTTACTTTAAAGGAACTACCAGGTACAATTAATTTTGTTGATAAAAGATGGCTGTCTTTCTGTATAACTGAGAAGCCTGTGGATTAAGATGTACAAAAAGTAACTGATATTCTCAGTCTGGAATAGGTATGAGTGATTTCAGTGAAGAATTGATAAGGCCCACAACAGAGGATGAACAGGGGGAACCGTGTGTGCCCTCTGGTACAGGAATGTGTCTTCCTTGGCTCCAAAAGCATATAGAAACCATAGGTAAGTAAAGTAACATATAACCATTTCAGCTCTAATGCAAGGAGATGATAAGATTCAATATGGGTACAAAAATGGATAACCAAGCTGGGTCAACTTTCAAAATAAGAATGTATGAGGATTTTTTTTTAGGCTGTTAATAAAAAAGAAATAATAAAAATAGATTCTTTTTTTCTTTTAGAATTCTTTTCCTTTGAATTAATAACAGTCTGTATTATGGTAGATACACTTTTTTTCCCCCCAGTAATACTTACTGAGCATTTATTATATCCCTGGCATTGGTTAAATATTGGGGATACATAGTTGAAGAAGATATGATCTCTACCACTGAGGAGTACATACCAGAAGTTTCTGTTGAATTGCACTGAAATAAGCCCTAATAGAATTGATCTATAATAGATTTCAAGAAAGGAGTATTTTCTTCTATTTTCATCTAATGTAGAAATAAACAAGTTTTTCTATGGAATAAATTCCTTATCAGAATATATAAAAGAAGCAGTTGTCTGTATGTTGGCATGTTGGGCCGTGTAGTCCTGGGAATACATTTGAACCAGCACTTTTCTAATTGCCCACAAATATATCTTTCTTAGCCTGGCTTTCTTTCCCCTTGACTGAGATTCCCTGGCTGCTAGAGTTTACCTCTTATTTCTTTATTTTTTAATCTAAATATCATCTCACTTAATTATCTCAGTAAATTAATCCTCAGTAAATTTATGTGCTAGGCATTTTAGAGGTGACGGAACTGAACTTCAGAAGAAGTTAAAATTCTTAATGTGAGTATCAGGAGTCAAATCCAGGCCTATCTGATCTCAAACCCTACATTGAGATACATATATCGAAAAAAGGGATAACATATGTAAAGTGCCTAGCATAGAGCCTCATGCATAGTGAGTGTTGAAAAAATAATAGTTTACTTCCCCTTTCCTCATTTTATTTTTGCTGAATTAATGTACATGGTTTGAGCCAGGTTTGAATGAATGGTACTTTAGAGGGGATGCTACCACACCCCTTGTAGGGAACTAGTAATCTAAAGTTTCTGCTAGTTTTAAGGCATACCTGGGCATGTGTCTGTCACCAGTGTTCTATAGAGAGCTTGAGTCAGTCCACAAACAAGTAGGTTTAAGACCAGAATTTACATGCTTAGACATGTTTCATATATTACAGATAGCCTGTTAAACCCCAAATACTTTCTGTCTGCAATGAGAATATAGTTGCAGGTAATATTGACATTGTAGTGGTAATTAACCATAACCGGAAAACACAATTGCCTAACAATTATTTATATTTTATTCTCTTAAATTTCTTTTGGCGTTTTGAAGGGTGTGTCCCCTAGAATAAAAACTTGGAAGGTGGGCACCAGTCTGGAATAAAGCTGTATGTTGAGCACTTAGAATAGTGCTTGGCTATGGTAGTGCTCAAAAAACATTCGTTGACAGGCTGACAAGTTTCCAGGTTATTTCAAGGAAATTAGAAATTAGGTTGATGGCACTGGTTCTTTATTGTACCTCATTCCATCAAATTTATTTTCCTTGACAGTTATTCTTAAAGTTTATCAGCAACAAATAAGATTATCTTTTGCTCACAAAGGGTGAAATGAGAGCTACTCCTGAGGTAATTAGGCTCAGTTGGAAGACAGGAGGGGAATTTTCCAAGCATTTATATATCCTAGTCTAAAGTTGATTTCCAGTTTGAGCTGTGAAATCTTGAGAGGTAGAAGGGAGTCTGGCCTGAGATCAGTTTTCCTTTAGGTGAATAACCGAGGTTTTAGGGAAGAGGTATTTTGTCACTTTCTTGGCCTAGCTGCCTGGTGTTGCTGCTGATACTGGGAGTTTGGGTGTAGATCCTGTTAAATGCAGCTTCTAATTCAGAGAGGTGTGTAGGACATAGTATTCTGCATTTCTAATAAGCTCCCTGGGGATACTAAGACTACATCAGGATCCCCAGGTGATTTGTATGTACATTTAAAAAGCTTGAAAAGCACTGGTCAAGAGAAATAGTCTTTGGGACTTCCCTGGTGGTCCAGCCATTAAGACTCTGTGCTCCCAATGCAGGGGGCCCTGGTTTGATCCCTGGTCAGGGAATTAGATCCTGCATGCGGCAACTAAAAGATCCGGCACACCGCAACTGAAGATCCCGCGTGCTGCAATGAAGATGCCGCATGCCGCTGCTAAGACCTGGTACAGCCAAATAAATATTTAAGGGGGAAAAAAAAAGAGAGAGAGAGAAATAGTATTCTACTTTTTTTTCCCCTGAAGAATTAGGTACTATCTTGTACAGTTTTAAGGTGCCATCTAAAACTTGTATCATAAGTTTGAGAGTTGCAAAAGGCATAATTTTCGGCATATATTGGCACTTTTAAATGAAATTATCATGTGACTTAAAAAAATAATTTGGTGGAATCTAAATAATATAGGGAGGTGATACCTTTATCATCCATTTAGTATTTATGAAAAAGCTTTTAATAGAAATTTTATATTGTTCCTTTTTCTTTTATACTTTTATTCTTGCCATAAAGTATGTGTCTGCATTTAATTAATTTTTGCTAATATCCTGTAAGGTTTTAAGTATTAAAATCTCTTCTGGATTGAGAAATCATTGTAATTGATTTTTGTACCCACCTAATCAAAATAACATAAGTAGTGTTACAATTTTTGTTAAGTATTAAAGGTAAATTTTTATTGCTTATTTGTCTCAATAAAATGGGTAAGGTTATCACTTTTTTCCAGTTCTTATATGTTTGGTTGGATATTACGTATTCCTAGAATGAGAAAAGATTTAGCTTCAATTCTACCGTATTTTGTTTTAATTGGTGGAAATTCTGAGGAAGTTTAGTCACATAAGTAACTAGCTGGCAATGAATGGAGTTTAATTATAGCAATGTATCAGGTCTTTGGATTCCTTCTGAATTATTTATGAAAAAATCACAGTGATCTAAAATAAAAAATTATTAGGTTCTCCTACAGTTTTGATAAGCAAAGAATTAAAAATCACCTGACTTGCAAATGGATGTGTTAGAGTCGTTCACTTTCTCAACACTCAACACCTGTATTTTCACCTTAAGGCAAAATATGATGATTTTGATCATGAAGCCTTGTGTATAGGCACAGTTTCCTAGGAGATCAGTTTTAGGAAAGAGTATGTGAGAAAGTTGAAGATCTGCAAATTGATTGCTGTAAAACTATCTTTGCATGGTACTTATTAGTCTCTGTGTACTCCCAGGGGTGAGGGTACCCCAAATGGAAGACTGATGGCCTGTACGCGTCTTCAGTAGTGTGGGAAGAGAAGAGGTGGCAACATGCCACCTGTTACTCATAACCAGGGTTGTAACTAAGCACAAATATTCTTAACAAGAGGATTCCCAGTACTTCAGAGATATAAATGCCAATGTCTACAGTTATTATAATCTCATTTGCATTTACATCATTGAGTTACTGGGAACTCAGTCCTTAAAAAATAAAAGTGCACCTCTTGGTGTTTTCAGAACATAGGTAGGTAAAAAAGACCATACTTTCCTAGGATGACCCTGATGATTTTTACCCATTCTAAATACTTGGGACTGTGCTTTTGGGGCCCTCTTTAAGAGATTCTTCCCAGATTGTTTAGTGCAAGGATGAAAGGACAATTGAATCAGATTTGAAGGATCTGGTGATCCCGGTAGCCCAAGAATGTCAAATTAGACATCTTCTAATTAGACATTTTTTTCATTTGCGAAAACTAGTTAAAATGGGTGGAAGAGTTTGTTTCAAATGGAACCAGCTTTGGAATTGGGGATGGGTTGGGTTAAGTAATACCTACTGCTCTACTTGTTAAAACTATGCTTATCAGAAATGTTTCTTGAATTGTTGATTTGGGGTCACTGTGGGTCAAGACTCTCCTCTTTAACCTTGATAGCGACTGGAGGAAGACAGGAGAAGGATTTTGCTCAGACAACAAGTGCTTGTTTAAGTCTTATCCAAGAAGCTCTGCTGAAGCACCAGTGGCAGCGAGCTGCAGAATACATGCACAGTTACCTTCAGATCTTGGAAGATTCAGATAGCAACAAGAGACAGGTTGCACCGGAGGTAAGTAAGGTCTGAGTCTGCTGGAAGATAGGACAGAGTCCTGGGAGTTTCTGCCTTTTGAACTCCACCCAGAATAGCTTTTGCTATTGATTGATTTTACTAAAAGCTACTAAAAGTGGTTTTGGGTAGAGAGTTTGTATGAGGACATTTTTTTGCACACTTCTTTCTCCTATTATCATTTTAAAGGAGACAAAAATAATGTTAAATCTGAATTCTCAGATTCCCCAATACTCATTCATTTAAATAATTCTTTCCCTGTGTCCTTATTTTCCCCTTTCTGTAGGATGTTCCCCATCTTCAAACAAACATGTTGTTATTTCTCCCATTTAGCATCATCTCTTGACCCCTACTTCTTCCACAGGCTGTGCCCCATTTCTCCATTCTGCCTTTCAGCAAAACTCCTTGAGGGAGTTGTGTGTACCTGTCCATTCCAAACCCTTTCCAGTTAGACTACCCACCAGCCATCACCATTTCCACCAAGTTGCTTTGTCAAGGTCAACAGTGATCTCCATGTTGCTGAATCCAGTGGCAGATTCTCAGTGCTCATCTAACTTGATCTGTCAGCAATATTAAACATAGTAGATCATTCCCTCCTGTGTGACATAGCTTCCTTGTCCGGCTTCCAGGACGCGGTACTCTCAGTTTTTTCTCCTACCTCACTGGCCATTCGTCGGTCTCCTTTTCCTTTGCTTTCTGACATGGGACTACCCAAGAACTCTAACCCTTAGTTGTTATCGTTATCTGAACTCACTCTTGATGATCTCATTCAGTTTCATAGCCTTACATTCAGTCTGCATGCTGGCGATCTCCAGTTGTGTATCTGGGGTCCTGACGTCTCTCTTCAAGTCCAGATTTCTGTATCCAGCTGTCTACTCAACGTCACCTCTTGATGTCTAATATCAGCTTGTATGGTATGTCATATCATAGTAACAGATCTAAACTAGCTCTTCTGATATTCCCTGTCCAGCCTAATTTTCCTCATCTCAGATGACATTTCCTTTATGTATCTAATTGCGAGGGCCAAACTCTGGGGTGTTTTTTCTTTTATACCCCATATCCAAACCATCAGAAAACGCTGTTAGCTCTACTTTGAAAGCACGCTCCCTGCATTCTGAGTACTTCTCACCTCCTCCGTTGCTGCGCCTGGACTCAAGTCCCTCTCACCTCACTTAGATGACTTCTTGCCCTCCCCCACCCCCGCAGTCTATTTTAAGCATAACCAGACTGACCCTTTTTTAAAAAAAAACTGGTTTTATTGAGATATATTAACACACCATACAACTCGCCCATTTAAATTGAACAGTTCAGTTCAGTTGCACAGAGATGTGCAACCATTATGGCAATCTAAATTTAGAATAGTTTCGTCTTGTCCAGACGATACCCTGTACCCACTTGTAGTTGCTCCTTTCCAACCCCCAGCCCCTGGCAACCACTTATCTACTTTATATTCTGGACATTTCATATAAATGGAATCATATAACATATGGCTTTTTGTGAATGAATTCTTTCACTGAACATAATGTTTTCAAGCCTTCCCATATTGTAGCATATTAGTACATCATTTCTTTTTATTGCAAAATAATATTCCAATGTATGGCTCTATCTCATTTTATGTATCGATTCATCAGTTTTTAGACATTTGGGTAGTTTCCACTTTTGGTTACTATGAATAATGCTGCTTTGAACATTTATGTACAAGATTTTTTTTTTTATGTACAAGTTTTTGTATGGATGTTTGTTGTAATTTCTCTTGGGTGTGTACCTAGGAGTGGCATTGCGGGGGCATAAAATACATGTAACCTCTTAAGGAACCACTAGACTGTTTTCCAGAGTGACTGCACCATTTTACGTTCCCACCAGCCATATACGAGGGTCCCAACATCCCTACATCCTCGCCAACTGTATTATTGTCTGTCTTCTTGATTTTAGCCATCCTAGTGTTTCTAAAGTGGTATCTCATTGTAGCTTTGGTTGGCATTTTCCTAATGATTAATGATGCAGCATAGTCCTATTTTTTTTTTTTTTTTTTTTTTGCGGTATGCGGGCCTCTCACTGTTTTGGCCTCTCCCGTTGCGGAGCACAGGCTCCGGACACACAGGCTCAGCGGTCATGGCTCATGGGCCCAGCCGCTCCGCGGCATGTGGGATCTTCCCGGACCGGGGCACGAACCCGTGTCCCCTGCATCGGCAGGCGGACTCAACCACTGCGCCACCGGGGAAGCCCAGCATAGTCCTTTTAAAACATAAGTCAAATCATGTCACTCTTCTGCTGAAAACACTGCAGTGTCTTCCCATTTCACTTAGAGTAAGAGCCAGAGTCCTTCTGATTGCCTGCAAGTTCTCCGTGCTCTGCCCACTCCCTTTCCCCCTTTGACCTCATCTCCTATTACTGTCCAACTTGCTTTTCCTTCTCCAACCTCACTGGCCTCCTTGCTCTTCTTGAACAACCATACTCCTTCCTGATTGCCTTTGCCTTTGCTATTTCTTTTACTTAGGAAGGTCTTTCTTCAGATATCACTATGGTCACCCTCCTTCAAGTCACACCTTCAGTGGGCCCTACCTTGACTATTTAAAATTGCAACTGGGGCTTCCCTGGTGGCGCAGTAGTTAAGAATCCGCCTGCCAGTGCTGGGGACACGGGTTCAAGTCCTGGTCCGGGAAGATCCCACATGCCGTGGAGCAAGCCCATGTGCCACAACTACTGAGCCTGCGCTCCAGAGCCCGCGAGCCACAACTACTGAAACCCGCGTGCCTAGAGCCCGTGCTCCGCAGCAAGAGAAGCCACCGCAATGAGAATCCTGTGCACCGCAACAAAGAGAGCCACCGCTCACTGCAACTAGAGAAAGCCTGTGCGCAGGAATGAAGACCCAACGCAGCCAAAAATAAATAAATAAATAAATAAATAAAATAAAATTGCAACTGCACACCAACCCCCTTCACTTTCCAACTGGCACTCCTGATCCCTTTATCCTGCTTCATTCTTTTCCCATAATACTTGCCAATTTAATTATTATATTTCTTGGTTATTGTCAGTCTCTCTACAATAGAGTGTAAATTCCACAAGGGCAAGGATCTAGAACAGTGCCTGGCATATATTGTTAAATTTATTCTGTAAAAGACAGTTTATCCACAAATAACTTCACATGAATATCTCAAGTAGCTTTTACTATTACAGTAACCATTGCATCAGTTAGATATTTAATAGAGCCAAAAAATATTAAAGAAAAAATTTAACCATTGATTGAAAGTTTAGTAATGGACTAAAGTTATATAGATCTGTAAAACATTGGGCAAGTTACAGTCTCTTTTGGTCCAGAGTTTGTTTTACAAAATGAAAGGATTAAATCAGTGGTTTCCAGACACTTGTTTGGGCTCTGTTTAAATCACATAGGGCTTTTGTTTAAAATATAGATTCCTGTGCTGCACTCCAGTTCTACTGAACTGAAGTCTGAATCCCTAGAATATTTATTTTTAAGTGGTGTCCCAGGTAATTCTTACATACAACAAGGTTTAAGAACCACTGTGATAGGATAATCTCCACATTTTCTTTAAGCATCAAAATACTGCAATTTGGTGTTCTGTAAATGAAATCTTGGTCTTTCTGAGTTGGGAGGATGAGTATTATGATTACACAAAACAGTCAGTATGTATGTTCAGAGAAAGACTTGATTTAAAATCCACTTAACTTTACTTTGAAGTCACTATTATTGAAGTACTTTAAATTGGGGTAAGAGAATAGACCATGCAAAAGAAGAGCTCCAAGTTCTGTCACCAGAGTTTTGGTGCTCTGGGGTGAAAATATTTTTATTAAAATTTGTCCATAGCTGATGAAAATTCTTAAATTGGAGCTCTAAATATAGACTAAATATAGTCAATAGTTGTAGGTACTTGATGGGATCTCAAGAAACATCTAGTCCATAGCTCTCATTTGGTAGATAATAAAGATGAGGCTGATAGCAGTGAAGAAGCCAATATTAATAGAACCCAAGTTTTCTGACATTAATATTCTTCCTGCTATACTAGTTAAAAATGTTATTTTCAATATGTATCTCAACTGCTTACCTTCTTTAGACTACTAACTACTATAATAGTTACCTGGTATTTTCATTTAATCAGCAGAAAAGATTTTTATCCCATAAGATATAATATTAGTTTCACTGGGTAAAGTACAGTAAAATGTTGATGGTAGTGGTGTCTAGAAAAATGAACTATAGGTGGTTTTTTTTTGTTTTTTTTTTTCTTCTGTACGCGGGCCTCTCACTGTTGTGGCCTCTCCCGTTGCGGAGCACAGGCTCCGGACGTGCAGGCTCAGCGGCCATGGCTCACGGGCCCAGCCGCTCCGCGGCACGTGGGATCTTCCCAGACCGGGGCACGAACCTGTGTCCCCTGCATCGGCAGGCGGACTCTCAACCACTGCGCCACCAGGGAAGCCCTATAGGTGGTTTTTTAACGCTGTAATCAGAAAAAAATAGCTTTCTTAGATATAGGTTAAGGCAAGGATTTTACAGTTTTGTTAGTAATTTCTGTTTTGACAGATTATTTGGAGGCTTGGAAGTGAAATTCTTTATTATCATCCCAAAAGCAGTGTGGAGACTTTCAATACCTTTGCTGACCGGATGAAAAATATTGGTGTCATGAATTACTTGAAGGTGAGTATATAGGTTTTGTGAATTTACATCTGCGGCATTCATTTCTAAAAATTGCTTGTCTCGGTGATGAGGTATGTAATGTAAAAAGCATGAGAAAAGGGGTAAGACACCTGGGTCAGTAAGAGAAGCTGAAAGAAAGCAGCATCGTGAGAACCATTTACTTTTCCATTTCCTGTTGCCTACCACGTTGTCTGAAAGTATCTTCTCTTTGTGTATCCCTGGCTGCCAGAGTCAGTCCTTCAGAGATGGCAGTTGTGCTTCATTATGATGATGGGTCAAATTCTAATATGTTTACTTAAGTCAGTTGAGGTCTCTGAGAATTGATGCTTTTGGAAAAGGGAAACAGCTAAACAAATTGGGAATTTGAATACTTGAGAAAAAAATTGTTTCCAGCTTTGTTGAGATATAATTGACATATCTCATGTAAGTTTAAGGTGTAAAATGTGATGATTTGATGCATGGATATATTGCCAAATGTTTACCGTAATGAGATTAGTTAATGCCTCCATCCCCTCACAAATTACCATTTTGTTGTTGTTGTTATGGTGAGAAATGTTAAAGCTCTATCCTCATAGCAGTTTTCAAGTTAACAGTGCTATAGTCACCATGCTGTACATTAGATCCTCAAACTTACTCATCTTATGATTGAAAGTTTGTGTCCTTTGACCAACATTTCCCCATTTTCTCCACCCCTCAGCCTGTGGCAGCCAGCATTTTACTTTCTTTCTATGGGTCGGATGTTTGTAGATTCCACATAAAAGTGAGATCATACAATATTATGATTTTCTGTCTGACTTATTTCACTAAGCATAATGCCCTCAGAGCCCATCCATGTAGTCACAAATGGCACTATTTCATTCTTTTGTGTGGCTGAATAATATTTCATCGTGTGTGTGTGTGTGTGTGTGTGTGTAACATTTTCCTTATCCATTCATCCATCAATGCTCACTTAGATTGCTTCCATGTCTGGGCTTTTGTGAATAGTGCTGCAGTGAACATGGGAGTGCAGATATCTTGTCGAGATAGTGATTTCACCTTTGGATATATATGCAGAAGTGGATTGCTGACTCATATGGTAGATCTATTTTTAATTTGTTTGAGGAACCTCCATACCATTCTCCATAGTGGCTGGACCACTTTACATCCTGAAGAGAATGTACATGAGCAGTATACAAAGGTTCCTGTTTATCCACATCCTCACCAACACTTGTTATCTCTTGTCTTTTTGATGCTAGCCATTCTGACAGGTGTGAGGTGATGTCTCATTGTAGTTTTGATTTGTATTTCCCTGACAGTGATGTTGAGCACCTTTTCATGTACTTGTTGGCCATTTGTGTATCTTCTTTGGAAAAATGTCTAATTTTAATTGTAATGTGTTTTTTGTTGTGTTTGCTATTGAGTTGTATGAATTCTTTATATATTTTGGGTATTAACCCCTTATCAGATACTTGATTTGCAAATATTCTCTCCCATTCAGTAGGCTGCATTTTCATTTTGTTGATGGTTTCCTTTGCTGTGCAGAAGCTTTTTAGTTTGATGTAGTCCCACTTGTTTATTCTTGCTTTTATTGCTTGTGCTTTTGGTGTCACACCCTAAAAAATCATTGCCAAGACCAATATCAAGGAATTTTTATCTCTATTTTCTTCTAAGAGTGTTATAGTTTCAGATCTTACATTTAAGTCCTTAATCCATTTTGAGTTAATTTTTGTGAGTGGTGTAAGTTAGGGGTCCAGTTTCATTCTTTTGCTTGTAAATATCTAGTTTTCCCAACAACATTCATTGAAGAGACTGTCCTTTGCCCTTTGAGTATTCTTGGCTCCCTTGTCAAATATTAGTTGATGATATATGGATGGGTTTATTTCTGGACTCCCAGTTCTGTTCCACTTGTCTGATGTGTCTGTTTTTAATGCCAGTACCATCCTGTTTTGATTACTGTAGCTTGGTAATATAGATTGAAATCAGGAAATATGATACCTGTAGCTTTGTTCTTTCTCAAGTTTGTTTTGGCTATTCAGGGTCTTTTATGGTTCCATACAAATTGTAGGATTATTTTTTTCCATTTTTGTAAAAAATGCTATTGGTATTTTGATAGGGATTGCATTGAATCTACAGATTGCTTTAGGTAGTAAGGACATTTTCACAATATTGACTCTTCTGATCCATGTGTGAAAATGTTTCAATGTTTCTAATGTTTAGGTGGAACTTTCTCCCTTAATAAAAGCCTTATCCAAAAGAATTGACACACTCCAAAATGTTATGACATCTCCCTCTCTCTGGTATATATGAGACTAAAAGCACTTTCTCAATAAAGTTTTTAAATGCTTTGCTTTTTAATTTTTTTTCAGTGCCTCCAAACAAAGTTTTGTTGGAACATTGCCACACCCATTCATCTCCATATTGTCAGTAGCTGCTTTTAGTAGGACAATGGCAGAGTTGTGATAGAGACCATATGGCCTGCAAAGCCTAAAATATTTACCCTCTGGTTTTTTGTTTTTACTTTTCCTATTTTCCAAATATTTTTAAATTGCTGTAAAATATGTATAACATAAAATGTGGTATTCTAAACATTTTTAAGTGTGTAATTCAGTGGCATTAATTACATTCACATTGTTGTGTAACCCTCACCAGTATTTCCAAAACTTTTGCATCACCCCAAATAGAAACTCTGTACCCATTAAGCAATAACTTCTCATTCCCTCCTCCTCCCAGGCCCTGGTAACCTCCAATCTGTTTTCTGTGTCTATGCATTTGCCTATTCTAGGTATTTCATATAAGTGGAATTGTATAATATATGTCCTTTTATGTTCTGCTGTTTTGCTTAGCATAATGTTTTCAAGATTTATCCATGTGTTGGCATGTATCAGACTTTATCCCTTTCTATGGCTCAATACGATATGATATTCTGTTGTATGTATCTGTGAAATTTTGTTTATCCTTTCATCTCTTGTTTGGTTGTTTCCATCTTTTGGCTGTTGTGAATAACACTGCAGTGAACATTGGCGTGCAAGTATCTGTTTGAGTTCCTGCTTTCAATTCCTTTGGATATATACCTAGGACTAGAATTGCTGGATCATATTTTTTGTCATATATACAAATACATATATATATATATATAAAGTATGTATGAACATATAATTCTATGTTTAACTTTTTCAGGAATCACCAAAATGTTTCCCATAGTGGCTGTAGCATTTTATATTCCCACTGCTCTCTAATTTTGAAAAATGATTTTACCTAGTTTAGGATTCTTTTCAGATTTTATTAATTTAGGAAAAGTTTTTTGCTTCTCTTATGTGCCAGGTTCTCCCTTATGATCTTATTTTCTGGTAGACCACATACATTGTAAGTAGAAACTAAATGGAGGCAGCATATGGTTCTACTTTAGGAAGAATTTTGTAAGTGAACAATTGGAAAAAGGGAATGGCCTGCCTTGGTGTTGTGTGCTCCCATTTTCTTCTTTCAGGGAGAAACTGGATAGCCATTTGATTGGGGAGGGAAGGTAGAGTTTTAAGTAATGTATTGGTTAGATCCTTTTAAGCTCATAGAATCTACTCAGTTGAAGTAAAGAAACCTGAGAGGAACCTTATTTCATACTCTGGAGTCTGAGGGTGGTAGTTAGGATAGGCAATAAAACATGTTTTGCTGTTAACAATTTTAAAAACACTTGCTGCTGTTTTCCAGACAATGTGCTAACCATGGTTCTTGCAGTAGGGGGAGACAGGCATGTAAATGGAATAAATGGTTATGGGTGCCATAGTAGAAGTGTACTGTACAGTGAGAAGACAAAGTGGAAAATGGTCGGCTCTCTGGAATTTTGGAAAGGGCTGGGATTGAATGAATAGGGGAGTCGGAAAAGAAAGGAAGTGAGGCTTGAGATGAGTCTGATAAAGCTAGTGGGTATTCACAGTGCATACTGGGAGAAAGAGTAGTCTAGCATGGCAGGGGATAGTAAATAAAGAGTTTAATAGCTCTGTGTCTAATGCTTTAGTTACTCTAAAAATCATGTGGGTAGAAGCCAGGGGAAGTAAGCTGAACTCTGTGTGCCATTTCTAAGGAGCTTAGATTTTTATTCTATAGGCAATGGGAACTATTGAAGGATTTTACACAAATGACCAATGAGATTTCCTTGGCGGTCACGTGGAAGATGGATTGTAGCAGGGCAGGATTAGAGACACCAGTTGAGAAATTATTACAGTAGTTTAAGATGAAGGTTTGAACTCTGACTCTGTTCAGATGATTAACTGTACTTCCCATTATTCTCCTCCTTAATGTCCTCCCTATTTGTATTGCTCGTTCTTTGTGTAATTATTCCTTTTTTTTAAATTGCAGTATAGTTGCTGTATAATACTGTGTAAGTTACAGGTGTGCAGTATAGTGATTTACAGTTTTTAAAGCTTATACTTCATTTACAGTTATTGTAAAATATTGGCTATATTCCCTGTGTTGTACAATGTATCCTTGTAGCTTATTTTACACATATTAGTTTGTACCTCTTATTAAGATTGCCACACCTATATTGCCCCTCCCTTCTGTGTGGAATTATTCTTATTGCTTCTCCTGTATCAGGCATACACTTTCCATTTGAACCAGTGCCATTCTTCAACACCCCTTATTAAGATGTTTTCTCTGAGTTTATATAACATGTATAAAATAATTTATTGTCTGCTATGGGCTAAACTAGGTATTAGGTGGTATACAAATATATCATCTCACTTAATCCCCTTAATGCCCTTCAAAAGGTTTAATTATAATTGTTCCATAGAAAAGAGGAGACTCACAAAGGGTGAGAGTAACTTACTCAGGTTTATGTAGCTTTAAAGTAGCATTTGAGCCCGGACTCTGTCTTCAACATCCCTGTTCTTTTCACACTGCCTTCTGTTTGTAAGTTTATATAATTTAGTTCTCATTTACATAATGAAAATTTTTCATTTGTCTTTCTGCTAGATTGAAATTTTTGATAATGAGGACAATATTGCTCCATCATTTGTGTCCTGCCAAGGTCTTAGCCCGAATGTATCATATATTTACTGAGCTTTTTGACTAAGGGTTATCTAATGACCTATATGACGGTGGGCTTTTTCTTATTGTTGCAGATCTCCTTACAACATGCATTATACCTTCTGCATCATGGTATGCTTGAGGATGCGAACAGAAATCTCAGCCAGGCAGAGACATGGCGATACGGTGAAAAGTCGTCTTCTCAGGAAGTGTTAATCAACCTTATTCAGGCCTATAAAGGGCTTTTGCAGTATTATATTTGGTCTAAAAAGAAGATGGAATTGTCTCAGCTTGGTGAGTGAATATGAGTGATAAGTAGTAAGACTGACTCAGAGGGACAGAAGGGGTCTGGAGGAGTAATCTAATTCCCCTACTTCCAAGCCTGTCTTTATCCAGATAGTACAGAGAGCAGACATTTCTGTGGATGTTTAATCCTTGATCGTCCTTTATAAAATTTCTGATATTTAAAAAAACTTTTCAGACATCAGTTATGGGTGATTTATAGATTAAATTCATGACCATTTTAGATTCACTGCTTTCTTAAACATGATTTCCAAGATAGGTTACAAATTTTCTTCAGCAGGCATTATTGCATATAAGAAACATTATTTCCTCTGTTTACAGTGGAGTTTAGTTTGTTTCTTAGGAAAATACGTTTAAAAAGTAGGGCAAGATAATGTTGTTTCATTTCTGTGTAAAGGTCAGAACAGACAGTTTTCTTGATTTACTGACCACCCCAAAAATTGACTGTGTGTTCTTCTCAGTCTCACTTTCCGTGGTGATGTCATCCTCTCCTGTCCCTAAATTTCTGTTCTTTGGAGCTGTGTGATTCTCTGTACTTTTTTTCCCCTTGTATAGTTTTTCTCCATAACTCCTCTAGGATTGACCCCTTCCTTTCTATTTTCACATCCTCCATGCAAGTCTCAGTTCTGACATTTATCACGTCATTTGTGTTAAGCAGTGTTTCCTTATTGTCCTTATGTGATAGTATTTCCTTGGTCTCTGGGCATGTGGGCTACTAATCTCAAAATTCCCTTCCTGTTTCCCATCTTTTTTTTTTTTTTTTTTTTTGCGGTACGCGGGCCTCTCACTGTTGTGGCCTCTCCCGTTGCGGAGCACAGGCTCCGGACGCGCAGGCTCAGCGGCCATGGCTCACGGGCCCAGCCGCTCCGCGGCATGTGGGATCTTCCCGGACCGGGGCACGAACCCGTGTCCCCTGCATCGGCAGGAGGACTCTCAACCACTGCGCCACCAGGGAAGCCCCTGTTTCCCATCTTTGATCTCCCCCAAGACACTTCTGAAATGCTGTCTTCATCCTGATAATATTGTGAGGCCTTTGTGCATTCTCCTCCTCTAGAATGCCATCTGCCCTTCAAGACTCATTAGACCCCACCTTCTTTTACCTTAAGTCTAACGTATCAGCTGCATGTTCAGCCTATATCATTTGGCTCTTCACCTTTTGCTTTTTTGTCATTCTAAGTTTTTTCATGTGTATTTTGTGTTGTATCTCCCTGTCTAGACTCATCAGTCTTTTGAGGTCATATATCTGTCCTCTATTTCTTTTGCTAACTTTGCCATAATGCCTGCCGTAAAGGCTTGCTGATACTGATTTAGGTAAGTTTTAAAGTCAGTATTTACTTTTCTTCCTGCACTTCAAGTAGAACTCAAGCAAATGTATGATGATTAAAGCAGTTGGAATGTGGCATTTACACCATCACTCCCATGGATAGATAATTCAGTACCTTCTGCAGCTGACACTCTTCTGTAGCAACAAGAGATAAAGATGGGATAATATATGGCGCTCTTTAGATGGTCTTTAACCTCATGTGTCTGTTTAAAGAGCAAAAAAAGTTAGGACTAGTTCTGTATAACCAACTCATAAGAATGGAACATGTGAATGTATGCTCAGAGCTGGTTTGGGATTTTCCCTTGCTGCTGTGGCCTGTGCTTGTTGGTTTTGATGCACTTGGTGGCTGGGAATCCCCTTCCATGGTAAATCCATACCTAACTTGTACTTACTCAGGGATCTGCCTTTCTTTCTTAACCATTTTTTTGGATATCATTTCACACCTACTTTCCTGTTATCACTTCATTTCCAGGTTCGTATTGATATTTATTCAACTGACCCACTGGGAAGAGAATACCAATCCCTGTTTGGGTGTGGGGGCTACTTTTTTGGCCAAAAAGTAGCACTGGTACCAAAAAGTGTTTTGTGCTTCTATCAGCTGTTGCTTTCGAAAGACTGATTCTCCTTTTAAACCTTTAAGATTGTGAAATATATCCTGAAACAGTGTGTAAGACAAATGTCTGGTAGAATGGATAATTATAAAGCAAACATCCATGTAACTACACCCAGATTAAGGATCACAACATTGCTGACCCCCTAAAAGTTCCCCATGTGTGCCTAATCACACCTCCTCCCACTGTCTCAAGAAGACTGTCCTGACTTTAAGGGTAATTACTCCCTTGTTTTCTTTAAATACTTTTACCACTCAAATATGTATCTGTAATTTAGTTTTGCCTATATCTCAGTGTCATATTTCAATTCACACTGTATATATTCTTTTGGGGCCTTGCATATTTTGTTCCACATTTAACATGTGTTCACATAGTTGAATTAGCTCTAGTTTGTTCATTTTTATTGTTGTAAAACCATACATTGTATGATATTCATGCAACTTATTCCTTCTATATATTGATGGCCATTTAGGTTGTTAATAGTTTGGGGCTATTATAATTAATGCTGCTTTGAAATTCTTGGGCATGTGTAGTGATACACATATGTGTGTATTTCCAGGAGTAGAATTGTTGTCACAGAGTATGTATGTCTTCAGCTTTACTGTATAATATAGGCTGAACTCCTTCCAAAGTGGTTTCCAATTTATATTCCACTAGTAGTCTGATTTGGGCTTTCTTTTGTCTGTCTTCTCATTATTTGTTATTGTCAGAGTTTTCATGTCACCCAATTTATTGGGTGTGGTAATCTCATGGTTTTTTTAAGAACAACAGCTTTATTAAGAATTGAGATCTGATTCTTAATATGATTCAGCCACTTAAAGTATAAATTCAGTGGTTTGTGGAATATTCATAGTTGTGTATCCATTACCACAATCAATTTTAGAACACTTATCACCCCAAAAAGAAACGCTGTAGCCATTAGCAGTAACTCTTGACTCTCCCCAGTTCCTCCTGTCCTAGGCAACCACTAAACTACTTACTGTCTCTCGAGATCTGTCTATTCTGGACAGTTCATTCAAATGGAGTCCTAAAATATGTAGGACTGACTTCTTTGTTACTGACTTCTTTCACTTAGCCTTATGTTTTTAAAGGTTCACCCACATTGTAGCATGTAATGGCACTTCATTCCTTTTTATTTATTTTATTTATTAATATTCCATTGTATGGATACACCACATTTATGTATCCATTATCGGGTGATGGACATTTGGGTTGTTTTCCGCTTTTTGGCTATTTGAATAATGTTGCTGTGAACTTTTGAGGGACCTCTGGACTGTTTTCCAAAGCAGCTGTGCCATTTTCCATTCCTACCAGCAGTGTATGAGGAGGGTACTAATTTCTCCGCATCCTTCCCAACACTTGCCATTATCTGTCTTTGATATAGCTGTCCTGCTGGGTGTGAAGTAGTATCCTGTGGTTTTGATTTGCATTTCCCTAGAGGCTAATAATGTTGAGCATCTCTTCGTGTGCTTGTGGGCCATTTGTATATCTTCTTTGGAGAAATTTGCATTCAGATCCTTTCCTCGTATTTTAATTGAATTACTTATTATTTTATTATTGAGTTATAAGAGTTCTTTATATATTCTAGGTACAGGTCCCTTTTCAGATAGGTGTAGGATTTGGAAATGGTTTTTTTTCTATTCTGTGGGTTATCTTTTTTACTTTCTTAATGGTGTTTCTTGAGTCACGAAAGGTTTTAATTTTGATGAAGTTGTTTGTTTTTTCTTTTGTTGCTTGTGCTTTTGTTGTCGCATCCAGGAAGCCTTTGCCTACTCCAAGGTCACAAAGATTTAGACTTATGTTTTCTTCTGAGAGTTATATAGTTTTACAGTTGTTTTTTTTTTAATTCATTTTGAGTTAATTTTTTTGTATCACGTGAGGTAGGTAGGGGTTCAACTTTATCTTGCATGTGGGTATTCAGTTGTTCCAGCATATTTATTGAAAAGGCTATTATTTTCCCACTGAATTGTCTTGGTACCCTTATCAAAAATCAGTTGCCCATATATGAAGTTTTATTTATGACTCTAAATTTTCTTCCATTGATCTATATATATCCATACTTATGCCCGTGTCACAGTCCTAATTACTGTAGCTTTATAGTAACTTTTGAGGTCACAGTGTGAATCCTCCAAATTTGTTCTTCTTTTTAAAGATTGTTTTGGCTATTCCTGGTCCCTTGCATTTCCATTTGGATTATAGGATCAGCTTGTCAATTTATGCAAATAGACCAGCTGAGACTTTGATAAGAATTGCATTAAAGCTATAGATTAATAAATCTTCCAACCCATGAACACAGGATGTCTTTCCATTTATTTAGGTCTTCTTTAATTTCCTTGAACAATACTACTTTTCAGACTATAATTTTATGTCTCTTTTGTAAAATTCATACCTAAGTAGTTTATCATTTTTGATGCTATTGTAAATGGCATTATTTTCCTAATTTCATTTTTGGATTGTTCATTGCAAGTATATAGATATACAATTGATTATTTGTGTTGATTTTATATTATGCAACTTTCAACTCATTTATTAGTTATAATAAGTTTTTAATGTATTCGTAGGATTTTCTGTGTACAAGATCATGTCATCTGCAAGTAGAGATAGTTTTACTTCTTCCTTTCCAATCCGGACATTGTTTGTATTGTTTTCTTGTTGAATTGCCCTGCCTAGAACCTCCATTATAATGTTGAATAGAAGTTGCAAGAGAGGACATTGTCTCTTGCATGCAGCCATTCACCATCAATTCTGATATTAGTTGTGGGTTTTTCATAAGATGCCCTTTATCAGATTGAAGAACTTCCTTCTTTTCTAGATGTTCAGTGTGTTTATCATGAAAGGTTATTGAATTTTGCCAAATGCTTTTTCTGCAACAATTGAGATGGTTATGAGGTTTTTGTCATTATTCTATTGATTTGGAATATTGTATTAATTGATTTCAGATGTTAAACAACCTTGCATCCCTGGAATAGATCCCACTTTATGTGTTGCTAGACTCAGTTTGCTAGTATCTTGTTGAGAATTTTTGCGTCTATACTTATAAGAGATATTGGTCTGTAATTTTCTTGTGTTGTCTTTGTCTGGTTTTGGTATCAGGGTGATTCTGATCTCATAGATCAGTTGTAAAGTGTTTTCTCTCTGTCCTTTTTTAGGGGGAGAGTTTGTGATGAATTATTACTATACTTGAAGTGTTTGTTAGAATTCACTAGTGAAGCCATCAGGGTCTGAGCTTTTCTTGTGGGTAGTTTATTGAGTACTGATTGTGAAGAAGTCCTCAGTACTGAAAACTTTAAAAAATCTTTTCTTTGGACAGATGAGGATGATTATGCTTACAACACAGCGTCCCAGAATATGCTCAACCACAGCTGGAAGACATCTATAAACCTTTGTGCATTGATTCAAATTCCTGGAGTTTGGGACCCTTTTGTGAAGAGTTATGTAGAGGTAAGTGAACTTTTCATAAGGTTTTATTAGTTTCATTTTGTTATAAGCTTAATCTTTATTGATCAGAAAGGAACTAATGGAGAAAATTGTTTAAAAATAAGAATATGATGCTTTCTTTTGGTCTGAATAATTTTTATTTATTTTACCAATATACTGTAAACGTTACTGTGTTTATTTTCACCACTGGATAATGTGTCATGGCCAAATACAGTCATCCCTCAGTATCCATGGATGCTGAAGTCCCTTGCTTTTTGAAAGTTTCATTAGTGCTAAAGTGATAATTATGTTATCTGAAGATAATCTCTGAAACCATATGCTAGTGAATCTGGAAATTCCTGTGTCAGGATGGGAAGGAATGAAAGGAAAGGAATTATAATTCCTTATGCACTCCTTTTGTGGCTAAAGTTATGTAGGGCACTGAGGTTAGTTGCGTCGTATGGTCTTTTTTTGGTCCTAGTGTGCCCTACTTTGAAGACTTTATTTCTCATAGGAACACTTCTTATGTTGAAGTTGCTGCATTTTTCAGTAACGAAATATGATAAGGGAAAAATGGGAAACCATGTAGGCCTTTTTTATGATCTTCTGTGTTCTATGGAGGTTGTAACATATGCTGGTGGAAGCAAAAACTGGCATCACTATTGTTCCCTATATAGTAAATGCTGTTTTTCAGTTGTATGACTTTTTTTGTGCTCATCAATAAAGTTAAGTTGTACGTGATATTTCATATAGCTATCTTACAGAATTTAGCTAAGATATCATGACTTATTTTATATAGATGCTGGAATTCTATGGGGATCAAGATGGAGCCCGAGAGGTGCTTACCAATTACGCCTATGATGAAAAGTTCCCATCAAATCCAAATGCTCATATCTACTTATACAACTTTTTAAAGAGAGAGAAGGCACCAAGAGAGAAACTGATAAGTGTGCTTAAGGTAGAGAATTTTTATGTCAGTGTTTGAACAGGGTTGGGGATCTACTTTAAGACATTCTTAGGTCACTGCTTTCCAACTTTCATGTTGTAACATCCAGAGAAAATGACAGTGTATGTATGGCACCCTGAGGTAAAGACAGGAGGCTGCAGCCTCCCAGCAGACCCACCATCACTACCATTCCCCCATCTTCTGCCCAAGTGAGATGGAGGGGAGAGGATCAATATTTCAGAAACTGTTTTGTCACCCTGGTTGGAAAGTTCTGCATTGCTTTTTTTTTTAGGAAATCATCTTTATTGAAATTTAACTTACATACAATAAAACATATTTTAAATGTACACTGGGATGCATTTTTACAAATATTTGCATCCATGTAACACCATAATAATTAAGATATTGAACATTTCCATCACCCTAGAAAGTCCTGCATTTCCCTTTGCAGCCAAGCCGCCCATGTACTCTTGGCCCCAGGCAGTCACTGATCTGCTTTCTGTCACTATAGATTAGTTTTATCTCTTCTAGAATTTCATATAAATGAAATCTGACAGTATGTACTCTTTTTTTTTCTTTAGGTCTGGATTTTCTTGCTCAGTAGAATGTTTTTGAGATTTATCCATATTATTATATCAGTAATTTGTTCCTTATTACTGCTGAGTATTATTCCATTTTTATACATTCACTTCTTGATGGACATTTAGATTATTTTCACTCTTTGCCTATTATGAATACCACTGTGAACATTCATGTACAAGTTTTTGTCTGCACATATATTTTCATTTTTCTTTGGTAGTTACCTAAGAGTGGAATTGCTGGAAGGTATATGTTTAACTTAAGAAACTGCCCAACTGTTTTCTGAGGAGACTATACCATTGACATTCCCACCATCAAAGTATGAAAGTTCAGTTTCTCTTATTTGTCTTATTGATTTGGAAGTTTTTTTATATAATCTGGGTACAAGTCCTTTGTCAGCTATATGGATGGTAAATATGTTCTCCCAGTCTGTGGCTTGCCTTTTTGTTTTCTTTACAGTATCTTTGAAAGAGCAGAACTTTCTAATTTTGATTAAGTACAATTTACTTATTTTTCTTTTACAGTTAGTATTTTTTGTCTAAGAAATCTTTGCCTACTCCAAGATAATGAAGATTCTCTTCTGTGTTTTTTTTTTGTGAGAAGTGTTACAGTTTTATGTTTAGGTCTGGGACAGGTTTTGAGCTCATGTTTTTTGTGTAGTGTGAGGTAAGGGTCATTGAAAAGACTATCCTTTCCCTGTTGAATTACATTGGTAACTTGGTTGAAAGTCAATTGACCATGCATATAGACTCTATTGTGTTCTAGTGATGTGTTTTTCCATTCGTATACCAATACCGCACATCCTGACTATGGTAGCTTTACAGAGAGTCTTGGAATCATGTCATGAAAGTCATACAAATTTGTCCTTTTTCAAAATTGCTTTTAGCTTCTCTAGGTCTTTTGACTTTTCATGTACATTTTATAATCAGTTTGTCAATTGCTATAAAAATATCTTGTTGGGATTTTGAATCTGTAGATCAATTTTGAGAGAATAGACATCTTAGTAATACTGAGATTTCCGAACTGTGAACATGGTTATGTCTCTCCATTAATTTAGGTATTTTATTTCTCTCTGAAATGTTTTGTAGTTTTTAGTGTATATATTTTGTTAAATTTACCCCTGAGTGTTTCAAGTTTGGGATTGTTACTGTATATGGTATTCCTTAAATTTTTTTTTATTGTGGTAAAATATATGTAATATGAAATTTACCATTTTAACCGTTTTCAAGTGCACATTTTTTCTTTTTTTTTGAAAAAAGAAAATGCGCAATGGGGTATCTGGGATCTTAGTTCCCTGATCAGGCATGTGCAATGTGGCATCTGGGATCTTAGTTCCCTGATCAGGGATCGAACCTGTGCCCCCTGCATTGGAAGCTCGAAGTCTGAATCACTGAACCGCCAGGGAAGTCCCTCAAGTGCACATTTTAGTGGCGTTGCCATTAAGTACATGCACAATTTTGTGCAACCATCACCACTGTCCACTTCCTGAACTTTTTCATCATCACAAACAGAAACTCTGTATCCATTAAACAATACGGCTCCCCCAACCCCTAGTAATCTCTATTCTCCTTTTTTTCTTAATATATTGAAATATAATCGATTTACAGTACTGTGTTAGTTTCAGGCATACAGCAACCTCTATTCTACTTTCTGTCTCTTTATAAATTTGCTCGTTCTAGGAACCTCATCTAAGTGGAATCATATAGTATTTGTCCTTTTATGTCTTGCTTATTTCATAATGTTTTCAAGATTCATCCATCTTATAACATGTATCAGAATTTGCTTCCTTTTTAAGCCTGAATAATATTCCATTTTATATATATATATAATGGAATATTATATATTATACAAATATATTCCACATTTTATTTATCCATTCATCTCTTGGTAGACATTTGGGTTGTTTTCAGTTTTTGGCTCTTGTGGATAACTCCACTATGAGCATTGGTGTACAGTATGTGTCTGAGTCCCTGCTTTCAGTTATTTTAAGTATATACCTAGGAGTGGAATTGCTGGATCATATGATACTTCCTTGTTTAACCTTTTGAGGAACCATCAAGCTGTCTCCACAGCAGCTGTACCATTTTACATTCCCACCAGCAGTGCATGAGGGTTTAAATTTCTCCACATCCTCACCAACACTTTGTTACTTTTCTTTTTTAAGAAATTGATAATAGGTCTTCTGAGGTGTATGAAGCGGTATCTCATTTTTATTTTGATTTGCATTTTCCTGATGTTGAGCATCTTTTCATGTGCTTAGTGGTTATTTGTGTACCTTCTTTGGAGAAATGTCTGTTTACATCCTTTTTTTGAACTAGGTGTTTCAGTTTTTTGTTATTGAATTTAGGAGTTCTTTATATATTTCATGGTCAGTTTCTAATCATATTTTAGAGGAATAAGAAAAAGAAAGGTCCTTTTCAGCCTAAACAAACGACTGAGAAAAATCCTCTTCTACCAATCTTCCTTTTAAAAAGCCAATTAGCTCTAATCTGTACTTGTATAGTCATCAAAATTGACATTATCAAACCTTCAGATGTGGAAACTGTACATTTTATAAAGTTTTCAACAGGCTTTGTTTTACTGCATAATACTTAAAAAAATGTTCTTAAAGAAAATCTGGTTTATTCTTGATTCAAGGCACTTTACATTTTCTTAACAGCTTTTTTGAGATAGAATTTACATAACATAAAACTCACTGTTTTAAATGCACAATCCAATTTTTTTTAGTGTATGTACAGTGTTGTGCAACCATTATCATAATCTATTATAGAACATTTAATGACCCCCCCCCCCCAAATAAACACCATGCCCATTAGCCCACGCCCACCCTCTCCACCCAAACCCTAGGTAACCACTAATTTACTTTCTGTCTCTATAGATTTGTCTATTCTGGACATTTCATATAAATGGAGTCATACAATATGTGGCCTTTTGTGACTGGTTTCTTTCACTTAGCATATTTTTAAGTTCATCCATGTTGTAGCATGTGTCAGTACTTCACTCCTTTTTATGTCTCAGTATTATTCCACTGTATGAATATAAAACATTTGTTTATCCATTAACCAATCGATAGACATTTGGGTTGTTTTTACTTTTCAGCTATTATGAATAATACTTCTGTGAACTTTTGTGTAAAACTTTTTGTGGGACATACATTTTCAATTCTCTTGGGTATACATACCTTGAAGTTGAATCACCAGCATATGTTAACTTTATGTTTCACTTTGTGAGGAACTGCCAAGCTGCTTTGCCAAGGAGCTTCACAATTTTACATTCTCCCCAGCAATGTATGAGGGTTCTAATTACTCCACATCCTCGCTCATATTTGTTACTATATTACTATTATTATTATGGCCATCCTAGTAGATGGAAAGTAGTATCTCATTGTGGTTTTGATTTGCATTTCCTTAATGACTAATGATGTTGACCAACTTTTCATGTGCTTATGGGCTATTCGTTTATGTTCTTTGGAGAAATATTCCTTTGCCCATTTTTTAATTGGGTTGCTTATCTTTTTGTTGTTGACATGTAAGAGTTCTTTATATATATTCTGAGTACTAGACCCTTATCAGGTATATGATCTGCAACTATTTTCTATTTTCTCCCTTTTTGTGGGTTATCTTTATCTTTCTTGATAATGGGTTTTTTTTTTTGGCTGAGTGGTGCGGCTTGTGGGAGTTTAGTTCCCCCACGAGGGATTGAACCCAGGCCCTCGGCAGTGAAAGTGCTGAGTCCTAACCACTGGACTGCCAGGGAGTTCCCTTGATAGTATTCTTTGAAGCACAAAAATGATTCATTTTGATAAAGTCCAATTTACTGTTATCTAAGGTAACACATATTTACACCTAGGTTTTCTTCAGAGTTTTATAATTTTAGTTTTTACCTTTAGGTATTTGATCCATTTTGAGTTAATTTTTGTACGTGGTGTGATGTAGCGGTCTAGTTTCATTCTTTTGCCATGTGGATATCCAGTTGTCCCAGCACTGTTTGTTGAAAGGAATTTTCTTACTCCCATTGAATTGTCTTGGCACCATTGTCAAAATCAATTGATCATGGATATATATGGTTTATTTCTGGACACTGAATTCTGTTCCATTGATTTATATGTCTGTCTTAATATCAGTACCACAGTCGTACTTGCAGACTGCGTAATATACTTTTAAAGTTGCTATTTTAATTTTACTCTTCAAGATTTCTCTTTACGCATTTGTGCAAGAAAATAACTAAGGACAGTTACAACAAAAGCAAGATGCTGAACTTCACTCAGGTTGTCATTCATTAATGGTGTTCTGAAAAGACTTTAAAAAATGGAATACAAAATAACTGTATTCAACACTTATCTTCAAGACAAGGTAGATTTAGAGAAATTCTGGTTTTCCTTTTGAAAAATACAGTATTTGAAATTAACTCAATAAATGGGTTTAGATAGATTGAACATAGCAGAAGAGAGAATTAATGAACTGTGTAGAAAATCAGGCTAAAGAAGGAAGAGCAAAAAGGATAAAAAGTGCAGAAAAGAGTGTACAAAAGACTCGGTGAAAGGTCTGAGCTACTTGTAATTGGAGCCCAGGGAAAGGAGAGAGAGAACGGGGTTGAAAGGCAAGCAAACAGGCAAGACAATATTTAATGAGTCAATGGCTAAGAATTTTACAAAACTGATGAAAGACTTCCAGAGTTCTGATAGTGTTCTATCTTTTGATCTGGGTGCTGAGTATGTGAGTGTGTATAACTTGTGAAAGTTTATTGAATGGCACACTCATGATTTGTGTACCTTTCTAGTACATATGTTATATTTCAATAAAATATTTTTTAAAAATCTAAGTGAATTGAACCATATACAGAATTCCCTAAATCAAAAAAAAAAATGTGATTTTGTAAAAACTGAGTTTTAATAATACTCTCTGATATTGGTATATTGATCATGTTGATTGATCTCTAATTTAAAAACTATTAAGAGAAATTAACAAATTTACTTTTCATTTTGTGGGAAATTATTTCAGTGTAAGGTTAAATTACCTCAGCAGCAGACAGAATAAATTCATCTCTAATATTAAATGTGTTTAAGTGAGATATATACTTTCAGTCCTGTTTTTTGCATATTCATAAAAATTGTCCATCCTATTTTTAGAAAGAAAAACCTTTAACTTCTCCCTATTGTGTAAAAAGATTGTAAAAATATTTTCTTGAATACTCTTAATGTACTGTGTTCCTGAACACAATCTTCCAAAATAACTAGCCTTGCCTTTTTTGGGTTTTGTTTTGTATATTCTGTGACCTTTTGTGATCAATAAATATTAAATATCTTTCCTATGTGATATTGATTCTCTTTTTATTTTTTTTCCTCAGTCCTGGCTACTGAAAAGAAATTAAGTTTTTAAGTGTGGTAAACAGTATAAGTATAGAGAAAATAAAAAGTCTCCGTCTATCCACATCCCCCCACCCTCCCAACCAACTATCTTGTTATTAGGAGGGATTTTTTTTTTTTAATAGCTTTACATAGAGCACCTTTCTATACCAAAATTGAACTGGATAAAAACAAAGTATCTTTCGGGCTTCCCTGGTGGCGCAGTGGTTGAGAGTCTGCCTGCCGATGCAGGGGACACGGGTTTGTGCTCCGGTTCGGGAGGATCGAACTGGGAGTGCCGCGGAGTGGCTGGGCCCGTGAGCCATGGACGCTGAGCCTGTGCGTCCGGAGCCTGTGCTCCACAACGGGAGAGGCCACAACAGTGAGAGGCCCGTGTACCGCAAAAAAAAAACCAAAACAAAACAAAGTATCTCTTAAATCCTTGATTCCTTTACCAAGGGCATATTAGATAGTAAGAACTTTATTTGAAAGTAAGCTGAAATTACAGAAACGCCTTTTGAATGTGTAAAAATTACAAGATTATCCTTTCTTCCAGATTTTGTATCAGATTGTACCATCTCACAAACTGATGTTAGAATTCCATAGATTACTGAGAAAATCAGGTAAGTAGTTTGTTTTAAATCTCTTTGTGCAGACAAGCTGTAGACTGGGGCTCAGCAGACTGTGGCTATGGACCAGATCCACCTCTTGCCTGTTTTGTTTTTTTTTTTAATATTTCTTTCTTTCTTCCTTCCTTCCTTTCTTTCTTTTCTTTCTTTCTTTCTGCATTGGGTCTTCGTTGCTGCACCCGGGCCTTCTCCAGTTACGGCAAGTGGGGACTACTCTTGGTTGCAGTGTGTGGGCTTCTCATTGCGGTAGCTTCTCGTTGTGGAGCACGGGCTCTAGGTGCGCGGGCTTCAGTAGTTGTGGTACACAGGCTCTAGAGCGCAGGCTCAGTAGTTGTGGTGCACGGGTTTAGTTGCTCTGTGGCATGTGTGATCTTCCTGGAACAGGGGTAGAACCCGTGTCCCCTGCATTAGCAGGCGGATTCTTAATCACTGCACCACCAGGGAAGTTCCCTCTTGCCTGTTTCCATAAATCAAGTTCTGTTGGAGCACAGCCATGTCCATTTATTTATATACGTAAATATAAAAGCAGTCTATGGCTGCTTTTGCCCTACGACAGTAGTGTTGAGTAGTTATGACAGCCTGTAAGGCTTGCAAAACTTAGTGTCTGGCCCTTTACAGAAAAAGTGTGCTGACCTCTGCTATAGAATTTAGGCAATGGTAGCAAAAGAAAAACGGCTTCAATTTATATGATTCAGCTCATTTTAATCTTTACTGGGATTCAGCTCAGTGTAGAAAAGAACATAATTCTTCATAGGAAATCCTCTTGCTAAGTCCAGTAGGTACTGGGACTACCTCGGTTCTTCTCCTAATAGAAGAGAACGTATATAAAATGCGCAAATAGGGCCGGTACCTTAAGTAATGTTCTCAGTAGTATAAACCCATATAGAGGTCAGACTCACCACCCTGCCTTCATTAATGTGGACTAAATTATCAAATTCTTCTGATTCATCACAGGAGAGTATGATCATAATGAATTGTTTTAAACTGTTAATCAAACTAGAAGGCTTATGATTCAGTGATACTTTATCAGTGGAATATAATCTTTTAGCTTTGTGCTCTTCAGTGCTTTCTGTAAACTCTAACTGTTGTGACCATTGCAGAAAACGAAGAACACCATAAACTGGGGTTGGAGGTATTATTTGGAGTCTTAGATTTTGCTGGATGCACTAAAAATATAACTGCTTGGAGATACTTGGCAAAATATCTCAGACAGACTTTAATGGGGTAAGTAAGAAACATACAGCGTTTATTACTGGATCAACATAAATAATGTTTTATAATATTTTAGCTAATAAAGTTCTATGTTTTGGGATTTCTTGAACTGTGTCTTCAGCTGTTTTCTTCTGAGTATGTCAGAAGAACAGGAAATAGGAAGTCACAAGTAAAACATACAAAAATTCTATCCAGATTTTTTTGTGCTATCAAAATGGGTAATAGCCCTTACCACTACTCTGCTAAGAGCTAAGTTTGTGCTTTCTAATTGGAAATAGGGACCAGAAGGGGTCACCTCCACTCTTCACTAGATTCTTTGTAAAGGTGTTTGTGATTTGTGTCATCAACTTGTAAGATCACATGGGAAGCAGCTTTTCTCCCAACAGTTCTCAGTCATTTTCAGTGGGTTTTTTTAGGACCTCATAAAATCGTCACGGTTATTCATTCAGCAAATATTTATTAAGTCCCTTGTGAGCTGGGTATCTAAAGCTATCCCTCTGATCAAAATAATCATCAGTGCCACATTTTGAGTAAAAGAAAAGGAGTGGCCCTTGTCATTTTTACCTTGTGTGTGAGAGAATAAAGGATATCACAAAAGTTAAATTTCATTGATTTATTATATCCATTTTAGTTGCTTAGGAAATTCATTATCAGTGGGAACTTGCTTCAGGCTTCAGACCTGACTTGACCTTAGAACAGTCTTGATTAGGAAGTATTTTTGGTGTGATATGTTGATGTACTCACTGTAAACCACTTTCCAAATCTAAAGCACTGTACAAACCCTTACTAACCCCAAGGTTCTTGAAGGCGGAGAAATGTGCTGCTCACTTTTTAAACCTCTAGAAGTTTTGCCACAGGGGCAAATAGGTACTAAATAGGTCTTTGCTCTATTAAATTATTGAGGAATACTTAGCACTGCCTGGGTTCAACTGTCAAACCTATGTATTCCTGTGTTTGTATAATAAGGCCATCTCAATTTGGATAGTAATTCTTTGTAGCATATAATTTTAAAGTAAGGTTTTAAAGTAACTTTTAAGAAATAAATAACAGTAGCTAACATTTGTTGAAAATTTACTTTGTACCAGACAGCATGCAAAGAGCTTTATATGACACTTGCTATACTATGGACCAGTTTAATCCTAATAACAATGCTACGAGATGGACACCATTAATATCCTCAAGGAAATTGAGGCTCAGAAAGATTAAGCAATGTGCTGAAGATCGCATAGATGGTAGATGGAACATCTGGGATTTGAATCTGAGATTTTGACCTTAGAGTCTATGCTGTTAACTGCTGTGCTGTACTGAACTGGCTCTTTCATTAAGTGGAAAATGGGACGTGGAGATCAAAGAGGACAAAAAAGGATTTGCTTTCATGCGTGTGCTATGCCATGGCCATACTTGGAAGCTAGTTTGGAAACATCTTCCTTGTCATCTTTCCACAGACCCTACTTAAGTTCAGATTCTGACACTATAGGTCTGTCTCCATCACTGACCTTCCCTTTTGACACTTTTCTTTTCCAGGAGTCATCTTGCCTGGGTTCAAGAAGAGTGGAACTCCAGGAAAAACTGGTGGCCAAGCTTTCACTTCAGCTGCTTTCGGGCAAAAAGTGATTGGAAGGAAGATAAAGCTTTGGCTTGTGAGAAAGCTTTGGTAGCTGGGTTATTGTTAGGAAAAGGTACATGTTTTGTTTTCTTTTTATCTAGCCATAGCTTTCAGGTGATTTTGAAATTACAAAGTGTGACCATTCATTCATATTAGAGTTTACCTAAACAGTATCTAAGGGTATTAGATGCTGGAAAAATAACTGCTGAGTGGAAAAATGAATACTGAATTCGGGCCAGGTGATCTGCTTGTAGGGAATTTCCATGGATTAGAAACAGTGATTTCATATTGTTTTTTTTTTTTTGCGGTACATGGGCCTCATCACTGTTGTGGCTTCTCCCGTTGCGGAGAACAGGCTCCGGACACGCAGGCTGCACAGCATGTGGGATCTTCCCAGACCGGGGCACGAACCCGTGCCCCCTGCATCGGCAGGCGGACTCTTAACCACTGCGCCACCAGGGAAGCCCATGATTTCATATTGTTGATCGTCATTGGTTTTTATGCTGTAACTTGAGTATCTTTAGGGGCCATTAAGATAAAGGATGCACCGTTTTCACAGCAAATGACCATTTGGCTGTGCTGTAGAGAAAGTTTACTGAGATTATCTACTATATTAGACATAGAAAAATATTCTTTTTTGACCTCATTTTTTATGACAGCTTTACGTTCTTTATATTTACTTACCTGTTGCTGTAAGGATGAGACATTTTTTCCCCTTCAGAAAAGAAAAAAAAAATACCTCCTATTAACTTACTTAAAAGTCCTCTTAAAAGAAAGGGAAATGGGTCTTTTCTTTGGGGAATATCTTGGCTGTTAAAACCCTTACCTGCTTTGTACCACTGAAATATAGAAAGGTAGCCAGTACTGAAATGAGACTGCCACAGAACGTGTCCAGAGGTGAAGAAAGTGACCTCACAGTGGCCATGAGTAAGCACAGTGTGGCCAGGGAATTTCAGGTATCCTAAAGTGATTCTTCAGGTCGGTTTAGATATAATTTGTATTGATTTGGAATTAGTATTCTCAGTTAATGTTTCAGATGGTTACTTAGATTAGTAAAATACTGATTTTATGGGAGGAAAGGGATTAGTAAACATGAAAGTAGTTTAAAAATTTCTCTCTGATGTCTCTCTGATGTACAAGAAACAAATGTGATTTGGACTGTGACTTTCTACTTTATGAGTGTAGAGGTTTCTGGTACAGATATCAAAAGGTACCTGTTTTGAGTGGGGTCTGGAGACCCGAGTTAACTTCCAATTCTGTCCCTTACTTGCCATGTCACTTAGGTCAAGCAGTTAACTTTTGGGATCCTTCTGTTTGAGATGGGCAGTGTAACACTGGCCCTATTTGCTTATAGGATTGTTAAGCATCACACAAACATCACATCAAAGTGCTTTATACATTCTTAGGTATCCTGCGAATATCAGGCATAAAATGTCTGAGAATGGGCTTACCTTTTCTTCTTTCAGGCTGTTAGTATGGGGGTTGAGTCAGTCTGTTGGGAGTTGTGCTGGGTTTTGTTCTTGATCTGGTTACCCTCATTACATTCTGGGATTCGAATTTTAGTCGTGGCCTCCCTTTGCTTTGTGCTTGGAGTAGGGTACGGTGGCTGCCCTTCCTCCCATGCTCTGCTCAAGGTGAATCAGGCCTATTTCTCCTTGGAGGGGCCTTTCCTCCCAACAGTTCAGGCTGCTTGGCTGCCCTGTGACTTTAGCTTGGTGGGCTTGAAGTTAGGAATTGTGGTTTATTTGGCTTTTTCTCTGTGTTAGGTTGGTAGCAGAGTTTTTTCCAGTTTTCTGTATTCTAGACAGAAGCAGAAATCTGTGTACAAAGTATTTTGTTTTTGCTAAAGTGGTAGATATGCTTAGAAACACAAATTATTATATAATACCACACACACCACCACTTCCCAGCTAATAAAGTATTAGCAGTTCTCACCTACTATTTTCAGGGATAATAAAATTGTTGCTCTAGGGCTTCCCTGGTGGCGCAGTGGTTGAGAGTCCGCCTGCCGATGCAGGGGACATGGGTTCGTGCCCCGGTCCAGGAAGATCCCACATGCCGCGGAGCGGCTAGGCCCGTGAGCCATGGCCACTGAGCCTGCGCGTCCGGAGCCTGTGCTCCGCAACGGGGGAGGCCACAACAGTGAGAGGCCCGCGTACCACAAAAAAAAAAAAAAAATTGTTACTCTAGGTACAATATATATTCTAGCAAGTTCCCAGAGAATATGAATAAATGCAAACTGAGACTGTAATAAAATTAATTTTTCCTATGTTTTTTATGGTCTCATTTATTAAATAGAGAAAATCTCTTATAATACCCCGTTTACATTTTTCTTACAGGAATTTGATTCATGTCTCTGAAATACTTAACTAGTGATCCTCTTAGCATTGTAAGACTATGAAAAGCAGGTAGAACTTCTGATGAGCACCTTTGGCACCTTTGGCATATCTGCATGATCACCATCCAGCTGCCTGCTAGATGGCGGGAATGACTAGATTAAATTTTTGATTTCTTCTAACCTATGATTTGTTTATTCTAATTCTTCACATCAGGGTTTTCTACAGAGAACTTCCTTATTGTCATAGATGCGTCTTTGGCTCTTTTACCAACTTATCATTGAGAAGGAAGCTCTAGTAGTTTGCTTCTGGAGAAGGCTCATTTAATATATGAATATATATAATATGCATATCACCTTAACTAAGGTTTAGGAGGGAAGGTAGAAAACAAGCTAAAGTATATGCTTTAATTATGATGCATCAGAAATATTTTTGTATGTAGGAAGCAGTACATTTCATTGGTGACAGCTCTGAGAATGGGCTTAGACATATCGGTATAGATAATACAAATCCGTCTACTTTTAGAATCATCAGTATGCCAGAGTTGAAGCAAAATTTTTAAAATGTAGAAATATACTTGAAGAATTTGATGGTAAGTATTAAAACTTTATTTTGCCTTGTTTTGTTCTTAGGTTGTAGATATTTTCGGAATATTTCAAAACAAGATCATCAAGTCTTAAAGAAGAAAATGAAGCAGATGAAGAAATCAGTGAAAAAATACAGCATTGTAAATCCAGGACTCTGATACTGAATTTTAGTTACTTCAGATTAGTAGCTACAGAGTAGTAACTCAGTTGATAGCTTTAAATGTATTTATTTATTTGATATTTTAAGAAGGTAGCTTATTTGGCTATGAAAAGGTTATATTTATATTTTCTTTTTCTAGCGGTTGTAGCTGAAGAAACAGTCTCATTGCCTTTGCTCTTTGTAAATATATTTTTTCTTTCTTTTGTACTGTTAAATGTAACATTTATTAAGGAATAATCTCCAAATAAAAATATATTTGTTTAATCAGAGCATATAGCTCTACAGCAGTTATTGCTGTTTGCAGATAATTTGCCTCTGATAATTGTGTAATAAAATATAACTTGTGGGACTGTTAAATGAACGTGTGTATTCTTTCAGATGCTAAATGATCCATGTTAGGTTTACCACCATGAAGAACATATTGGTGATGAGTTCTGTTGAGGAAACAGAGAAGGATTTAGAAAAGAACTTCTCCTCTTTCTCTCTTGGTAGTAAGACATGGCAGTGTGGGGTTAAGTGACTTCTGGTAGAGAGCTACCTTTGACTCTGGAGGACTCATTTGGGTCAGAGAGGGTAGGAGGGGCCTGGTTGCTTTTAGCTGGCACTGGCCTAACTTTAAAGGATTCTAGCTTTGTTGGTTTTGCTTGTTTGCCTTGCACAGCATCGAAGACATGTTCCAGAACTCCTGTGTCCCTCTCCTTTCTCTTGGGAACCAGAATGCAGCAGTAGGTAGCTGGACAGTGGAGAAATAGTGTCCCAGGGTCGTCCAGGAAGCCCATTGGAAAGCTTTGCTCAGAAGCCAAGAACAACTTTCCTGGAATATCAGCTGAGCTTTCTAATATATTGTGGTAACTGGTGGAGTAAGTGCTTCTGGAAAACTGTCTTGGCTCATATACATTTACTGTTCAGATAACTAGTATTTGAGTTCCATGAAGGCTCCCTAACTTCAGAGCAAGTCCGATATTAAGATGGCAAACCACACGTTTTCCCCATTGGCTTATATTCCTACCAAATTCAAACCATCTGTCAGAAAATTAGGGGACAAATTATGCTTTGTCAGTAGTTTAATTTGATATTTTATACTTCATAAATAAATATCAACAAATAACTACCCAACTTTATAATATTTGTGTGAAACAAGTAGTTGCCCCACAGAACCAAAGTAAAGCAAGTGAAAACTACCAATGAATAGGGTCAGCTTCACCACTGGGAGTCCATGCTTGGGTGGTAAAGGAGTTCCGTATAAGATCAACACTATAAGGGTGAAATTCCCAGAGGATGTGGACAAAATCTCAAAGCCTAAGCCAAGATCGTCAGGGCATCTACTCCCTGAAACCTATAGTCAAAAACCCTAAAATAGGATTTATGAATTCTCATGATCCCTAGCAGAATGGAGCTGAGAATGAGGGAGAAAATGGTTATCAAATGTTTGTATCTAATTGTGCAATAAGAGCAATGTGAAATTTTTTCCAACTGTGAAATGTTTTTAAGCCCACTGAAAGCTAGTTTCATGAGTCATAATGCCTAAAATTTATCAAGAACTTTGGGCTTTACATTTCGTCATCTCATCACTGCAGTCCTATGAATTATCCCTATCTTAACAAGAAAGAAAGTGGTGTCTTCAGAGATTAAGTCACTTGCCCAGGGTCACGGCTGGTAGGTGCTGGCTCCAGGACTATAACCCGATCAGTGTGGTTCCAGAGGTCACACTCTGTGCTATGTGTACTGCCTTCCAGTTGAGTCATGTTTATAACCTGTAGCGCCCTGAGCTAGGGAGCAGAAAAAGAATAGAGGGGATCCATCACCCATCCTTTCTCCTGGGCATGCAAGGTTCCCTCTCTGTGTCCTCACTGATCCCTCCCCATACAGACTTGTGAAATCACCACATTGTTTAATGGTCTTTGTACATCTGTCTTTCTCAGTAGTATATTACCTAGCCTTAATAATCTCCATATCACCAACACCTAACAGAATTTATGGCTTATTAAATATTGAGTAGAACTGAATGAAAATTTATGAAAGCTATGGACTGAGTGCACCTGTCCCATAGGCAGTAATAATCTTGGTGAATTTCTGCCAAGGGTAGGGCCTCAGGAGACTGTTAGGTTTGAAACCTGGGTTTATCATAAGCTTTCATTGTTTCTTTAGCTGCAGAATGGAGACAAGTAAAATTGCTGTACTTTCTTTTTTATTTATTTTAATATTTATTTATTTATTTTGGTTGTGCTGTGTCTTAGTTGCAGCATGCAGGATCTTTAGTTGCCATATGCGGGCTTCTTAGTTGTGGCATGTGGACTCTTAGTTGCGGCATGCATGTGGGATCTAGCTCCCTGACCAGGGATCGAACCTGGGCTGCCTGCATTGGGAGTGCAGAGTCTTACCCACTGGACCACCAGGGAAGTTCGTGTACTTTCTTTTAAAAAATATATTTTTATACATCATGATGGAATGAGAAAAATCTGGGATGTAATTCAGAACACCTAAATTTTCTTGCCATCTTTTACAGTCACCTAAAGCGTGACCCTAAATGTTTCATGAAACCTCTCAGACTTAAGCCACTTGTCTATACATTGGTAATGGCATATCTACCTTGTTTAGCTAATAGAATTATTGTGAAGATCACATGAGATGAAGTGAGAAAGTACTTCATAAACTATAGTACATAATACAAATGAGAAGAATTGTTAATACTTTCCCTAAGCTCAAACGCGCCTGCTCATTTTCAGACTGTGAGAGAAGGCAGGTAGATGCCAGAGAAATCAGTAAACTATATGCAAGGCTACTGAGCTGGAGCATTTCTTTTTATATTTTTTCTATTTTATTCCATGACCTGATTCTAGGATAAACACCAGACTCTTAACCTCTCAATATCGTTTTTAACATCTTTATTGGAGTATAATTGCTTTACAATGGTGTGTTAGTTTCTGCTGTATAACAAAGTGAATCAGTTATACATATACATATGTTCCCATATCTCTTCCCTCTTGCGTCTCCCTCCCTCCCACCCTTTCTATCCCACCCCTCCAGGCGGTCACAAAGCACCGAGCTGATCTCCCTGTGCTATGCGGCTGCTTCCCACTAGCTATCTACCTTTGGTAGTGTATATATGTCCATGCCTCTCTCTCGCTTTGTCACAGCTTACCCTGCCCCCTCCCCATATCCTCAAGTCCATTCTCTAGTAGGTCTGTGTCTTTATTCTCGTCTTACCCCTAGCTTCTTCATGACATTTTTTTCCCCTTAAATTCCATATATATGTGTTAGCATACGGTATTTGTCTTTCTCTTTCTGACTTACTTCACTCTGTATGACAGACTCTAGGTCTATCCACCTCATTACAAATAGCTCAATTTCGTTTCTTTGTATGGCCGAGTGGCACATATATACAATGGAATATTACTCAGTCAATAACGTTTTTAAAAGGCACTTGCTGGGCTTCCCTGGTGGTGCAGTGGTTAAGAATCCGCCTGCCAATGCAGGGGACACAGGTTCAAACCCTGGCCCGGGAAGATCCCGCATGCCACAGAGCAACTAAGCCCGTGCACCACAACTACTGAAGTCTGTGTGCCCTAGAGCCCACGAGCCACAACTACTGAGCCTGTGCTCTAGATCCCATGAGCCACAACTACTGAGCCTGCATGCCACAACTACTGAAGCCCATGTGCCTAGAGCCCATGCTCTGCAACAAGAGAAGCCACCACAATAAGAAGCCTGTGCACCGCAATGAAGAGTAGCCCCCACTCGCCGCAACTAGAGAAAGCCCGCGTGCAGCAACGAAGACACAATGCAGCCAAAAATAAATAGATTTATTAAAAAAAAAAAAAAAAGGCACTTGCCATAGGAAACAACGTGTGTGTGTGTGTGTAACTGCTATGGGATGAATTGTGTGTCCCCCAAAAGATGCATTGAAATCCTAACCCCCAGTACCTCAGAATGTGACTTTATTTGGAGATTGGATCTTTATAGAGGTAATCAAGTTAAAGTAAGACCATTAAAGTGAATGCTAATCTGACTGATGTCTTTATAAAAGGGGAAATTTGGACACAGACATGCACACAGGGAGAAAGTTGTATGAACACAACGACAGATATTGGGGTGATGTATCTACAAGCTAAGGAATGCAAAACATTGCTGGTAAACCCTGAAAAGCTAGGGGAGGGACGGGGGCCAGATTCTCCCTCCTGGCCCTCAGAAGGAACCCACCCTGCTGACACCTTGATCTCAGACTTCCAGCCTCCAGAACTGTGAGACAATAAATGTCTGTTATTGAAGCCTCGCAATTTGTGGTACTTGGTTACGGCAGCCCTAGCAAATTAATACAATAATTTTTAAAGAAAATATCATGCCTACTTCAAAAGTGAGAGCTAAAGTGATTTCAGATACTCAGTCTTGGCCCAGCTGGTGGTTCCAGGTTTATCTCCTAAGCTCACCTCACAGTCCGTTCTTCCCCATCTGTACCTTATCTCAATACCCTGATCAACCTTCATTAAGACTTTTTTCTTTGTCCCCTCCAGCCTGATGTCATCTCTCCTTCCTTGGAATCCACTGACAGTTTGTTCCTTCCTTATTATCTTAATGTAATCTGCCTTGTATTATTTGGAAATTTATTTTAACTTTTCTTCTCAGAGCATAAATTTCTTGAAAAAGTTTGTTTCGTACATCAGTTTTCTGTTCAACATTCCTCTTCCAGCATAATGCTTTGCACATGCTCATACAAACCTACTGAACTGACATTGAGACATCTATTATAAAATTAATTACTGCATAATTATTATATAACCACATGTATTATGGTATTATATCTAAAATATTATTCAGTCCCATCTGAAATATTACATATTTTAATAATGAGAAATTCATGCTGTCATTACATCTGATGGGACCTGCAAGCCAACCTCTCCCTGCTAATTTTGTAATCACTCTGCCCAAAGCAATAAGATCTGATTTACATGTCCTGGGTAGGTAGGAAGATTTGTGTTTTCATATGTCCAAGTTTATTTTTTTAATGCCGAGTTCTAATTCTATAAACAGAATCATTTAGAATTATTTTCCAAAAAGGAGGCATTCCTTTGGACTCAATTTTCTTTTTTCATGGCAAAGGAAAACTGAGACAAACGTTAGTACAATCAAAAAGTACTTTCAGGTCCTACACGGAACAAGAGAATGCACTCATTCTTACACGTCGCAGGGTAAACGGTCACCTCCCATTTCTGAGAAGGCCTCAGGAATTTCTGAGAAGGCCCAGGAACCCCATGGAATCAGCACAGCCACCAATGAATTACTGATGCTGTATTATGTTTTAAAAAGCAACATTCAATGAGGTATGATGTGGAACAGTACCCCCAGGAGAGCAGGGCTGTTTGGGGATCATTCTAAGGACTCCCTCCCCTTGACTTTTCTCTTAGTTACAAAAACGTTGTTTGTATTTTAAAAGCTACTTTGGGCTTTCATAATCCAGAGCATCATGAGCACAGCCTTGGCTAGATTGAGGCTCAGTGTCCCTTCTTTGTGACGCTCTGGCAAAGGCTCTTGGTGGTGGTGGTGATGGGGAGCCAGTGAGAAGAATCTTTGACTTTGTCAGCATTTCAAAGGGCAGTTTTTGCCAGTAGGGACATTTCAGGCTGGAGTGAAACTGTGGAAAATACCCAAAGGAAAGTGAGCTCAGGTACCAAATGTTCCCTGTGAGCCTGATCCCCTGTTCGTGCCTGTGTTTGGGTTTGGGTTTGGGGCTGTGTGAGTTTGGGGTGCCGTGTCCTTTATCACTCATTCAAGAAATATTTATCGAAGGCCCGTTATGTGCCAGGGACATGTATAAAGCAAAACATGTATTAGTATTCTTCAGTACTAATGTTGAAACATATGCTAAGTGAGGAGGGATGCCCCCAAAGCAAGTATAGATTTGGCAAAAATAAAGAACCCAGATGTTCTGTGCTTCCTGATGAAACTGTCCTTAAAAGTCCTTGCCGATGCTGTGTTTTCACCAGGCCACCCTCCCTCCTTTTCCTTCACCGTCTCTTTTTTTTTTTTCTTTTCTTTCAGTTTTATTGTGTTACAGCACTGTATAAGTTTAAGGTGTACAGCATAATGACTTGACTTCCATATATCATGAAATGATTACCACAGTAAGTCTGGTGATGATCTATCATCTCACATAGATACAAAATTAAGGAAATAGAAAAAAAGCTTTTTCCTTGTGATGAGAACTCAGGATTTACTCTCTTAACTTTCATATGAAACATACAGCAGTGTGAACGATATTTATCATGTTGTACATACATCCCTAGTACTTAATTAGCTTATAACATAACATAAGGAGGAAGTTTGTACCTTTTGACGGCCTTCATCCAATTCCTCACACCCCGCCCCCGCCAGTAACCATGAATCTGATTTCTTTTTCTATAAGTTTGTTTGTTTCTGAAGTGTAATTGACCCACAACACTATGTTAGTTCCTTTTACACAATGTAGGGATTCGCTATTTCCATACATTTCAGAACGATCACCAAGATAGTTACGATTTGCCGTCTCCTCTTGACTCGTGAGATGTCCCCTCAGAATACGCACCCTTCCGGATGGCAGGAACTGCATCATCCACTGCCTCCCACATCCCCCCTCTGTCTTCCCAGACCCACACCCGTGTTCCCGTGTTGCTGCTGGCACGGCATCGCCTTCCAATCTGCTGTCTGGGACCGCGTAACGTGTGACGTTCTCCTTGGAGATCCTGGGCTGCTCAGCTTGTGAAGGGCTATAAACAAAGTGGGGATTTCCTGCAGGAATTCTTTGCAGTTTTAATAAACCATGGCACATCTACTGTGGACATCACCGCACCTTTCTGCCAGCACCCCAGTAGCTCCGCAGTCAGGGCAGGCCTTGTACCAGCTTCCTGTTTAGGGGACTGGAGGGGCAGGGCCACCTCTCACTGCTTTCACAAGAGACAGCTACCCAGCTCCCAGAAGGGACACGGCTCAGAAACTGCCTCAGTGAACCTGGTGATGGGGGGGTGGGGAAAGAAGGAAGGAAGAAAAAGTCAGCGCAGGAGGGAGGGAGGGAGGGAGGGAGGGAAACTGCAGAGAGCAGGAAGCCAGCCTGAGCACACAGCAGCTGGAGAATGCCAGGACCAGGATGCTCAGGAGGTCCATTCCCAGGGGTGGTCGGAGTTGGCAGGCCCCCTGGCTCCTTACCTCTTCTCGAATTTTCTGCCTCTGCCTCATGGTCTTGTTGGGCCAGGGGTCTTGCTTCAGGGGCACCCCCAGTGCCTGGATTATGGGCCCTCCTTCCAGCCCCTCCTGCACTTCGAGTTTTGCTCTATGAGTCCTTTGGCTGTTGTGACCAGTGTAAGGACCACTGCATTGCTGCCCGGTACTGGGACATCATGGAATACTTTGATCTGAAGGGCCACGACCTGTGCAGCGGTTACATTAAAGACATCCTTTGCCAGTAGGTCTGAGCGGAACCCTCTGGGAAAGTGAGGGAGCCACCTTAGAAGAGTGCCTCCCAGCCCCAGCTGATGGGGTGCTGGGCTGGCCGGTGGGGGTCCTGGCAGGGAGGGCTCTTTGGGTGCCCAGACCTTTAGAAGCTTGCTCACCTGCCAGCTGCCTCCACCTGGGGCTTTGGGCTCTAGACAGACACACTGAGGCGGAGTTTGGTTTCCACAGGTTTCCCAAAGCTCTCCCTCTGGGGTTCTGCGGGCCCTGATGCTTTCTCAGGCCCCAGAAGAATGCGATTGGTATTCTTCATGGAGCTGTCTGGGCAGCCGTGGTCTGGGTCCTCCCTGCAGGGCTCTGAGAGCTGGGCACAGCACACACCTGTGGTGCTCACAGAGCACATGGGGGGGAGTGGTGGCATCCGTGGGGATGCAGCCCTCGTCCGGGTCATTTGTGCCAGGGGGTCTCTGTTGTGATGATGGGGGCTCTCCCCAGCTTTCCAGACCTGGCCTAGGAGAGCTTCAAGCTGCTGAGTGGCAATGACTCAGAGATTCTGCTTCTCCTGGCTCTCCAGTAGCCAAAACCCACATCCTTGGCAGACATCACCTCCGCAGGGCTCAGCCCGAACCCACACTGGATGCAGACTGCACACACTGACTTTGTGGGAAGAGGGCTTCAGGGGTACAGAGGAGAGTCCGTGTTGGAGAGCAGGTGAAAGAGGTTGCCGTGAGGAGGAGTGTTCTCATGATGTGCTGGGGGTGAGACACAGCAAATCCAGGCAGACCTATGATCTAAGGCCCGCCTGGGCATGTCAGCACAATTACTTGGCTCTCCTGCTGTGATTCCAGAGCCAACGGGCCACCCCAACTCCCAGTGAAGGGAACATAGCAGAGCCTGGCACAGAAGCCAGCCACCTGTGAGGCATCGCTCCGGGCTGTCCTCTCTTACCTCGGGTTCCACCCCTTGGCTGCTTCCTGGAGAATTAACTCTGGGAAAACCATCTGGGCAGAAGCTGGTCTCTTATGAGCAACACTGAGACTCTTAATTTCTGAGATATTCCCCTGATAAAAATGTCTCTTCCCTCCCTCTCTCCTGCCTCCCCCTTCCTTTTTGGGTGAGGTTTCAGAAAGCCAAATTCAACAGCTCTCCTGCCTTAAGGATTTGAGGAATAAGAATAACCTACACATGTCTATAATGGGAAAGAATATAAAAAAGAATATATATATGTATAACTGAATCACTTTGCTGTACAGCAGAAATTAACACAACATTGTAAATCAACTACACTTCAGTAAAATTAAAAACAAAACCAAAAGTGAAACAAAAAAGAATAAGCTACAAGTGTCTATTTATTAAAATTCACAACTTTATTCTCCCTCTTTCTTCCCCCCCACGCGTGGTGTGTTCCCAGCAATGATCCTGTAGGCAGCTGCTAGGACCCCCATTTTACTGATGAGGAATCAGGAGTTTTAAAGCACTTACTGAAGGTCAAACAGTGTCGGGGCACAAATCCAGAGGCTCAGGCTCCAAGTCTCGTGCCCTTTTGATCACACCACGCCAAAGTAGAATCACAACAGCCCTGGCCCATCCACTCGATGGTTCTGTGACCTGGGGCAAGCGTAAGGTCCATTAGAACAGAGCCTTTGTGCACCTTGCTCACTGTCATAGCCCCCGTGCAGAGGACAGTGCTTGGCACACAGTAGAGACTCTTCCTGGGCCTTCATTTTCTTTTTTTTTTTTCTTTTTCTTTTTTTTTGCGGTACGCGGGCCTCTCACTGTAGTGGCCTCTCGCGTTGCGTAGCACAGGCTCCGGATGCGCAGGCTCAGCAGCCGTGGCTCACGGGCCCAGCCGCTCTGTGGCATGTGGGATCTTCCCGGACCGGGGCACGAACCCGTGTCCCCTGCATCGGCAGGTGGACTCTCAACCACTGCGCCACCAGGAAAGCCCGGGCCTTCATTTTCTAAGACAGAGAAATGACAGTTACTGAGCTGATTGAGTAAAGGCAACTGTGCAAACTCTAAATTGCTGCATAAGAGTGTGCCATGGTAGTGATTATATGTCCACAGCCTCCTTTGCTCCTGGGTATTTCATCCTTATTTTTGTCTTCCATCTCTCTTTCTACTCCCCAGGGGTGGACAGCTCAGTCAGGGACTCA
>NW_006784891.1:165318-169762 GCF_000442215.2 Lipotes vexillifer | reverse complement strand
GCGGTTCATATGGCTTCTTGTCAGCAGCTCTGACACGAATCCTAAATAGAAGCAGACAACAGCCCAGGGAGAGATGCTGTGAGTCTCTGGGCTCTTTTTTCTGCTCTTCCTGATAAGCAAGAAGTCGCTTTGCAGTCTGTAATCAGGGCTGAAATAAGAAAGAATGGGGAACTCAACATATCTGAGAAACGCTGCTGGTCCCTCTGTTACGTGATGAGAGAACAGACGTGAATGAGACGGCCCTGGGGGAGGCATCAGTGATCAGAAGCGGGTTCTGGGCCAGAGGACCCTGCCCTACTCCACAGCCCCAAACCACCTCCTTTAAATTGGTCTTTCTTACTTTCCTCATCTCACTTGCCTCTGCCTTTCGTCACTATTGAGAGTTGGTTGTCTGCCCACAATATTCTATTTTCCTCCTAGAAAATGCTATAGTTTAGGGAGGCCCAAGTAGCAGATATTTCTTTGGTTCACAGTCCTTGTATGTTTGTAAAGAGCAGTCCTATGGCCCCATAGCCACACTTTAAATTTGTGTGGCTCCCAGCATGGTGTTTTGTATATATTAAACACTTCAATATTTTTAATAAATAAGGGAAGAAATTGCTAGATGCCTAATCTCTGGGAATGATGTAGCGTGTTCATTTTGATCATTTTATTTTTAAATTATACAATATTTTGAACAGATGGAAAAGCACAGAAAATTAAGTAATTAACACTACGGATCCAACATTGAGATTCAACAAATGTAAAACCCTCGCCACATTGCTTCAGATGTGCAAAAAGAAATTAAATCTTACAGACACAGCATTTAGGATAAAGGGAAAGATGGAGACATTTGGTACTCTCTCCTTTTTAGGAAAAATTGATCGTTTAATAAAACTCTATATGTCAAGAATGAACTTAAAATGCTAGAAATGGTGTAGTGAATATGAGGCTTTTTTTTTTTTTTTCTTTCTGCTTTCCAGAAGCAGCAACTGGGTAGAAAATTTGGGTCCCAGAGAGGAACTTTACCAGTAGTTGGTAACAGGAGCTCCAGAATCCTGGTTCTTTCCCAGATCTTTTTTCCCACTGTTTGCTCAAAAACGGGTTCCAGCTCCACCGTGGTCTGTCGTCCCGCTGGGGCTGAGCTGCCTCTTCTCCAGGAGTGCTCACCCTGCACAGCCCACCGCTACGATGCCGAGAACCTGCGGACGCCCCTCCAGAACCTTCCCGGCCTCTGCATTCCACTCTAACTGCCGCTCCGCAGTCTCCCTGCTCACCAATGACCGCCGCCTCCAGGAATCCCATGAAAAGGATGGCGCGCGCTTCTAACAGCTCCTCAACCTTCCCGACAAGGACCACTGCTTCCCTAACGTCCTGAGGAGTGACCATCTCAACCGCAACCTGGGGGTGGTGGTCGAGGACCCTCGGGGCTGCCTGTGGCCAGCGGGCTGAGGAACCCAGTCTCCATGGTCCACGCTGGGGACAGCACCCGTCACCTCTTCGTGGCCGAGCAGGTGGGGGTCTATCTGCCTGATGGGAGTCGCCTGGAGCAACCCTTCCTGGACCTCAAGAGCATCGTGCTGACCACTCCCTGGATGGGGCATGAGAGAGGCTTCCTGGGGTTGGCTTTTCATCCCCAATTCCACCGCAACTGCAAGTTCTATATTATTCGTGTCTGGGCAAGAAGAGGGTCGAAAAGATCCGGATTAGAGAGATAAAGCTTTCTCGGGCAGATCCCAACAAAGCTGATCCCAAATTGGAGAGGTGAGGCATACCCACGAGAATCTGCAGCTGTGTACTGTGTTTCAATATATTGCCAATCAGTCCTGTGAAGTGATATAGGGGAGCTTTCCTGGGTTTAGAGCTACTTGCTTATAATGATGATAAAGGAGTCATTGTTGATTATTGAGGTTAACGCAAGTTAGCTTCTTGAGTCCGTGGCTTCTGCATGGCTACAGCCACCCACCTTACAGTTATACCTAGAACCATGCTGTCTTGAGTTTACAGAGGGTAGGCAAAGGCCGGCAGCCGTAAGGGTTTGAGAAATGATCTTAGATAATATCAGTATATTAAATATAATAGCAGCCTCTGATTATTGCATAACCATTAGATCCCAGACCCTTTACCATGAACATGGGAATTCTCATCCTTGCAGGAAGCTGTGATGCAAGGCCGTTAAGTTACTGATGCCTGGTCAGATGAAGGGCTCAGTTCTAACTGACCCCACGCTCCTGCTCTTTCACTCAACCATGTCGCCTTTTTTCCTTCTCCTTCCTGCCTTGTCTCTCTCTGCCCATATAGACAGGTTAGGGGATTGAAAAGAGCATGAAGAGGTGATAGACTGACCCCTGTGTGGTTGCCCGAAGGAAAGGACTGAGAGTTCTTGTAGAGCAGAGAGTAAGGCTGAGCCCCAGAAAAGGGTGACTGTTACCCAGCTGTGTCTACAGCTCATGAATTCAGGATATGAAAGAAAAATGATCCATGAGGGAGTCATACTAGGAAACAAGGGGTGTCCCAGAGCCCCTGAGCTACCTACTTTGTGATCCTTGGGAACTCTGAAGCAGGTCTTGGCTGGCTTGGACCAGTCATTTCTGGATGTCTCAAGAGGATGCTGTTTCAGTTTGTATCAAAGCATGGTTTCTTTTTCCTTCCAGAGTCATTTTGGAGATAGAACCAGCCTCAAATCATAATGGTGGACAACTTTTTGGCCTGGATGGCTATATGTACATATTCACTGGGGATGGAGAACAGGCTGGGGATCCCTTCAGAAAGTCTGGAAATGCTCAGAACAAGTAAGCTGGATGGAGGCTGGGTCCCTGTCCCTGAAATTTAGGATGAGCCCTGGTGTAACGTTTTTGCTGAGATGGAATCTGCAGAGGGTCAAACCCAGATCACTTACTATAAGATGTAACCCCCTCTGTTGATGCAATGGGAAAAGTATCTGGTTTTCTGTCCTATACATTTCAGGCATAATGTAATTTGGTAATTAATATTATGGAGGCTCAATGTAACTCTCAGAGAGCCATGTAGAGATGAATTCAGAATTTTTTTAAAAAATATATATTAGCGGGACATTATTTACTATGCCAAGATCTGACCGTCCAGTTCAATTCAACTCAACAATATTATTGATCACTGTGTTCCAGGAACTGTGTCTCATGTGGAGACACATGAGAAGTTAGTTAATAAGAGCTAAAATATATTGGATGCTCACTGTGTGTCCAGTGCTGCTCTAAAAGCCTTAGGTATATTTGAACATGTAATTCTGACAACCACAAGGGCAAAAAGTTTAATATGTTTTCTTAATTGACGTATCCCCGGCACCTAGAATAGTGCCTGGCACCAGGGTCATGCCATCAATACATTTGGAATGAATGGATTCTATGAAGTGTAGGTATTATGATAGCCATTTTATAGACAAGAAAATAGAGGCAGAGAGGAGTAAAGTAGTTTGTCCAAGGTCACACAGGGAGTCAGTGGCAGAACCAGAATTCAAACTCAGACGATCTGGCACAGGAGCCCAACGAGGCTGTGCTAGCTAGATAAACGACACCTGATCCTTTTGCCCTTTGCACCCAGCAAGCATGTGGCTCTCATTATCCCTGGTAATAAAAATATTAGGGTTGGTCATACAATAATAAAGAGCTAACATATGTCGAATGCCGACTGTATGTCAGGAATTGCATGACATGCTATATACACAATAACTCATTTAACCCTTACGTCACAACCATGTTGCAAGGTAGTTACCCTCCCCTGCCTTACAAGGGAGGAAACAGAGGCTCAGAACCACAGTCATTGGTAGAGCTTCTTAAAAGCCTCTGTTCTTTCCACTGACGACATTGTTATATGAGGAAGAATAGAACCAGCTCCTTTAAAAAGTTCGTAGTATTAGACCAAACCTGAGAGAAACCATCCCATTATAAAAATAGAAAAATTGAAGCTGCAACTTGCTCCGTGTCACATGGACCAGGACTGCATCAAACTTTTGCCTAGTAGTTTTCTTTGAGTCAAAAATCGGCAAGTCTTGGGCTTCCCTGGTGACGCAGTGGTTGAGAGTCCGCCTGCCAATGCAGCGGACACGGGTTTGTGCCCCGGTCCGGGAAGATCCCACATGCCACAGAGCGGCTGGGCCCGTGAGCCATGGCCGCTGAGCCTGCGCGTCCGGAGCCTGTTGCTCCGCAACGGGAGAGGCCACAACAGTGAGAGGCCCGCGTACCGCAAAAAAAAAAAAAAAATCGGGATGTCTTAACACTATATATTGCATATATAGAGCGAGTACGTGTGTGTATATTACCTCCCCATGTGATTCTTGGTTGTCACTTGCGATCAACTATCAGTAGGCTCTCTTGGGCGGTCTCCTCTAGTTCTGTGACATTTTATTTTATTTAGAATACGTAACATGAGATCCACCCTCTTAAAAATTTTAAGTGTGCAATACAATATTGTTAATTGTAGGGCAAGT
>NW_006784891.1:152492-165200 GCF_000442215.2 Lipotes vexillifer | reverse complement strand
GGGAAAGTGTTGTACAGCGGATCTCTAGAACTTACTCATCTTGCATACAAATGGCCAACAGGTACATGAAAAGGTGCTCAGTGTCATTAATCATCAGGGAAATGCAAATCAAAACCACAATTGGATATCACCTCACACCTGTTAAGATGGGTATTATAAAAAGAACAAAGGACAGGTGTTGGCAGGATCTGGATAAATTTGAACCTCTGTATACTATTGGTGGGAATGCAAAATATATAGTGCAGCTGCTATGGAAAACATTATGGAGGCTCTTCAAAAAATTAACAATAGAGCTATAGCATTTGATCCAGCAGCCTCACATCTGCATATTTATCCTGTGCCTGTTTCTTGGCCTTCTTCTTTTCAGAAGTTCCCTGCTGGGAAGAGTGTTAAGGATCCATGTGAATGGGGCAGGCTCAGGTGGCAGGCGGTACTGAGCGCCCCTGGACAATCTCTTTGTTTCTGAGCCAGGGGCCCATCCAGCCATCTATGCCTACGGGATCAGAAACATGTGGTGCTGTGCCGTGGACCGAGGGGACCCCATCGTGAGCCAGGGCTGAGGCCGGATGTTCTGTGGGGATGTGGGACAGAACAGGTTTGAAGAAGTTGACATCATTGTTAAAGGCGGGAACTACGGCTGGAAGGCAAAGGAAGGGTTTGAATGTTACGACAAAAAACTTTGTCACAACGCCTCTCTGGGTAAGTGAGAAGCTCTCTGATTTCTTGAGTGAGTTTAATGAGTTGCAGGTGGAGGTGGAGGAATAAAACCTGGCAGTGTCTTGCCCTGCAGGTCGTTACAATGCCTTTGTTTGTGTCCTGTGGGCTCTGTGCTTCTTAGAGTGGTCCTGCAGCTACTGGCACCTGAACCGCCTTGGTGCTTGTTAACCTAATTAATTTGAATACTGGGCGGATTGTGGGGGGTGGGGTGGGATTGACCTAGGAATCTATACTTTAAATAAGTTACTCATGTGATTTTCAGGCATACAATTTTGAACCACGGGCAGAGGAAAATAGGTGGCTATATGTTTTTATTTATTTACCATTTGGGAGGGCCCACTGAAATGATATTCTGCGTACAATCAAGTAATATTATAATGCCTAAGCATCAATAATCAAGGTGTGCTTTAGAAACTTCATTTGGCTTAAAATTCCAATTTTCTGACTTTATCACCATTGCTTAGTCTCTTTTGTCCCCTTGTTACCGAACTCAGGTTTGGCTGCTTGTCGCTCAAGATTCCAATACTGAGAGACAAGTGTTGGGTAAAAGGAAAGATAGTTTTATTGAGGAAGCTGGCAATCCTGGGGAGAAGGTGGACTCATTTCCCAAAGAACCAATTTCCCCTTGCCACTCAGGTGGAAGAGTTTTAAAGGGCGGGGGGCGGGGGGCGTTCAAGGGTGTATAGGCGGAGGAAGACGGCTACATGCGGGACAGCACAGTCATCTCTCAAATACAGTTAATCTTTAGTTCCGGGGTTGGTTTGTTTCCATTTTCCTGAGGCCAGTTCTTGGAACCGTGGAAGATGGAGCAGCTGATGTCGTGGCTACAGTCTGGCCATCATGTAGTTAACTTCTTCTACCTGGTGAGGGTTTCAGTATCTGTAAAACAGCTCAAAGGATACGGCTCAGTATATTATCTATCACCTTTGAGGAGGAAATAAATATCCTTGACTTTGTTTAATGACTAAACTATTATTATTTTGTCCTGTTTGACTATTTTCCTTGCTTCTGCATTTTTTTCATTTCTTTGATTAAATTGATTCTTTGGCTAACGTTTTTCTACAGACAAAAGGCAAGTGGTGGGCTCGGGGTGGTCTGTCCTGGGAAGGCCTTGGAGGGTCCTGTTCTTTACACTCTTAAGTTACAAAGCAGACATCCAGATCCTTGCAATATTCCAAATCCTTAAACCTGAGGGTCTGCCATGTCAACCTAGGGGGAAAATTTAGGTGTGTGGATTTCCAGGTCACTGCCCCACATATGGGAGAATTTTAGGCTTCCTCTCTGCTTTCAGAGACCAGTCAAATGGGAAGCTCAAGAATATCATGGCTGGTCTGTTGAGAAAAATAAACATGATTTGCTTGGCTGCCTGTCCTCCCAAAGACCAAGAGACAAAATGTTCTCCACTTAGTCAAGCAACTGCATTAAAAAGCTCCCTTCTTCCTCCTCGAAGCTCCCAGTTTTTAGCCGTGACACTCACTCTTTTTCCTTGTTTCTGGACAGATGATATTCTGCCAATCTATGCTTATGGCCACACAGTGGGGAAATCTGTCACTGGAGGTTACGTCTACCGTGGATGTGAATCCCCAAATCTCAACGGCCTCTACATCTTCGGGGACTTCATGAGTGGGTAAGGAAGGATTGATGTCCTCTCTCTTTTATTTTTTTAACTTTTTTATTGACGTATAAGTTACATGTGACTACATGCAGTGTCTTAAGAGCATTGTTGGATAGTTTTACAAATGTATACACTCATATTAAGACCAATCATAGCAAGATGCAGAACATTTCCATCACTCTAGAAGACTCCTTCTTGACTATTGCCTGTGAGTACCACCCCTTTCTCTCTCTCTCTCTCTCTCTCTCTCACACACACACACACACACACACACACACACACACACACGCACACACTAAACCAGAGATAACCACTTTCATCACAGATTAATTTTGCTTCTGGAACTTCATATAAATGGAATATATAGTATGTGCTCTTTTTTTGGGTATGCTTCCTTCATTCAGTTATGTCTGTGAAATTCATCAGTGTTGTTGCGTGTATCAGTAGTTTGTCTCTTTCATTGCTTTGTAATATTCAATTGTATGAGTATGCCACAGTTTATTCATCTATTTTCCTATTGATGGATGCTTTGCCTGTTCCCAGTTTGGGGATATTGTGAATAAAACTGCTACAAAGCTTCGTAGTTTTCACTGCAAAGGACTTGCACATCTAAGTATTTCATAGTGTTTGATGCTATGTTAAATTTTGTTAAATATATTTATAGCATGTATCCAGCAACCTTGCTGAACTTCTTATTAAAGTGACATTTTTGTTGATTCTATTAGATTTTCTATATAGAAGATCATTTTGCTGTCACTATAGATACTTTTTTCTTTTTCTGAATTGGAAGCCTTTTATTATTATTTTATTGACTTGTTGCTTCACTTCAAGCCTTCAGTTCAATGTTGGATAGAAGTGGGGGAAAGCATTCAATTTTTTACCAGTGAGGATGATGTCAGCTGTAGGTGTTTTGTATATGTCCTTTATCAGATTTAGGACATTTCCTTCAATTCCTAGTTTGCTGAGCATTTGTATTAGGTATGGATGTTGCATTTTGTCATATGCATCTTTGCATGTGGTGAGAGAATCATGTGGCTTTTTCATTTTTAGTTTGTTAATATGGTGAATTTCATTGATTGATTCTTTTGGTCATTGAAGCAATCTTGCATTCCTGGGATAAACACCACTTGGTCAAGTTGTATTTGATTAACATTTTGTTTTTGTTTTAATATATTGTTGAATTCAGTTTGCTAATATGTTGTTTGGAGTTTTTGCATCTATGTTCATGAAGAAATAGTGAGCTGTAGTTTTCCTTTCTTGTATTATCTTTGTCAGAATTTGTTATCAGGTTAATGTGAACTTTATAAAATGAGTTGAAGAGTATTTCCTCTTCTTTAATTATCTGGACTAGTCTGTGTAAAATATGTGTTTCTTCCTTCTAAGTGAAGCCATCTAGATCTGACGTTTAATGGTAGATAACACGTAGTTGGGTCCTGTTTTTTGATCCACTCTGACAATCTCTGTCTTTTAATTGGTACATTTAGACCATTAACATTCAAAGAGATTATTGATATAGCTGCATTAATATCTGCCATATTCATTACTGCTTTCTATTATATTTGGTGACCTTGTTCTTTGTTCCTATTTTTTCTTCTACTCTTTTTTTCTGCCTTTTGCAGATTTAATTGAACACTTTATCTGATTCCTCTTTTTCTCCTTTCTTAGCATATCAGTTATACTGTTTTTTGTAATCTTTTTAGTAGTTGCTTAGCATTTGCAATATACATTTACAACTAAGCTAAGTCCACTTTCAGATAACATCGCACCACTTCAAGGGTAGTCTGTGTCTTACAATAATAAAATAATCCCACTTCCTCCCTCTTGTCCGTTGTATTACTATTGTCATTTATTTTGCTTATATGTAAGCATACATAAGTATATATAATAATTATTAATATATAATATTATAGCAGTGATATATTAAATAATAATTATTAATATAATAATATATTTTATAATTTAATAATACTATTATTTTACTATATAAATAAGCATACATAATCAAATACATAGTTGCTATCAGTATGTTGAACACACTTCTATCTGTTAGACCAATGAAGAATAAGATAAATACAAGTTTTGATTTTTACCTTCACTTATTCCTTCTTTGATGCTCTTCCTTTCTTGATATAGATTTGAGTTTCTGACCTATATCATTTTTCTTCTCTCTAAAGAACTTCTTTTAACATTTCTTACAAGGTAGAGATACTGGCAACAAATTACCTCAATTTTTGTTTGCCTGAGAAAGTATTGCTCCTTCATTTCTGAAGTATAATTTCACAGGTACAGGATTCTAGGCTGGCAGCTTTTTTCTCTCAACCCTTTAAATATTTCACTCCACACTGTTCTTGCTTGCATGGTTTCTGAGGAGAAGTTTGATGTAAGTTTTATCGTTGCTCCTCTATAGGTAGAGTTCTTTCCCCTCTCTGGCTTCTTTTGAGATTTTTTTCTTTATTTTTGATTATCTGTAGTTTGAATATGATATACCTATGAATAGTTTTTAAAGCATTTATTCTGCTTGGTGTTCTCTGAACTTCCCAGATTTGTTGTTTGGCATCGAACATTAATTTGGGGAAATTCTATATAATTATTGTTTAAAACGTTTCTGTTCCTTTCTCTCTTCTCCTTTTGATATGCCTGTTATGCTTATGTTATACCTTTTGTAGTTGTCTCACTTTTCTTGGACATTTTGCTCTTTTTTTTCCCAGTCTTTTTTCTCTTTGCTTTTCCATTTGGAGGTTTCTATTGAGATATTCTCAAACTCAGATTCTTTCTTCAGCCATGTCCAGTCTACTAATAAGCCCGTCAAAGGCATTTTTCATTTAAGTTATAGTGTTTTTGATCTCTAGCATTTCTTTTTTGGTTCTTCTTTAGAGTTTCCTTATCTCTGCTTATATTGCCCATCTGTTCTTGCATGCTGTCTACTTTCCATTAGAACCCTTAGCATATAAATCATAATTGTTTTAAATTCCTAGTCTGATAATTCCAACATCCCTGCCATGTCTGAGTCTGGTTGTGATGCTTGATTTGTCTCTTCAAACTGTGTGTTTTGCCTTTCAGTATGCCTTGTAATTTTTTCCTAATTGCTTGTTATGATGTACTGGGTAAAAGGAACCGCTGTAAATAGGTCTTTAGCAAAGCGGTGGTGAGGTGTGGGGGAAGGGAAGTGTCCTAGTCTTATGACTAGGTCTCAGTTTTTTAGTGAGCCTGTGCCTCCGGACTGTGAACTTCCTCTGTGTTTCTCAGTTTCTCTCCCCCTTCCATACACATTTAGGTGGGACAGGATGGCTACAGTGGGCTGGAGTTAGGTACTTACCTCCCCCAGGTCTGTGAGGCTCTGTTAAAATCCTGGCAGGTTAGTCTCTGGTTAGTTTCTCCTGAGGAGAGACATTTGTTAAGAAAAACAGAAAGCTCTGGTGATGGTTCCTTTTTCCCTCCCCACTGCTGGAAGCACAAGGAGATTTTGCTCTGATATTTACTGTGGGAAACTGATCCAGGTCCTGGAGGTAAAAGACACAAAAGTGTGGGGACCCTCGATGACTGGGCATGCCTGCAGCTTCTAACTCTCAGACTTGCCCACACGGAGCTCCTAGCAATTTGTCAATCATAGGTTATGTTTTCCAACCCCATAACTGATTCCTGTGAAGGTTTCTGCTTATGGTTTTCTGTAAGTTGTAATTCTCTGTATCTGCCTGTTTGTCCCTCCAATTTTGGGGGCAGTGGTTTGCCCTGTGACCTCACTTCTCTTAGGGACCTAAGAATAGTTGTTGATTTTTCAGTTTTTTTCAGTCTTTTGCTTATTGTTAGGATGGTGTGCTGACTTCCAAACTTCTTACATGCTGGACCAGAAACTAAAAGTCCTCTGAAGTTTTCCTCGTGGAGATTTTTTTTTTTTTTTTTTGTGGTACACGGGCCTCTCACTGTTGTGGCCTCTCCCGTTGCGGAGCACAGGCTCCGGACGCGCAGGCTCAGCGGCCATGGCTCACGGGCCTAGCTGCTCCGCGGCATGGGGGATCTTCCTGGACCGGGGCACGAACCCGTATCCCCTAGCATCGGCAGGCGGACTCTTAACCACTGCGCCACCAGGGAAGCCCCCTCGTGGAGACATTTAACTACAATTTCAATTTCTTTAATAGATATAGGCTATTCAGTTTATTTCTTTCTTTCTGAGTGAGGCTTGGTAGTCTGCTTTTCAAGGAATTTGTCCAGTTTATGTAATTTGTCAAATTTATTGACATAAATATTCTCTTATTATCCTTTTAATAACTGTGTCACTTATCCCAAATATTGGTAATTTGTGTTTCTCTCTCTCTTTCTCTTTCCTGATCAGTCTGGCTAGAGTTTTATCAAACTTATTGATCTTTTAAAAAACCAGCTTTTGGGTTCATTGAATTTTTTCCTATTATTTTCCTGTTTTCTATTTCATTGATTTATACTCTTTTCTTCCTTCCTCTTGCTTTGAGTTTAATTTGCTATTCTAATAAAATTTTCTCAAGATGGAAGCAGAGCTCATTGATTTGGGACCTGTCATCTTTTCTAATGTATATGTTTAGTGCTATAAATTTCCCCTCAAGTACTGCTTTAACAGCATCCCATAAATTTTGATATATGTTTTCATTTTCATTCAGTTAAAAGAATATTTTCTAATTCCCCTTTTGATTCTTTGTCCCACAGTTTATTGTGAAGTGTGTTGTTTAGTTTCCAAATTATCTGAAGGTTTCCAAAAATCTTTCTGCTATTGATTTCTAATTTAGTTTGATTGTGGTCACAAAACATACTGCATATGATTTGGGAGATTATCCTGTATTATCTGGATGGGTCCTAAACGTAATCACAAGCATCTTTAGAAGAAGGAGGTAGAGGGAAATTTGAAGACAGAAGAGGTAGAAAGCAATGTGACAATGGAAACAATGAGAGAAAAGGCAATGTGACATGGGACCATGAACCAAGAAATAAGGACAGCATCCAGAAGCTGGAAAAGGCAGGGAAACAGATTCTCCTCTAGAGCCTCTGGTGGGAGCACAGTCCTGCCAACACCTTGATTTTGGCCCAGAGAAACCCATTTCAGAATTTTGGCCTCCAAGATTGTAAGAGAATAAATGTGTGTCGTTTTAAGCCACCAGACTGTGGTAATGTGTTACAGTGGCAGTAAAAATGAATACAGTTACCATTTCTAATACTCTTCATTCCTTTGTGGAGATTCATATTTCTTTCTGAGATTGTTTTTATTCTGCTTGAATAGCTTCCTTTAACATTTTTGGAAAAATGGGTCTAGTGGTCATGAATTCTTTCCACTTTTGCAGTCTTTATTTTCCCTTCATTTTTTGAGAGATATTTCTGCTAGGTATAGAAGTGTATGTTGACATATTCTTTCTTTAAGTCTTTAAAAATGTCCACTGTCTTCTACTTTGCATCATTTCCAATGAGAAATCTGCTGTCATCCTTATATATATTCCTCCATATTTATGTGTCATTTTTTTCCTCTAGCTGCTTTTAAGATTTTCTCTTTATCACTGGTTTTCTAAAATTGCATTAAGACATATCTTGGTGTAGTTATCTTCATATTTCTTGTGCTTGGATTTGGTTGCACTTATTGGATCTGTGAATTTATAGCTTTCATCAAATGGAAAATTTTATTTGTATTTTTCAAATTTTACCTCCGTTTCCTCACACCCTTTCTCTCCTCTCATTTGGATACATTTACACTGGGGCATTTAAAGTTTTCCTACAGATCACTGATGATCTATTCGTGTTTAAATTTTTGGGATAAATTCAGTTTTGGAGAGTTTCTATTTCTATGTCTTCGGTTCATGTATCTTTTCTTCTGTAATGTCTAGTTTGCCATTCATCCTATCCAGTGAGGGTTTAAAAAAAAAATCTCAGATGTATTTTTTGTCTCTAGAAACTTGACTTTTAAAAAATATCTCCTATGTCTCTACTTAATGTTTTGAACATACAGAATATAGTAATAATCACCTTTTCAATGTTCTTGTCTGCTGATTTTAACACCTGTGTCAATTCTGTGTCAGGTTTTGTTGATTTTTCTCTTTATTATGGGTCATATTTTCCTCATTCTTTACTTGCCTAATGATTTTTGATTGGATTGTTAATTTAACTTGTGGGTGCTGAATATTTTTGTATTCCTATAAATATTCTCGAGCTTTATTCTGGGACACATTTCAGTTACTTGGAAATAGTTTGATCCTTTCAAGTCTTGCTGTTAATATTTGTTATGCAGGACCAACATAGAGCTTATTCTAGAACTATCTATTCTTCAATACTGAGGCAAGACTTTCCCAAGAACTCTACCCAGTGCCCTGTGAATTGCATTCCCAATATTTCTGACCCTGAGTAAGTGCCAGGTACTTTTAGTTCTAATTATTTTCCTTGATTTAGCTATTTTCCTCACATGTGTCTGCTGTTAAGTATACTGATAGATTCTTGAGGATGGCCCTTTGCAGATCTCTGGAGTCCATTCTCTGTGCAGCTATCTCTTCTCCAATACTTGTCCTACAGACTCTTCCTGCATTGGTCTTCTTGGACTCTCATCTCTCTTTTCAACTCAAGGCCTGTGCTAGGCTCTGCCTATGTTTTTCTTCCTTATGCTAGAAACTTTTTCAAGGTAGTAAGCTGGGACAGTTGTAGGGTTCACTTTGTTTATTTCTCTCTTAGAGAACACAGTCCTCCACTGTCTGATCTCTAGTATCTTTTAAACCATTGTTATTCTGTTTTGTCTAGGTTTTTGACTATTTAAGGTGGAATGGTAATTCTAGTCCCTGTTACCCCATGTTAGTTACAAAGGATGTTAATATTTTCATGCTGCAATTCTTCATTACAGAGATAAGGTAGAGTTAGTAATTGGGTCAGTTCCTTTGTCATCGCTTGTTAGATCTTTGGGATTTAATTGTTCTTTATGGTTTTCCCATAACCCCCATCCACAGTGATTCTTAATTAAAGCACATGCATTAGAATTACCTGTGGTTGGGCATCTCTGTTTCTATAAAGCTCTTCAGGTGACACCCCTGGTTACCCAACTTCCTTTCTTTTTTCTTCTAAAAACCTGCTTTTAGTTCAGCTAGATGACAGAGGAATCATCAGATGAGACATCTATCTGCTACTATACAGACATAATAATAATAATAGCTACTGGTTTTGAGCCCTCACTATATGCCAGACACTTAGTGAGATATTTATATATATTATCTTATTTAACATTCACAATGCTTGCCTATGGTAAATTCTCTTACCATCCCCCATTTTATAGATTGATAGATTTTATAGAGGCTTAGAGGTGTTGAGCAACTAACCAGTTATTAAAAATTAGATTAGTCCTTTGTAGTGGTGCAACCTTCACAGGGCACCAAGCTCCTCTTATAATAGCAAGTGAACTTCCCCGTCTAGGGCAAGTGGGTGACCGAAATATCTCTACAGCAGCTTTTTTGATTCCTGAGGGAGGCTAGTTATTGGACTCCTATGGGAGACTCACTCCTGGTAGTCCAGGATTCCTTGATTCTAGGAGGAAAAAATATCCTGCAGGGTGGAAATATGGATTCCTAAAATATAAGGTTTTGCTTTTCATCTAGTCGACTTATGGCTTTGCAGGAAGATAGAAAAACCAAGAAATGGAAGAAACAGGACATTTGCCTGGGCAATACTGAGTTCTGTGCCTTCCCAGGGTTGATGAGCACATACAGCAAATTTATCATCTCCTTTGCTGAAGATGAAGCAGGTAACAAACGTACAAGGTTATTCTATTTTTGCTTACTGGAACTTAGATAATCACAGGCATTGTGAACTGAACATTTATTATCATAATAATCATTATTATTACTATTGTTATTATTACTCTTATTATTGTTATTGAAAATTCAACTACCACTTTTTCTATTTTCACTGTCATTTAGTCACCTTATTTTTTGTTTTTTTTGCTGTACGCGGGCCTCTCACTCTTGTGGCCTCTCCCGTTGCGGAGCACAGGCTCCGGATGCGCAGGCTCAGCAGCCATGGCTCACGGGCCTAGCTGCTCCGCGGCATGTGGGATCTTCCCGGACAGGGGCATGAACCCGTGTCCCCTGCATCTGCAGGCGGACTCCCAACCACTGCGCCACCAGGGAAGTCCTAGTCACCTTTTATAATGTATTGGATACTGTTCTAAGCACTTTACATTTTAAAATCTTATTTAGTAATCACAACACCCCCATGATGTAATTATTATGTTTATTTCACCAATGAGGAAACAGATTGACTATGCCAACTTACCCCTTCTTTGTTGAACTGCACAGCTCACTGTGCAGGGCAGACCAAGGTCTACACTGTAGTCTTTTCAATCCTTTGACTGTGAAGGAGGTGCATGTACTCCTTCCTTCCTGATTTTATTCTAATCTGCAATTATACAAATGTGGACAGGGCCAACAGTGGGGCAGGCAGTGGGTGTTTATCCCGTTGGTGTTACCTGAGAGAAGGTACCTCTGATGATCCACCGGCTGGGCTGGGCTCTTCCTGACGCTGCCAACAGTTTGTTAGGCAACTTCTGTGAATGAACAAGGGAGAATTTCTTTCTTGAGAGATCTGAGAAAAGGGTAGACAGCTAGGTAGGAGGCTACTCACTAGAGAGATTAGGCATATGTTAAGGGCATCAGCAAAGCAAGGCATGCGTGTACATAAGAGCAGGGGGAGGGAGGGGGAGAGAGAGAGGGACTCAGCTTTAATAAATATCCTCAAAGTTTGAAATCAGAAAATGAGGTTTTAATTTCAGCTTTACGTAAGTTGTGTGTCAATTTGAAAGTTAAATTTTTATTTTGTTTATGTAAGTGGCAACAAGGCCTGTGATCTTTCTGGTATTTGGCACTGCACCTAGCCATGCTTGGAGGCAAGGAAGAGAATAAAATGATCTCTTAGGGGTCCCTTCGAGACACAGGACTCTACAAGTGTAAACCAAAGCCTTGATGATTTCCTACTTTCCACTCTGAGCCATGGGTGGCTGTACAAGAGCTTCACTTGAGTTGGACATAAAGAAAACCAGTCAGCAGCTGCACCGTTTCCTCTCAGCTAGCTTATGAATGGATAGTTCAGGATGAATATTTTTTTGTTTTGTTTCGTTTTGTTTTTGCGGTACGCGGGCCTCTCACCGTTGTGGCCTCTTCCGTCGTGGAGCACAGGCTCCGGACACGCAGGCCCAGCGGCCATGGCTCACGGGCCCAGCCGCTCCACGGCATGTGGGATCCTTCCAGACCGGGGCACAAACCCGTGTCCCCTGCATCGGCAGGCGGACTCTCAACCACTGTGCCACCGGGGAAATGAATATTTTGTAGGAGAGGATATTTTGGAAAATTTAAGCGTTCTTAATAGAGAAAAGTCTTTGTGAGTTCCAAATAGGAAGTCCAAACATACAAAAAAGCAGAGAAACCACAGGCTGGCCTGTGATGCTCAGTGGAAAGTAGATGATGTGAAAGCCACAGGCCATGGTGGGGCCTCTCTCCTGCTGGTGCCCAAAGGAACCTGGAGTCCCCGAGGCTGGAGACCTTTGGAGGCCACCTGCCTGGGGCTCCTGGGCTGCCACATTCTGTGGCTTGCTCCTTTTCAGGATGCCACAGAATACCCAGGTTTTGGAGGTTTGGTTTGTTGAGCCGGTAGACTTCTCGCAGGAGAAAACAAGGCAGTTTTTGAATACCACTCAAGTACATCTGGCAGACAAAACTAAGTGTCCTTGGCTGAATTTGATGGAGTGGACTTGCCAAAGTGTTCCCAAGCCAGACTTTTCCCAAGGGCAGCCCTAAAGCCAGGGAGGCTGTCCCCGAGGCAAGATATTTTCTTCCAGAGTTGCTTGCTTTTGTGTTTTTGCAAATAGTGATTCAGATTTTCTGCATGTGTTATATATAGTCTTTCCCATTACTGACCTATTTAGACCTCAGTATTATTTCATTATTTTTCTATCAGTCACCAGCTTGAGATAAGCCACATTTTAGTTGCACCAGAGCTCTGCCTTCACTGTTGCTACAGCTTATTTCCTGAGTTCTTCTAACCAACAGCTGGCACAAATAAACGAGTGAGTAAATAAAGGAGTGAGTGGCAGGCGTGGGGCTACCCGTGGCTGGGTTCTGATGGGTTGGATTTCTGAATGTCAGTCGCTGAAGCACATCCTCAGGAGGACTGGCTGAGGTCACAAAGCTTGAGGTAAATTCACATTGCATGCATTTTGCTTTACATGGCCTGTTATAGTTTTTTGGTGGGTTTTTTTTGCCCTAAAATACATTTTTAAAAAATGTCAGACCCTACAGATGAAATTCACTTCCAGCATTGTCTTCCCCTGAAAATACAGTGGGAAATCTATGACATGTTTGGAACATATAATTTACACCAACTGTAGTCATGTGTAG
>NW_006784891.1:135292-152309 GCF_000442215.2 Lipotes vexillifer | reverse complement strand
GTAGGGAATATGCAGCAATATGCAGCAATGCAGGGTTTCCAGTTCTCCTTTTAGACCAGAAATTGTTTGCGTGGTTTGGAGGGACCCTTGCCCGAGGGTGACCTGCGCACATGCAGACAGTTGGTAGACACCTCATTTATCTAATGTCAGCATCACCTTGGTACCTGGGGTTTCTAATCAGAGGGGCAAACTGGCTCTAGGGAAGGGTTTGTCCTAAGTCCTCAGACCCCCTTACAAGGGGAAGATTGTAAATACAGTTTGTCAATACACAAAACCAAAGTCTATTAGTCAGTTGTTACCTTGTGTGCGTTACCTCTGCAAAGAACATCAGTCTCACACTCGGCCTGAGACAAACATTAGTCACTGCTCTCCACGAATTCAAGGAAGAAGATTGTTTAACGAGCTCAGAGCCGTCTAAAGCTCTAGGCTTTTTCAATTTGCAGCTTATTAAGACGTTTCCTTCCATGAAGTTGAGAGAGAGCTTGTGTAAAGCACACAACAGCAAGTGCATTAAACCCAGGCTCACAAAACTGTCACGGTGCCAGGCTTTAGGGAACAGAGACATAAGGAAGTAAGAGGAACTGCCGATGACTGAGCACTTTCTCATTTAATACCTAATGATCAGGGGAGGTATTCTTATCTCCCTTTTACAAATGAATAAATAACACGAGGGTTACCCAGGTGGAGAGGTTGCCCAAGACAACACAGATGGTAATGGGTGTTATCAGATTTCAAACTCAGATTTATCTAATCAAAGTTGGGCTCATAAACCCTACACTGTCCCTCACAGGGAACCGTGAAACGAGGTGGAATGAGGTACTTACTATGAGAAGGGAGCAGTGTTTTCTGGAGTTCAAACGCGAGGAAATGGGAGGGAACAGGGGTCCCTGGTAAAAGAGATGCGGAAGACAGTGGGTGGAGGTGATTTCTGTGGGGTGCGGAGAAGACCAAGGGGGTGCCGAGGAGTGGAGGGTGTCACAGGAAATAAGGAATCCAAGACTGGATAAGGTGAAGCTGGAGGACACGGTGAGATGGGGGGAAGGGGGACTAACACAGTAAGGAAGGGGTAATAGAATATAAAGTATCTAATAAGTGGTCCTCAGCCTGTGGCTTGCCTATCCCTGGGCTTCACGGAGACTCCTTATCAGTAGTGGAGAACTGGGGAGGGAGATGGAGGCTCACTGAGGTGAAGTTTCTGAAAGCAAAGAGATGATAAATGAGATGAGGAGCCCTTTGGCTCAGGGAACATGAACAGAAACCTGCCTCTGCTGGGAGACACCCCAAGCCGGTCTGGGGGGCTGAGATGGACTTTCTCCTTGGGGAGCTCACAGGCCTTGAGGCCTCACTGTCAGTCGGGATTTCAGGGACCGCTTCCTGGGGCTCACGCATTTCAGGGCCACAACCCCTGGTGATGATTTTCTGTGTGTTCAGCTGTCTTGGCCCGGCCTTGTGTCCTGTCCTTGATGGCCTGTTCCTGTTTTATCAGGGGAGCTCTACTTCCTGGCCACCTCTTACCTGAGCGCCTACACACCGCATGGATCCATTTACAAATTTGTTGACCCATCGAGGTGAGACTTGGGTTACCTTTTCTTCTCAGGTGATTGGAGCTGTCTTTATCCCCATGGCAGGTCAGAAAAACAGTCCTCACTCCCCAAGAATTACCAGATATGATCAACGGAGCGTATCTTTCTTTTAGATGCAAAGCAGACTGGTCTGGGACTTCCCTGGTGGCGCAGTGGTTAACACTCTGAGCTCCCAATGCAGGGGGGCCGAGTTCGATCCCTGGTCAGGGAACTAGATGCCACATGCATGCTGCAACTAAGGAGCCAGTGAGTTTCAATTAAGGAGCCCACATGCCACAACTAAGACCCGGCGTAACCAAATAAATAAATTAAAACAAAAAAAAGCAGATTGGGTAGACAAATGTGCAGGACAATGCATCTGTAGCAATTATGGAATATTTGGGAAATGGTCTCTTTGTGGTTGGAAATGAGGATCTTGAGCCTTTCTAGGATGACTAGTCCAGACCTGTGGCTCCTGTCTTGTTTTTTTTTTTTTTTTTAATATGCTTCTGGAAACTTCTGTCTGGGATCATCTGACAGTGGGTGTACACCTCTGCCCACCTGAGTAGATATTGCCGCCCTGTCCCATGGGTTGGTCTTTGGCACATACAGTTGGCCCTCCGTATCCATGGATTCCACGTCTGTGGAGTCAACCAACTGTGGATCAAAAATATTTTTTAAAATTCCAGAAACTTACAGAAAGCAAAACTTGAACTTGCCATGCCCTGGCAACTATTTATGTAATATTTACAACTAATTACATAGCAGTTATATTTATTTACAATTATTTACATAGCATTTACATTGTGTTAGGTATCATAAGTAATCTAGAGATGATTTAAAGTATATGGAGAATGCGTAGGTTATATGCTGAACACCATACCATATTACATAAGGGATTTGAGCATCAGTGGGTTTTGGTATCTGTGAGGTCCTGGGACCAATCCCTGGGAGCTGTATCTAAAACTGTCAGGTTTCTCAGTGTCTCCACCTGATCCTTTCTGGAATTCAGTGACAGTATTTATTCACTTGGTAGACTCTATGATGTTTAACTCTGCTTCTCTGCCCACCTCTCTCAGAGACTAACCAACCTTCAACTCATCAGGCAAAAGCCATACTACAGCCTCACATTTGTGAGGTTGTTGAAGGTGTGTCCGTATCTGTCCCTGGGAGAGTGATGCAGTGTATCCATCCTGAGAGCTCTGGGCAGTGTGCGGGATTTATCTCAGGATTCTTACCCAAAGCCAGAAAGTCTCCCCATGAATCAGCTTGAAGGTAGACCTGCAGAGGAAGACTTCCCTGTGAGGCTTCTGTTACCATATCCGGGGTGGTGTTCAGGGGACATTTGCTGCTGGTGAGGGTTCAGAAGCCCAGCACAGCACAGCTCCCCTTGGCAACCGGGCTTGGGTTTGGTGTTCTCAGACGTTCCCAGAAGAGACTCAGTCCCTGAGGCTGTGCCCAGGGGCTCTCCTGGTGGAGTGCAGGGTTGTCAGGGGTGAATTAGGGACTGGCTGTCTCCACTGCTGGGTCTACTCCATGCAGATCTCCTGTGCTTGAGGGATGCAGCAAACCCAGGGTCTTTAAAGTGCTTCCAGAGGCTGAACGTGCCTGGGTGGGGAGTTTTCTGCTCTTTCTATCAACAGGTTTCCTATGTGAATCCCTTTTTCTTTCCTTTGACAGTTTCCTGATTTGGATGGGGGATAATTTAGCTTACCTCTAGTGGCATGAGAGGTCAATCATAAAGCAACTGTAAAGGCTGCTCCACGCTGAAGACACCCTTTCTCATGCACCTTTCTCTCAGTTGACATTTATGGAGTCATTTCTGTGTCCCAGGCACTGTGCTGGGTGCTGTGTGTGCAGGCTGACATTTGATGCTGACAGAATCCCAGTGAGACAGGGTAACACCCTCAATCTACAGATTAGGTAACTGAGCCTAGCTACCTTCAATCACTTGCCCGAGGTAGAGCTACTAAGAGGTGACAGAGGATAGGAACATATTCCTCTTTCTGGCTCAGTCATTTCAGCACTACCTATTCACTTCAGTTATAATGACGACTCGAATTGTACAAACTTCTGTAGCAGTGGGTCCAGATTCTGCTCTGCTTACTTCTTCGGCCCGTCTTTGCACTAAATGAACCCTCCCCAGCATTCTAAGGAGCAGTTGGTTTATTTACGTATGATTTTCCCCTTCCATCTTTTCCTTCTGCCCTTCCCTTAGAATCATAGACCCTGGATGCTGGGTTTGAATCTCAGCTTTACCACCAACTAGCCGGGAGTGTTCCTAGTCTGCAAAGTCCCTTTTATTTCAGAAGGTGCACCCAGGGGACAGCAGTTTGAGAATCAGAATACTAGGAGGCAGAGAGGCTGCCATTACTTAAGGGGCCGTGCCATGAGAATCTGAAGAGATTTTCTTTAAAGGGAATCACTTTTGTATATGCTGAGCACTGCTCCAGTCGTTTTTTAAAATCTCATTAAAAAAATAATTTAGGGCTTCCCTGGTGGCACAGTGGTTGAGAGTCCGCCTGCCAATGCAAGGGACACGGGTTCGTGCCCCGGTCCGGGAAGATCCCACATGCCGCAGGGAGGCTGGGCCCGTGGGCTATGGCCGCTGAGGCTGCGCGTCCGGAGCCTGTGCTCCGCAATGGGAGAGGCCACGGCGGTGAGAGGCCCGCGTACCGCAAAAGAGAAAAACCAAAAACGAAAACAAAAACAAACAAAAAAATAATTTAAAAAGTTACATATCAATCACTTATGGTGTGCCAAGCACACAGTTCTTATTTAATCCTCCCCGTCTCCCCGTGAGGATGGGTGATATTACTTTTTCTATTTTACAGAAGTGAAAATCGAAACTTAGCAAGGTTTACTTGCCCATGGTCCCCAGGATTTGTACCCTATTCTCTCTGTTGCCAAGCCCATGCTCCAATCCCCTCACCACACTGTCCCCGAAGTGCCTCACTACAGTGTCCCTGTGATGTCCATGTCCTTTCTCCTCTCTGTCTGAGCTCATCGCAGATTTCCTGTTACATCTGTCCCATCCCTATGGATAAGGGAGGGCTAAACCCAGTTCTTGCACACGTATGGCTTTTGGTGACCGGGATTTCGTGGTTCCATTTTCAGAGTCTTGTACCTGGAGTACCTGGAGTCTTGTACCTGCAGGCAAGTGCAAGCCAGTGCCGGTGAAAACCAAGAGTAAGCGGGTCCAGTTCAGGCCATTTGCTAGTGAGTCCCTCTCTGTCTTTAGGCTCAGGCCTTGGCATCCAGGTGCTGGCACAGTGCCCTCTGCAAACAGTGGCAATCCCGGGTGGCAGGTCTTATTTTCTCACCTAAGCCTTATCCTCTGGCTGAGGACTATTACCTGTGGTCTGTATGTCTCCTCTGTGTACCAGGGTGAGAGGGGGCAGCCCCTGCTTCTGCTGTGCCCTGCTGCCATTCATTCATTTGTTCATTCAAGTATTCATTCATTCATTTAGTACTTACTTTGTGGCAGTCCCTGTGCCAATCCCTGAGGATACAGCAGTGAACCTGACCTGTAGGAGTCTAGAATCAAAGGAGAGGAGGGCATGTAGTGCAGGCAAATGAAGAAATAAGTATAGCATTGAGGTTCTGGCTAGAAGCATGCCCAGGGGACTGAGAAGGCCCTCAGAGTGAGAACCTCTTCCTCCCGGGAGGGTAGTCAGGAAAGACTTACAGGGGAGGGACACTCTCTTAAGGGAACTATTCTAGAGCCATGCATCTCTGGAGTGATCCCATTACAAAAGTAATCTATTTAGATCAAGGCCAGGGAATTAAACATATTAACTTCAAAATAATTTATATTCAAGAACACTCAAGTGGGCATAGAATTCCTGGGCGGCCCTTCCCTTCGAGCTACTTTCCAGAACTTATATTTCTCCTAAATAAATGCTTGTTTCCCAGAAATGGTCTTGGACTTGCTAAAGGAGCAGTCCGAGGAAGCTGCTAGAAAACTGTCCAATGCAACTTTAGCTTCCAGTCCAGACCGGGCCTCATCTCAGAAAGGCTCCTCCAAGAAGCCGGCTTCTCCCACAAGCAGCAGGAAGACGTTTCCAAGGCCTGGTGCAAAGCAGAGAGCCAGAGCGTGGTCCCCAGGCCCCCAGGGGAAGAGGAGGAAGAGCCCGAGATGCCCCCGAGGTAGAGGCAGAGTCGGCACAGTGGAGGCGAGCTGGCAGAAGTGTCCCTCTGCCTCTTTGGTCACGGTGGCAGGTCAGGGGACGAGTGCCCAGAGAACCACCTTGCCATGCGGAAGCTGCTACTGCTGAAGGTGACCTTAGACGCATGGGAAGCCGGAGGTGGAGGTGGGAACCGGCGGAGAGAGCTTGATTTAGGCGGCACGGTTGTCCTGTCCACGGGAATTTTTCCATCTAAACGGATGCTCCTCGTCTGCTGCTGCGGGGTGACCAAACCCCATGTTGCCAGGGCACCTGGCTACTCATGTGCACTAGTCTGTAAACCTGCTTGGAATTCCACTATGTGTTTATGTTTTGCTTTGTAAATGCCTGTGACCTAAGGTAGTAAATCAACACTTGCTCCAATGGACAAGCTTCTTTGAGCTCGGAGAGCCCCTCTAAAATGGTCATCTCCTTTGCCCCCTTTAAAGATCAGGGTCTGAATAAGGTTAGGTCCTGTTCTGTACCTCCAGTGCCTATTATTTTGCCCTGGCAAATAGCATAATAAACGTGACTACTTTTTGCATACCTATTGTGTGCTAAGTTTATATATTATATTATCTGAAACCTCAAAACCTTGCTTCTTATGTGTTGCCATATAACTTATGTTGAAGGTGAGGGAAGTGAGGCTTGGTGAGGTTAAGCCATGTGCCCTAGACCACAGCAGTCAAGGAGCAGGGAATTGTTCAGCTGGACTTGAGCCAATGCCCCTGTCAACCTCCAGTGAACTTGCCTCCCTGGAGGGGCCTCAATGAGGGTTGGTGGCTTTTAACCAAGTATTTGAGGAATGAAAGGGCTAAGAGAGGAAATGACCCCTGTCTTCAAGAAGTTCTCCAAATTGTGCAAAGTGTCCAGAACGGTATAGGCAATTTGACTTAAGCAGAACAAAAACAAAAATGCCTGGGTTGTTAAGGACTTTTAGAGGTCACGTGATCCTTGCTTTAGATGAGGTTGGACATATCCTGGACAGGTTATTTTAGACTTCCAAAGAAGTAGATTCCATTTTTTTTCTTTAGCAAACTCCATTTGTAGGGTAACCTAACCTAATCTAAATACACCAAGACTCTCTGATTCTCTTCCTCTTGTTTTGTCTTTATTAAAGATGCAAAACACTGGTCATCACTTTCTGAAGATCATTTTTAGATCATCTCTTAGCTACCTTCCTTTGCCCTGTCTCATGGTTTTGCTTTGCTTTACTTTTGCCTACCTTTGTAGCTCTTATGAACACTCTAGTTGACTGAAAAAAATCGCACAATCTAAAAGTTGAGAATTATACTTTATTTGGCAGACTTACTGAGGACTACAGCACAGGATAGCAGCCTTTCAGGTAGCTCTGAGGGACTGTTCCAAAGAGGTAAGGGAGGAGCCAGGATATATGGGAGTTTTTGCTGAAAACAAACAGACAGACAAACAAACAAACAACATGTGGTTGAACATCAAAAGATTAATGCTAACCACAGCAAAGAGACATTTCAAGTTAAAGATTTTAGTGCTTTTCGATGTATGGGAAGATGCAAGAGTCTGGGCTCGCTGAAATTATTCCTTAGGTATGCATCTTAACTCTCTAGAGCCAGTCTCCTGTTTTTCTCCCTCCTGAATTCTCCTCAGGGTGCACTGTCAGGGGAGGCTGCAGTGGCTGATGGCTTGATAGCCACAACATCCTTTGTTTACTGAAATGGCAGGTGACATTCTTTGTACACACTCTCCAGGATAGAAATGAACTTCAGGGTCTGACCAACCCTGATATTTTACAGTTTTAGCTTCTCAGATGAAGATATCAACATAAAGATGGGAGGGCTTACACCCTGCATCATTTTGTTGAAAGATGGCTGGAAATCTTGGTGCAGTTCAGGGAGACTGGATCTAACCTCTGGAAAGAATATATGCGCTCACTCTGTCTCATTTTTTTTTCCTGTACAATCTTTCTTCAAAGACGTGTGGCAAAAATAGAATCTGGCTCTATTTCATGAATATAAATGCAAAAATCCTCAACAAAATATTAGCAAACTGAATCCAGCAGTACATAAGAAGGATCGTACAACATGATCAAGTTGGATTCATTCCAGAGTTGCAAGGATGGTTCAACATATGGAAATCAATCAATGTAATTTACCACATTAACAAAAGAAAAGACAAAAACCATATGATTTTCTCAATAGGTACAGAAAAAAGCATTTGATAAAATTCAGCATCCATTCATGATAAAGACTCTCACCAAAGTGGGTGCAGAGGGAACATATCTCAACAAAAGCCATGTATGACAAACCCACAGCCAACATGATACTCAATGGTGAAAAGCTGAAAGCCTTCCTGCTAAATTCAGGAACATGACAAGGATGCCCACTCTCACCACTTCTATTTAACATAGTATTGGAAGTTCTAGCCACAGCAATCAGACAAGAAAAACAAATAAAACGTATCCAAATTGGAAGGGAAGAGGTAAAATTGTCATTATTTGCAGATGACATGGTCCTCTATATAGAGAACCCTAAAGACTCCACACAAAAACTATTAGAACTAATAAATGAATTTAGCAAGGTAGCAGGATACAAGATTAAGTCACAAAAATCTGTTGTATTTTACACTAACAATGAAATACAGAAAGAGAAAGTAAAAAAAAAAAAAACCAAACTGTTTAAAATTGTGCTAAAAAAACCCCCCAAAAACCTAGGAATAAACTCAACCAAGGAGGTGAAAGATCTATATGTTGAAAACTTTAAAACATTGATAAAGAAAACTGAAGGTGATTCAAGAAATGGAAAGATATCCCATGCTCTTGAATTGGAAGAATTAATGTTGTTAAAATGGCCATACTACCCAAAGCAATTTACAGATTTAATGTGATCGCTATCGAAATAACCATGACATTTTTCTCAGAACTAGGACAAATAATCCTAAAATTTATATGGAACCACAAAAGGCCCAGAATTACCAAAGCAATCCTGAGGAAAAAGAACAAAGCTGGAGGTAAAACCCTCCCAAACATCAGACAATATTACAAAGCTACAGTAATCAAAACAGTGTGGTATTGGCACAAATCAGACATAGATTGATAGAATGGAATAGAAAGCCCAGAAATAAATTTACTTACCTATAGTCAATTAATCTATGACAAAGGGGGCAAGAATATACAATGGAGAAAAGACAGTCTCTTCAGCAGGTGTTGGGAAAGCTGGACAGCTCTATGTAAATCAATGAAATTGGAACACACCCTCACATCATATACAAAAATAAACTTGAAATAGTTCAAAGACCTAAATACAAGACATGACATCATAAAACTGCTAGAAGAGAACATAGGCAAACCATTCTCTGACATAAGTCATGGCAATATTTTCTTAGCTCAGTTTCCCAAGGCAAAAGCATTAAAAGCAAAAATTAAAAAATGGCGCCTAATCAAACTTAAAAGCTTTTGCACAGCAAAGGAAACCATCAACAAAACTAAAAGACAACCTATGAAATGGGAGAAAATATTTGCAAATGATGCGACTGACAAGGGGTTAATATCCAGAATATACAAACAGTTCACACAGCTCAATATCAAGAAAACAAACAATCCAATCAAAAAATGGGAAGAAGACCTAAACAGACATTTCTCCAAAGAAGACATACAGATGGCCAACAGGCATATGAAAAGATGCTCAACATCACTAATTATTAGAGAACTGCAAATCAAAACTACAATGAGGTATCACCTCACACTGGTTATTGAAAAGTCTACAATAATAAATGCTGGAGAGGATGTGGAGAAAAGGGAACCTTCTTACACTGTTGGTGGGAATGTAAATTGGTGCAACCGCTATGGATAACAGTGTGGAGGTTTCTTAGAAAACTAAAAACAGAGTTACAATATGATCCAGCAATCCCATTCCTGAGCATATACCCAGAAAAGATGAAAACTCTAATTTGGAAAGACACATGCACCCCAGTATTCATTGCAGCACTATTTACAATAACCAAGACATGGAAACAACCCAAATGCCCATCAACAGACAATTGGTTTAAGGACATGTGATATATATATATATATATATATAATATATATATGTATGTATACACACACATACACACAATGGACTATTAGTCATAAAAAAGAATGAAATATTGCCATTTGCAGCAATGTGAATGGACCTTGAGAATATTATACTAAGTGAAGTTAGGCAGAGAAAGACAAATACTATATGATATCACTTATACATGGAATCTAAAAAAATAATACAAATGAATCTATATATCAAACAGAAACAGATCGCAGACACAGAAAACAAACTTATGGTCACCAAAGGGAAAAGAAGGTGGGGAGGGATAAATTAGAGTATGGGATTAACAGATACAAACTGCTATACATAAAATAGATAAGCAACAAGGATTTATGTATAACACAGATGACTATATTCCATATCTTGTAATAACCTATAATGGAAAACAATCTGAAAAAAAAATATATAACTGAATCACTTTGCTGTACACCTGAAACTAACACAGTATTGTAAGTCAGCTATACTTCAATTAAAAAAAAAAAGGCTCTGGCCTGGAAGTGGGTTTTTTTGGTCATGCTTTTATTTAATTTAATGAATTTATTTATTTGGCCATGCTGGGCAGCTTGTGGGATCTTAGTTCCCCGACCAGGGATTGAACCTGCACCCTCAGCAGTGAAAGAGCAGAGTCCTAAACACTGGAAAATGTTTTGAGCCCTAGGAGAAAGGTGCTCAGAATTCATGTGTTAAAATAGAGGACCACATCCATCAAATTCAAGGCTTTCTGAACACAGCTTTTCAACAGGAGGATAGCGGGTCTAGAGAAGGGAACTGAACAGGTACCCTGAAATGCTGGGAACCTGGGGGAGAGGCAGGGTATTCCTCTCCGGCAAGGTGGCTTTATTTTTTGGAAGATGGCTGGCAATGCCTGTGAACTTTCATGAAGGGGTAGGACTGTGAGAAAACAACCACTAGGTCACAGCCAACGTGTATTCAACTTCCTTAGAGCCTGAGGAGTTGAAAGGTTCAGAAAAATGCACACATGCATGTGCTGGTTCTTTATAGAAACCGGCAGGAGGAGGGGGAAGAGGATGAAACATGAGGACTGGGAATGGCTGGAGGGAGATGGGACTGGATTGCATCTCTTTCTTACTAACTCTGTTACTTGATGACCATGTAAAGCCAGGGTAAGGAGTCTTGGTATTAAGGTATTTGAGGATCTGAAATGGCTTTGCAAAAAGGCATTCAGCGCCAGTGAAGTGATGCCCCTTATGTGATAATTATGTATATTTTTCCTGCATAAATGGGGCCTATTTCCTCAAGGCACTCTGACCACTTGTCTCCCAGCACTCCTAGCAGCAGATATCCAGACCATAGAAGGGCAAAATCACCAACAAAAACATGTGTGTTTTTCCAGAGCTAAAATCTTGCAAGCCAAGGTAGAAATTCTTACAGTTACATCATTCTCAAAACTAACCCACTTTAAGAAATACATTCTCTTAATGGACTTGAGGACACCGTGGGGCAGGGGGAGGGTAAGCCGGGACGAGAGAGTGGCATGGACATATATACACCACCAAATGTAAAATAGATAGCTAGTGGGAAGCACTAGCATAGGGAGATCAGCTCGGTGCTTTGTGACCACCTAGAGAGGTGGGATAGGGAGGGGGGGAGGGAGATGCAAGAGGGAAGAGATATGGGGATATAAGTATAGGTATAGCTGATTCACTTTGTTATAAAGCAGAAACTAACACACGATTGTAAAGCAATTATACTCCAATAAAGGTGTTCAAAAACAAAAACATTCTCTTGTTCTTTGTGGAGTTTTAGATTACGTTGGGAAGATATGTGATTTCGTTTCAACCAATGCCATGCTTACTGCTTGCCAGGCACAGTACTGGCTCTGGGAGACCCAGAGATGAAAGGTTTACCTGGTGTGAGCAGGGGTTAAGAATTAACCTTGAACTCAAGGTCACAGGACCCTGGCTCCTTGAACCCACACCATCCAACAGAAATATGAGAGCTGCAAATGGGAGCCACACATGTAATTAAAATTTTTCTAGTAGCCACATTAAAAAAATAGGTAAATTTAATGTATTTATTTTAATTAATCCAATATATTACAGTATTATCGTTTCAATACGTAATCAATTAAAAATTACTAATGGGACAGTTCACTTTTTTTTTTGGTACTAAATTTTCTAAATCCAATGTGTATTTTATTCTTTCAGCACATCTCAATCCGGAATATCCACGTTTCAGGCACTCAGTGGCCACATGTGACTAATGGCTACTTTACAGACAATCCTTTATCAAGAAATCCTGGGTGGAGAGAATTCATTTATTCAGAAAAGGCTCTCGTGACGCTACTGTCACGCGACATTCTGGAATTCAGGGAAAAAACGGAGAAATGAAACCGGTTGCAAAACTTGGCTTCCCAAACCGCCCGAGACTATTTTTATGAATCGCTCCCCCTTCCTCTCGAAGGGGGCAGGACCTTGGAGCCAGGCTGGGCTCCGAAGCCTGGGCTGCCACGTGTCATCACAGCGCGGGCCTCAGTCCAGGCCACGCTGGCCATTCTCTGAGCCCCGGGAATAGTGTCGGAAGGTGCACTCGCCGGCCGGGAACAGGAGAATGGGAGCCTGGCCACAGCGCCGCCCGCCGGCCGCGCGGCGTAACTGCAAGCGCAGCACCGCCTCCGCGCGCCCCGCGCGCCCCGCCGGAGGTCGAGTTCCCAGCGCCGGCCGCCCCTTTTCCTTTTGTAACTCGGTGTTGGGAGTCTGCAGGGCGTTGAAAACTAGCTAGTGGAGCCTCGCGCCTCCCTTTTGCCGGTTCTTGGGCCGCAGGTCCGGGTAGCGCTGGGTCGCAGAGGACCGCTTTTCTTTTCTTTTTCCTGCTCTTTGTTGCATTCCAGGATTTTCTCTTCCGGGTCACTTCTAAAGCACAGTAAGGATGCTCATGATTTGCATTTCAGGAGTAACTTTTAATCCTGCCAGAAGTAACGTTTTCAGAAACCACTTTGCATTTTGGTGCGTGTTTACACAGGACGACTGTAAAAAGTAGCACGAACGAACACGAGGCCCCAGCGAGGATCGAACTCGCGACCCCTGGTTTACAAGACCAGTGCTCTAACCACTGAGCTATGGAGCCTGCTTTCTACCTTCCTTTCTCTAGTTCAGGGACATTGGAAGCAACATTGCTTTCTGGCAGTCTGAAACTGATCCCGTGCATCCTCCATCAGTGACAATTATAAAACCAACATAATAAGTAGAAAAAAGCCCAGTCTCAAAATTTTATGATTACAAAATACTAAATCATACCTACGATAAGTTATGCATACAGATAAGTGCTGGAAGGGAAAGTGCAAAAATGAAATAATGTTCCGACGACGTTATGAGCAGTACCTTTATGTCTTAAAAAATTCTCCAATCTAGTGTTTATATGACAAAGTGTATCAAGTTTCGCACTTATAGGGAAGTTATAGGGGGGGTGTCTTTGGTTCTTATAACTTAAATAAGTTATTGATTATGGATGAATTAATTGATTCAACACATTTATTGAGTAATTACATACTATTAGACATTAGAGTGAATAAGTAAAGCTCTGTCCCTGCTGTTTTTTTAATGATTGGGATCATGAAACGATGCCTTATTTCCTTTTGCTTAATTAACTCTTTACTGAGGGAATGAAATTATGCCCGCAGCATGACCCGTCACCGCACGAAGGAGGATGGTGGTCACCCGCTCGCAGTGGTCTGCAGGCTTCTCTCCCTCACCTTCTTCAGGTGTCTGCTCACATTCCGTTTCTCAACAAGACACCCACCCCCTGCCCCTTTAAGGCTGCACTGTCCTCCTTATCCTGCCCTTTTGCCCCATGCTACTTAGCTTTCTTTCCTTCTAGATAATGTGCTTATTATTATTATTATTTTTTTGCGGTACGCGGGCCTCTCACTGTTGTGGCCTCTCTCCCGTTGCGGAGCACCGGCTCCGGACGCGCAGGCTCAGTGGCCATGGCTCACGGGCCCAGCCCCTCCGAGGCAGGTGGGATCCTCCCGGACCTGGGCATCAGCAGGCGGACTCTCAACCACTGCGCCACCAGGGAAGCCCTGTGCTTATTATTATGTCTATTATTCTCTCCAGGTTAGGATGTTCCTTCTTTGAGGCCAAGGGTTTTTGTTTTATTCCCCGCTGTATTCCCAGCATCTAGAATAGTGTCTAGCATACAGTAGGTGCTCAATAAATGCTGAATGAATGACATCTATGATGATGTCCATTTTGTGAGCCAGGAGAAATCAGGGAGACGTTTTGGGAGGTGTCGTGTCATCATTTTCCTTTACTTCCACTTCCACAGCCTCTCCATACAAGTTGGAATTTTTAACACCCTTTAGTTTCCTTGGCCTATCGGATTTTCTTATTGTCCTGTTTCCCCGCCTTTTGCTCTGAGATTGACTGGCCTATTGCGAGGCTTTCCTCCTTCCTCTGCTCCAGGAGCCTCCAGGGGCTTCTCATTGTTCTCAGAATAAAGGGCAAACTCCTCGGGTGGTTTCAGTTTTTGCATACAAACTTCTCCTCCCTCTCAAGCAAGCCTAGGAAACCCCTGCATTTCTCATTTTACGTGGCTTCTTCTGCCTGTAACATCTTAGCCTGATTTTAATGTCTCACGTCATCTTGCCAAAAGCACCAAGAACTGGCCTATTTTCCATCTGAGGTGATTTTGAGGAGTGCATTTGTTTCTAGCCCTGGCAAAATATCAAACACGGTGGGGCTTAAACAATGGAAACGCATTGCCTTACAGTTCTGGAGGCCACAAGTCCAAATTCAAGTTGTCGGCAGGGTTGTTTCCTTCCGAGGGATTTTGAGGAAGGATCCCACCCAGGCCTGTCTCCTTGGTTTGTAGATGGCTGTCCTCTCGCGGTGTCTCTTTCCTCTATATGTGTCCATTTCTGTGTTCAAATTTCCCTTTTTATAAGGACACCAGTTATGTTGGATTAGGATCCACCCTAGTGATCTCACTTTAACTTGATTACCTCTGTAAAGACCCTGTCTCCAAACAGGCCACACTGTGAGGTACTGGGGGTTAAGACCGCCACATGAGAATTTTGAGGGGACACAAGTTAACCTGTAACAAGTAGATCAGGCATTGAATCAAGGCAGCAGCAAGGCATCCCTCCATTCTCTTGATCCCATGCTGCTTCTGGCCAGTGGGAGCTTCACCAGCGATTTTCACCTGCACCAGGCTTCCCCACAGCCCTGGTGAAGAGGCTCTGCAAGTAGCCGCGGGTGGGATGTGATGGAAAAACGGACCCTCTCCTCTCAACTCAAACTTCTGAACTGTAGGATGAAGGACGGGATGAAAGATCAGTACGGTGGGCATCCTATAAAGACTTTAATTTGCTCATAAGTAACACGGCATTAGAGGACCATGTCTGGGAGGGTTTTATATTTAATTTTATATCCCTTCCTCCTTCTCTTGACCCCCTCCATCGAGCCCTAGCTGAAGCCCTTTCACCACCTGTGAAATGGAGGCCATCATTCTGGCTCTATCTCAGAGCACTTTGGGGGATTCAACACAGTTGTGAACTTGACAGTGGTCAGAGATTGTGAAGTGCCAGATACAAACATGATAGGCATTGTTCTTCATAGGCTGAACATCTCCCCCTAGTCTATGGTTGACCCAGAGCAGAACATCTCAGGGGGAGATTCCAGCTTGAGGCACTGGGAGCAGGGAAGGCCTCCAAGGTCCAATTTGGGTGAAGGGGGAGGAGGACATAGAAACAGAAGTCCCTCAACTATGCTTTTTTTTTTTTTTTTTTTGCTGTAAGGCAGCAGTTTGCATGGCATTTTGCTTTGCTTGCCCGTCACCCACAAGCTCTCCTTTCTCTCCAGCTGCGCAGGGCTGAGTCTCCTGCATCCCGGAGGTGGGGAAATAGGACAGAGGTCGGCTCTCCACCCACCTGGGGCAGCGGCTCTGCTGCACTGTCCTCGGCATCACTGTTCCTGCATCCGCTGTCCTGGGAGCAGGCTTTATTCTATCCCATGCAAAATCAGGTGAGGATGTGAGGTGTAAGGGTCAGGGGGGACTTTCAAGTTTATGTAGCCTGTGCTTCATTTTGAAGATGAGGAAGTTTGGCCCCGGGATGGGAAGGGGCTGATGTCCAGGATGAAAGGTAGGCTCTTCAGTGGAGACCCGAGGGCCAGGATGTGAAGAGAGGGAGGAAATTGGAGGGTCCTCCCTGGGATCTGGTCCCTCTGTACACCCACCCACAAGTGATCTAGGGGTGTGGGGTGGGAATAGGACCCCTTAGCTGGGAGAACCCCAGAGTCTGGGTGTGGAGAGAGAGAGGAACAACACTAAAGAAGGGGAGGGGCAGGGCGCAGAGGACCCTATTGCTTTATAAACCCAACACAGATTCACAAGCGGAAGTGACAGCAGTTAGGGTCTGTGGCTCCATGTCTCAGGAAGCATAGAGCATACAGGATTGTCTAGTTACAGGAGATTCAAAATGAGCAGGATAGGAATCCCTGCCATCCAGGTTTCCATTTAGTGCTAGAGAGGAGGGATAAATACCCGAGTGCATTGCAATGTTCTTGGTGTCCAGTGAAGCTGGCTGCCTGGCTCAGGTGTCTGAACTCTGACCCGCACCTCCCCCCTCCCAGGACACAGGAGGGGCTCAGGGGCTCAGAACCTGGGATGCTGGGGTCAGGGGCCCTGAGTCCTAGATGACCCTCTCCTCTATTTGCCCAGACCCTTGGTGGGAGGGGCTGTAGCATCCTCCAGAGTGACTCAGGGCACACAGCTCTTCTCAACAACCCGGACCCATACCGCTTCCAGCTGTCAAGAGTCCAGGAAAAAAACAGAAGTAAAACCAATGAATCACCGAAGCAGTAAATAGTAAGAGTATTGTGCACGCACCAAAAAGATGGTTTGCAAATGGGGAGCACTGAAACCGAACCATGGAGTGAGGCTCCAAGGAATATTGCTGTAGAGCAGCTTATATAGTGTGGAGTCTGTGACCGTTGGTTCTTCACAGCGATTGGTTACAGTATTAGAATTGTTTACAATATTAGAATTTTCTGAAATGAAAAAGAATTGGTTTCTTGGTTACCTCGTATCAGTTTTGGGGAACAGTTTATGTTTTGCTTCTGATTTTCAGCAGCATAAGGAAGAAGTGATCCAGGTCAAGTTAACCTTTTGCTTGTCTTGCAAAAGAAGCTAAATTAAGCTTTGCTTGTATAACTAAACTGGTCTTGTCTGCTCAGGAACTTTGTGAGTCTGGTCTCTGTTTGATTTTTTT